>NC_051041.1:1737500-2055000 GCF_904848185.1 Acanthopagrus latus | reverse complement strand
TATTTTCTTGGATCTATAGAATAATCTTACAAAAAAACGTGAAGAAACAATTCTGAAGAAGAAAAGTTGTGATGTATTATCTTGTATATTAGCGTACCTGATGAATCAGTTGACATCAAACTCAGAGGAGGTGAAATATTTAAATGTTTCCTTAATAACTGTTGAAGACTTTTCTTAATAGTTGTTATTGTCAAGGTAAAATGTTAGATTTAGATGATGTCATAATGTGTGTTATAGTCATATATTGTCTTTCAGTTTTTGCAGCTGTGAATTCAGATCAGTTCCTCTTTAGCTGAAGGAGGTTTTTGTGCGACGTTGTATCACTGTGTGAGCGGGAAGCTGTTATGCTGCTGACAGTAGTAAACTCCTGCATCTTCACTCTGAACGCCACTGATGGTCAAAGTGAAGTCGGTCTGATGTGCCGTTGCATGAAAACGATCTGAAACTCCTGACTGACGAATTGTAGTATCATAAATCAGGAGTTTAGGAGCTTCTCCGTGTTTCTGAAGGTACCAGTTAATGTCATCACCTATAAGTGTACTGGCTTTACATCTGATAGAAACAGTCTGTCCTGGAGCAACAGACTGAGCTCCAGGAGACTGAGTCAGGGTGATTTCTCCTGATGAATCTGCAAAACATGAAAAAGAGGAAAAAGGCTATTGAGACAAATCCAGTTATAGAAAGATGATCAACATCCAAACAGAAGAGGATCATTTCATCAACATGGAGAACAGATGGAAGAAGGTCCATGCTGCTTGTTTCAGTGTTTCTCCATCATAGCAGAACATCACTGTGGTGAACCTGGTGGCATCCTGAAGCAAAGTTTTCAGCAGAGAGTCTCACCCTGAACAAGGAGCCCCAGGGTGGCCAGCAGCAGAAGCAGTGACATCATCATTGTGCTGCCGGCGTGTCAGTGGCTGTGAAAGGCCTGGACAGCCACTGATCAACACTGGCCTCTTAACGGCTGGGAGCAGAGAGGCAGGACACATATGCAAACACACAGAGTCAGTAACGTATTTACATATTTACATGGAGAGGATGTTAAAGTCTGGTCGTGAACTGATTTGTCTTTTGACAATCATCATTGTTATCGATATTACTGTTGTTTTGACATATTTAGATGTTTAATTTGTGCATATTTCACCAAGAACAGCAGTGATGATGGATGAGGGGATGCCGAGTCTGAGAACGTCAAATCTCTTGTTAATGAAACTCCCACCAGAAGTGTTGGACATATGGGCAGATCCAGTAAACATAGAAGTTTTTATCAGTTACATTCAGACAAACATCTTTGTCTCGAGTCCATGTCTTAACATTTTGGCCACTGGGCAACTAACTCATCTGAAGATTATCATGTTTTCTTTAAAAGCTCTGCATCAGTTTAATTCCTCACCCCTAAACGTTCTTGTTTGTCTTTTCTTCCAGGTTCTGGATTATAGTCACACATCTCACACATATCGGGACAGGCTGCATATTTATCAGTTCTCTGAAGAACTTTTCCAAATTTCAACATTGTCTTCATAGCACCAGGGTCTTCCTGTGCCAGGAGGAAATGTTTCCTGTAAAGTTGAGAATAGCGGCTAATGTTGATTTTCCCCAACTAGCATACCAGCAAGAAGGAACTATTTCTGATCATAGTCTGTCACAGTGGCCCAGCCATTCTTTACCTCAACTCAACAGATGAAGAAGGTTGATGTAACTCTAAAATAGCGACTAGGTCTTGATACACATCAACTACAAGGGTCACAGGCCTTTAAGGATGAGCCTGTTTTTCTAAATTCCTCTGCACAGGAAGGGTGTGTTCTAAAATCTTGCAGAATGTTTTCCAGAATGTGTTTATTTGAATGCATCATGTTGTTAATTTTTTTGCTATTCATGTCATTGCTGACTGTTTGCTATTGCTGTCTACAGCTTATAAATCTAAACTTGGGCATTGTTGTCCTTGAGCTATTGCTGACTTGGCTATACAGTTCACAGCTGAACATCATGTATTGATAATTAAAGTCTTTAAATATAAAACAGGACATTTCTTCTCCTCTAGTTTCTGATGATTGGGTTGTTCATGTCACTGCTGACCATTCGCCATTGCTGGCTAAAGCCCATAGGTGAAAAAAAAAAGCATTTAGGGTCCACTGTTGATTATATATTTTTTCTGTTTCATTCTCTTATTCTATGTCCATCTATAAAAAGATTTCAGACATAGTTGTTTAACTGAGGCCTTTTACATTCCCCTTGATAGTTGAGTATTCAGTTTATTTGATGTCAGGTTTTGTTGCTATGTTTCGTCTCATAACAGATTATGGCATTTAAATAACCTTTGGTTGTTACATTCCTGCTTGGTCAGTGAGCTTCCTTGGGGGAAATATTTGGCTGTTTTCTTTGGATGGTTTGTCCCATTCATTTTGAGGAAGAATTATCTTGTTCCTGCTGAAGGTGGATGTTCCACAATTACAAAGTCTCCCTATAGAGAAGCTGCACCAAATACTTTAATCAAGAATAATCATAATTCATGACGATTCATCTCAATATGTAATAACAAAATATCTTTACTCAATGCACATGTCTGAATGTGATGTAACCTTCCGTATGCACATGTTGAACTGGGTCCATGGCTGATAATGAAGGTTTCTAAAGCAGATCAGTTTCTTCATGTGTTGTTTTTTATGTTGTTGTTTTTTGTTTTTATTAAATGTGGCTAAATTAAACGTGTTCGAGTATACAGTAAAGATAGTGGAAATTGTGTGTGTGTGTGTGTGTGTGTGTGTGTCCTCAGTGAAGTGTATCAGTCTCTGCAGTAGCTTCCAGCTGCAGCAGTCAGTTCAGTTTCTGTTCAGTCTGACTGAGGGAGGTTTTTGTACGACGGTTTTTCACTGTGTGAACACACGGTCACTGCCAGGCCAGTGAAAACTCTGACAGTAGTAAACTGCTGCATCTTCAGCCTGAACTCCACTGATGGTCAGAGTGAAGGCAGAGTTTGATCCACTGCCTGTAAAACGACCTGGAATCCCTGACATTCTCTCATTGGTGTAGCGAATTAGCAGTTTAGGAGTTTCTCCAGCTTTCTGTTGGTACCATTGCAAACAGTTAGCACTGCTACAACTCCAAACCTGTTGACTGGTCCTACAGCTGATGGTGACGGAGCCTCCCAGAGCAGAGCTCACTGCTGCAGGCTGAGTCACTGTGATCTGACCTCTGGACTCTGAGGACACAGAGACAAAAACATAAAGCAGCGTCATGGTTTTGTGGGCTTCATTTCAGAGGGACGGATGTTGATAGAGGAGAGGAGTTTGATTCTCTGGACTTTACCTGTGAAGCAGCAGCAGAGGAGAGTCCAGATGAGGACGCAGGTCAAAGTCATGTTTTTGATGAGGAGGATTTCTGTGTCTTCTGTTGTCATGAAGGACAGCTGTCAGTCATCCAGTGTTCAACTCTCAGGACTATAAACTCTCCCAGAGCACTGGAGCATGGTGCTGCTGATGCAAAGTGGCTCTCTATGGAAATGCTCTGACTGACTCCAACAGTGACTTGGATTACTCTCATCATGCTGCTTATCAATGGATCAATCACTGTATCAGATTATTGATCAGGAATGTGTCAGAGCTCATCTGTATGTGTCTTTGGTTTGAGGTTGATGGTCAGCTTTTCTTCAGAGTATTTTGTGAAATCCTCGTAATTAACTTCCACACAGCTCAACATCATTGTTGACAGATTTATTGGAAATTGTTTAAATCATGTTTCTGATAATTACTTAAATTAGCAGGAATTATTAAAAAGCTTTTTTTGTGAAATTTGTTATTTCAGTTAGTTTGAATCACAAATGAATTTTGCTTGTAGAAGTTTGACATTCCACAATAAAAACATTTAAATACATATTCATACATTTAGAGTCTGTGTTTAACACTAAACCATTAAAATCAGCCAGTATAACATAAACTGGGTAAACTGGGAACGTGTTTGTTGAGTGTGTTTGTGTCAAAGTCAGAGAGCCGTGTCTCTCTACAGTCAGAGGTTTTTGTACGGCGGCTCAATGAGTTTGTATCACTGTGGTACACGTTCGGTGGAGGAACCAGACTGGATGTTAACTGTAAGTACATTTGACTCCTTTAATAACACAAATGTTGTATATTTTCTATGTGAACTTCATGGCTGTAGACCCTATAGCAATACTTTACCTGATATTTGAAATGTGATATATTTAGAATAATTCTTGAAGGCTTCACAGTGTCATTAACTAGACTGAAATCCACTCCTCTCAAACTTTATATTTGATTTTCATGATTCTGATCAGTTTTTTTGTACAAACCAACTCAACATTAGTATGTATGAAAGAAATATGTTTGAAAGGTTACGTTTAAATATTCTAACTCAATAATTCAGTCAGTAACATTTGGTGTGCATGTGTATTACAACATGTTTGTCTGAAACTATTTTAAAGTCAGTCCATAATTTTCTTCATGAGTTTTAAAAGGTAGTTGATTAGTTAAGTGAACTAATCTGAATGTTTCAGTAATGAAGTCTGACTGTTCAGTGATGATTTCTGCTGACATGAAGAGAATAAACACATTTGATCATTTATGAGATTTTGGCTGGAGACAAGAAATATTTAAGAGAGTTAAAACACTAAAAGTCTCACAATCTTCATCGTGTGTTTCATCATGAACCTCTGAATGTTAAGTTCATTATATATAAAGTATGCAGTAGATTTACAGCGTGCCAGTTTGAACTTTTTATCTTTAGTACTGAAACCTGTCTGTCGTCATGGTTCAGCAGTGATGCCTGTCTGTTGCCATGGTTACTGAGCTCAGAGAGGGAAGTGAAACATTCAAGATCAGTTTTATCCAATCTGAGGAAGACCAACAGAACTAGAAGCTCCTCTGCTGCAGCCAACAGGACGGAGTTTAGTTGAGCTCATATAAACTTTATGAATCTCTCTCTCTGCAGTGGGTCGAGTCGTCCCCACCCTGACGGTGCTGCCCCCCTCCAGTGAGGAGCTGCAGCAGGGGAAGGCCACGCTCATGTGTCTGGCCAACAAGGGCTTCCCCTCAGACTGGAGTCTGTCCTGGAAGGTGGACGGCAGCAGCAGCAGCAGCAGCAGCAGCAGCAGCTGGGAGCAGAGCAGGAGCCCCGGGGTGCTGGAGAAGGACGGCCGCTACAGCTGGAGCAGCACCCTGAGGCTCCCTGCAGACCAGTGGAGGAAGGTGGGCTCTGTGACCTGTGAGGCCACCCAGGGCTCCCAGACTCCAGTCTCAGAGACACTGAGGAGAGACCAGTGTTCCCAGTCCTGACCTGACTCACTGGGACTCTGCTGCTGGTTTTACTCTCATACTGCTCTCAGCTCTCTCTCTGTTCTCTCTTTCTCTCAACATGTTTCAACATTAATGTGTTCTTGCTTCTGTTTCAACATTTTACAACAATAAAGATTTCATTACCTTTATTATAACTGTGACATGTCTTTGACCTTCTTTTTCAACATATATGATATATGAGGAACGTTTGTCAGATTAATGCACACAGTCACATCAGAACCAAATCCATCTTCCCACAATTACTTTTCAGTAGTTTTAATAAAATGTTTAATGTGGTGAATCAACAAATCACCTGTTATTACAATCATTGTCCCTTCAAGAAGATTAATTTGCTCCAGGAAATCATCCTCATTTTCTAAATGAAAGAATGATAATTCAGCATTGGAAATATAAATCAGTGTATCATCTGCGTAAAGTGATAACTCCTTCTCTTTCTCCAGATTCATCACAGTTTGATAATGTAATTTGTGTATCTTGCAGTTAGGGATGTATATCGTTAGGATTTTATCAATACCGATACAAATACCGATACTCCTTATCTGTACCGATGCTTATTGATACAACAATATGTAATATTGAGTGAAAAAAATAAAGACTTTACGAGACGTCAAAAGATTCAACCTTCTTTTTATTACCAGAAGGTAATAATAAATCTAAAACAGAACAGAAGCTATGCAATTGAAAATACTCCACAACAGATTACCAGGACTTTTATATCTAGCGGATGCCGGAGCACGACGCAGCAATTCGGCTTAATTTAGCAGCGAGCAGACAGGAAGTCAAGTGCTGAAATAACAATATAACATCTGGTTACTTTTCAAAATAAAACACTCCGTGTTGACACCAGCACAAAAATCTCAAAACGAGACAAACACAAGCTCTTCTACTAATTCTTCGGTAACAAACACTTCCTGTTCTTGTTTTTATGACACATACCTATAACTCTGGTCGTGAGTAATCATGTGATTATCGCGGGAACTCTTCGGCCTCCTGATCCCAGCTGTCAACCGTACTGCGCCAATCCTGGCAGACTGCGGACAGCGGAGCAAAACTGGATCCGTAACGCAACGGACAGTATCCAGTGGAAATTCGGGCTAAGCAACATCACCAAACACTTGGAGTGCACGCATAGTATGAAGCCAAAGGAGTGCGGTGTGTTTGACTGCTGTAACAAAGCGAGTAAAGTTAGCAGCCCGGCTAATGCTAAAGACTGCAGTCCTGAAGCAGCAGCACTCGGTTTCGTTTCTGCAACGTCAAGTCACAGAGTTTGTTGTCAAGTTGAAAGTCATTACAGTTGGGTAGACGTTCAAAAACCATCCATGTCAAAAACTGGTAAAAAATCATGAAAAAAAAGTTGTTCTTGTTTTTTTTGTTTTTTTTACCAGTAACAGTACCGTTTGTCCAGAATCTTAACGGTACCCTGGTAACGACCCAATTAGGAGCCAGTACCAAAAAATAGCGGTCCTCAGTACACATCCCTACCTGCAGTAAAGCTGATATTCTCTGAATGTTAAAACAATAAAGACCAATTGATAAACTCAGTGTTGTTCATGCATCTTATTACAAGAATAACTCCTGTCATGTGTTGATGTCTTCATTCACTAAAAACAGTAGATCATTTATATCCTCACAGTTCTTCTGAGCAGCATTTTATAGTGTTAGATAATCATGAAAAGTGATGAGAATATGTAATGCAGGTGAAATGTGAATGTTGTGTCAGTGCAGCCTGACAGAGTTTAGCTGTGGTATCATGAAGCAGGTAGATAAATAAGAGAAAGTGTTGAGGGATAAAACATTCTGTCTCTCTCTCTTCAGCTTCACTTTTTACTGATTTGTTTAATAAAGTAAATGTCTTTATTGTTACTATTATTATGATCGAATACTATTCCAGCAACTCAGCTGTATCATTATGAATGTGAACTGGTTATCGTGTGTGTGTGTGTGTGTGTGTGTGTGTGTGTGTGTGTGTGTGTGTGTGTGTGTGTGTGTCCTCAGTGAAGTGTATCAGTCTCTGCAGTAGCTTCCAGCTGCAGCAGTCAGTTCAGTTTCTGTTCAGTCTGACTGAGGGAGGTTTTTGTACGACGGTTTTTCACTGTGTGAACACAGCTTGACTGTTGATGTAATGTGCACTCTGACAGTAGTAAACTGCTGCATCTTCAGCCTGAACCCCACTGATGGTCAGAGTGAAGGCAGAGTTTGATCCACTGCCTGTAAAACGACCTGGAATCCCTGATGCTCGACGGTTAGCCCAGTAAATTAGAAGTTTAGGAGTTTCTCCATCTCTCTGTTGATACCAGGCCAAAATATGGTCAGAGCCATCGTAATAAACATCCTGACTGGTCCTGCAGTTGATGGTGACGGAGCCTCCCAGAGCAGAGCTCACTGCTGCAGGCTGAGTCACTGTGATCTGACCTCTGGACTCTGAGGACACAGAGACAAAAACATAAAGCAGCGTCATGGTTTTGTGGGCTTCATTTCAGAGGGACGGATGTTGATAGAGGAGAGGAGTTTGATTCTCTGGACTTTACCTGTGAAGCAGCAGCAGAGGAGAGTCCAGATGAGGACGCAGGTCAAAGTCATGTTTTTGATGAGGAGGATTTCTGTGTCTTCTGTTGTCATGAAGGACAGCTGTCAGTCATCCAGAGTTCAACTCTCAGGACTATAAACTCTCCCAGAGCACTGGAGCATGGTGCTGCTGATGCAAAGTGGCTCTCTATGGAAATGCTTCAGTTATGTCAACCTGGACCCTCCCATGAGTTTTGTCTGATACATCCAAGAATAAACTTACAGATGACAGGTATTCAGAAAAGAAATCATGATTCATAGAGGTCAGGAACATCTTAATCACTAACTCTCGTTAGGATTAAGTGCCATATAAAATATCTTATTTCCTGTGCTCTTGGTTTTTAGTTTGCAGCTGTCCACATCATATCATGCTGTTTCTGTTGCCAAACCATCTCTTGCACTTCACAGTCTCCATCCTAATACCTTTATTTTCAGATCAATCCATCATTTCTTCTGGGTTCAGAATTTCCAAGGCACTTTTCCAAACTGAAACACTGTCTTTATTATACCAGTGTCTACCTGTGCCAGGAGAAATCTTTTCCTGTAAATTCTTGATTTTCCTCAGCTCGACAGGTAACAGGCTTTTAGAGATGGGCCAGTATTCCTAGACTCCTCTATACAATAAGGGTATTTGGTCATATGTATTATGAAACCTCTTGTTTTCAGTCTACTCCTCTTTGCTTGGTAAGTCCTTGTACATCATGAAGCATGTTAAAATCTGCTCTTCTATAATCAACTATGCGACATGAAGTAGGTCTAAAATTGGACACCTAATCCAGACCCACAATATCTTGATTAGAATGTGTCATATTTTTCAAGTTATTACTATATCAGTCATTGCTGATCATTTGTCATTGGTGTCTACTTTGTTTCATCTCATAGCAGATTATGGCATTTCTGTTCAAACATTCATGGTTTGTTTCATTCCCACTTGGTTCGTGAGCCTGCTTGGATGAAACAGTGCCTGTGTTTTTAGGGATGCCTGGCCTTCTTATTTTGTGGAGGAATTATCTGCTGCTGCTCAGGACAGATGTTCATTTATTACAAAATCTCAATGCAGAGTTGATGCACCAACGACTTTTTGTCAAGACTCCACATTTGGTGGATAATGAGTGTAAGTGATAATAGTGTGTGTGTGTGTGTGTGTGTGTGTGTGTGTGTGTGTGTGTGTGTGTGTGTGTGTGTGTGTGTGTGTGTGCGTGTCCTCAGTGAAGTGTATCAGTCTCTGCAGTAGCTTCCAGCTGCAGCAGTCAGTTCAGTTTCTGTTCAGTCTGACTGAGGGAGGTTTTTGTACGACGGTTTTTCACTGTGTGAACACAGCTTGACTGTTGATCCAGTGAAAACTCTGACAGTAGTAAACTGCTGCATCTTCAGCCTGAACTCCACTGATGGTCAGAGTGAAGGCAGAGTTTGATCCACTGCCTGTAAAACGATCTGGAATCCCTGATGCTCGACTGCTAGCCCTGTAAATTAGGAGTTTAGGAGTTTCTCCATCTCTCTGTTGGTACCAGGCTAACTGATTGTTAGCATAAACATTCTGACTGGTCCTGCAGCTGATGGTGACGGAGCCTCCCAGAGCAGAGCTCACTGCTGCAGGCTGAGTCACTGTGTACTGACCTCTTGACTCTGAGGACACAGAGACAAAAACATAAAGCAGCGTCATGGTTTTGTGGGCTTCATTTCAGAGGGACGGATGTTGATAGAGGAGAGGAGTTTGATTCTCTGGACTTTACCTGTGAAGCAGCAGCAGAGGAGAGTCCAGATGAGGACGCAGGTCAAAGTCATGTTTTTGATGAGGAGGATTTCTGTGTCTTCTGTTGTCATGAAGGACAGCTGTCAGTCATCCAGTGTTCAACTCTCAGGACTATAAACTCTCCCAGAGCACTGGAGCATGGTGCTGCTGATGCAAAGTGGCTCTCTATGGAAATGCTTCAGTTATGTCAACCTGGACCCTCCCATGAGTTTTGTCTGATACTTCCACAAATAAACTTACAGATGACAGGTATTCAGAAAAGAAATCATGATTCATAGAGGTCAGGAACATCTTAATCACTAACTCTCGTTAGGATTAAGTGCCATATAAAATATCTTATTTCCTGTGCTCTTGGTTTTTAGTTTGTAGCTGTCCACATCATATCATGCTGTTTCTGTTGCCAAACCATGTCTTGCACTTCACAGTCTCCATCCTAATACCTTTATTTTCAGATCAATCCATCATTTCTTCTGGGTTCCGAATTTCCAAGGCACTTTTCCAAACTGAAACACTGTCTTCATTATACCAGTGTCTACCTGTGCCAGGAGAAATCTTTTCCTGTAAATTCTTGATTTTCCTCATCTCGACAGGTAACAGGCTTTTAGAGATGGGCCAGTATTCCTAGACTCCTCTATACAATAAGGGTATTTGGTCATATGTATGATGAAACCTCTTGTTTTCAGTCTACTCCTCTTTCCTTGGGAAGTTCTTCTTGTTAAAATCTGCTCTTCTATAATCAACTATGCTACATGAAGAAGGTCTAAAATTGGATAACTAATCCAGACCCACAATATCTTGATCAGAATGTATCATGGTTTTCAAATTATTACTATACCAGTCATTGCTAATCATTTGTCATTGGTGTCTACTTTGTTTCATCTCATAGATTATAGCATTTCTGTTCAAATATTCATGGCTTCTTTTATTCCTGCTAAGTTTGTGAGCCTGCTTAGATGAAACAGTGCCTGTGTTTTTTGGGATGCCTGGCCTTCTTATTTTGTGGAGGAAATATCTGCTGCTGCTCAGGACAGATGTTCCTTCATTACAAAATCTCAGTGCAGAGTTGATGAACCAAATACTTTTTGTCAAGACTTATTCAGCACATATAATTTCAATCTTGAGTCTATAAAAAGTCATTATCTTTACTTAATTCACCTCTCTACTGATTGAAAGCATCTGAAATGTGCTTTGTGGTATGCACACATTTGGTTGATAATGAGTGTAAGTGATAATTGTGTGTGTGTGTGTGTGCGTGCATGCGTGTGTGTCCTCAGTGAAGTGTATCAGTCTCTGCAGTAGCTTCCAGCTGCAGCAGTCAGTTCAGTTTCTGTTCAGTCTGACTGAGGGAGGTTTTTGTACGACGGTTTTTCACTGTGTGAACACCCACTGACTGTTGATTTCATGAGCACTCTGACAGTAATAAACTGCTGCATCTTCAGCCTGAACTCCACTGATGGTCAGAGTGAAGGCAGAGTTTGATCCACTGCCTGTAAAACGACCTGGAATCCCTGATGCTTGAGTGCTAGCAGCGTAAATGAGAAGTTTAGGAGTTTCTCCATCTCTCTGTTGGTACCAGTGCAAATACTGGAGGGTGTCTAGCAAAACATAAACATTCTGACTGGTCCTGCAGTTGATGGTGACGGAGCCTCCCAGAGCAGAGCTCACTGCTCCAGGCTGAGTCACTGTGATCTGACCTCTGGACTCTGAGGACACAGAGACAAAAACATAAAGCAGCGTCATGGTTTTGTGGGCTTCATTTCAGAGGGACGGATGTTGATAGAGGAGAGGAGTTTGATTCTCTGGACTTTACCTGTGAAGCAGCAGCAGAGGAGAGTCCAGATGAGGACGCAGGTCAAAGTCATGTTTTTGATGAGGAGGATTTCTGTGTCTTCTGTTGTCATGAAGGACAGCTGTCAGTCATCCAGTGTTCAACTCTCAGGACTATAAACTCTCCCAGAGCACTGGAGCATGGTGCTGCTGATGCAAAGTGGCTCTCTATGGAAATGCTTCAGTTATGTCAACCTGGACCCTCCCATGAGTTTTGTCTGATACATTCAAGAATAAACTTTCAGATGGTATTCAGAGAAACAAATTAAAATTCTTTATCCGACAATGAAGGAGGAATACATTGTGTCGCATTATTTCTTTTCAAGCTCTTTAAGGATAGGCTTTACTTAACATTCATGAACATTCACCTGCATTAAGCTGCTTGTTATCCTAATCCCTCCATGTTCACATCTATCCATCATTTCTTCTTAGTTTGGAGGTTCCATGGTGCTTTTCCAAACTGAAGCATTGTCTTTATTCTACCAGTGTCTACCTGTGCCAGGAGAAGTCTTGTCCTGTAAATTCTAAAAGAGCATTTTGTCTTGAGTTTTCTCATCTAGCGTACTTGCAACAAGGAACTCTTTGTGGGAGGTTTGTTATTCTTCTTGATTTACCTCAGCTAGAGGAGTAACCGGCTTTTAAAGATGGGACACTATTTACAAATTCCTCTGTACAATAAGGTTATTTGGTCATATGTAACATGAAAGCTATTGTTTTTAATGTAGTCGTCATTGCTTGGTAAGTTCTCGTACATCATGATAACTGTAAATGCCTGCTCTTCCATAATCAGCTATGCTACATGCAATAGGTCTAAAATTAGATGACTAATCCAGACCCACAATATGCTGATTAGAAATCATCACATTGTTCAATGTATTGCTATTCCAGTCATTGCTGACCATTTGCCATTGCTTTCTAAGGCCTGTTAATGTCAAGCAGGGAATTGTTGTCTTCAAGCTGCTGCCGACTAATATATTCAGGTCAGAGCGGATCGTTATATATTCATAGTTTAAGTTCTTACATCTCAAGCAGGGCATTTCTGTCCTCTAGCCACTGATGGTGAAGTAATTCATTTCATTCCTGACAATGCACTATTGCTGACTAAAACCAATTACTTTAGCATTTTAAAGTTTTGGTGTAATGCTTTCTACTATGTTTCCTCTCATAGCAGATTAAGTCGTTTCTGTTCAAATGTTCATAGCTTCTTTCATTCCTGCTTGGTTCGTGAGCCTGCTTGGGTGAAACAGTGCCTGTGATTTTAGGGATGCCTGGCCCTCTTATTTTGGGGAGGAATTATCTGCTGCTGCTGCTCAGGACAGATGTTCCTTTATTACAAAATCTAACTGCAGAGTTGATGCACCAACGACCTTTTGTCAAGGCTTAATCAGAACATATCATCTGTCAATCTTCAGTCTGTAAAATCCCATTATGTATAATTAATTCAGCTGTCTACTGATATAATGTATCTCCAATGTGATTAGAGGTATGCACACATTTGGTTGATCATGAGTGTAAGTGATAATTGTTTGTGTGTGTGTGTGTGTGTGTCAGTTATGTCAACCTGGACGCTCCCATGAGTTTTGTCTGAATCATCCAAGAATATCGCACAGGTGGGTGGTATTCAGAGAAACAAACTCAAATTAATAGAAGTCAGGAACATCTTAATTACTAAATCCTCATCTCACCTCAGAAACTCTCAGCTGACTCTTCCTCCACGCCATTGGAGGTGTAGACTTTGACCTGGCGGAACATCAGGCCAGCAGCTTCCCTGAGCGGTGTGCTCCATGGAGTAGGAGTACTTTTGAAGAGGAGGAAGATAGAAGACAGGGGGCATGCAGGGGCTCAGGGTCTGATGGAGGGAGAGGTTGTAGGTGGGCATCACCAGGGACATTGTGTGTCTCAGTGAGTTCACAGCAACGGAGCTTGATACAATCCTGCAGGAGAGGACGGAAATGTTGTTGCGCTTCTCAGATCTTTTTCTCATGAAACTCCAACCAGAAGTTTTGAACATGTGGGTAGATCCAGAAAACATAGAAGTCTTTATCAGTTACAGTTGGACAGATGTCTTTGTCTCAAGTCCATGTAGGAACATTTCAGTGACAACTGAGTAACTCCATCTGGAGAAGAAGATCATGCGACGTGATTGAAAGCGTTGCAACAGCTTATCTCCTCACCACTAAGTGTTCACATCAGTCTTCTCTTCTGGGTTCAGTGTTTGTGGACACATTTCTCTTGCATATCTCAACAAGCTGTATATTGATCAGTTTTCCAAGATGCTTTTTCCAGACTGAACCAAACTCAAGAGATTAGGAACATCACTGTAATTCTATAACAGCAGCTGGGCCTTGATTTACCTCAACTACACAGGTAACAGGCTTTTAGAGATGGGCTGGTATTTCTACATCCTTTTGTCCAATGAGGGTATTTGGTCATATCTAGCATGAATCCTCTTGTTTTTAAACTGCTTCTCTTTGCTTGGTAAGTTATTTCACATCATGATACGTTTAGAAGAATCTACACTTCTGTATCAGTTATACTAAATGAAATAGGTATATGAAATTGAGATGAGTAATCTAAACCTACAAAGTGTTGATCAGCATTCATCATATGGTTGAATTTGTTGCTCTTCAGGTCACAGCTGACCTGCTGCTGGCCAAACCAATATATCATGAGCAGGACACTGCTGTCCAAACTTTATTCAGGACGCTGCTGACCATTAGCCATGTGTGGAAAAAGCCTTCACTGGTTCGGACGCAGGCTTGAGATCTGTTTCAGTAAAGATTGCTCTATCATTCCATTCCAGATACACACAGACACCTTTGATGAAGACAGCTCAGAAACAACAGTAGCTTTGTTTGTTTAACTGGGCCCTGTTTCATTTGTTTCATGGTGAGTTTGTCATTGAATTTGTTCTAATAAAACTTTGTTAATGGTGTAAGCACCAATGTATGACATTATTAATCTGCTTGATAAAACTGTGTATGTGTGTGTGTGTGTGTGTGTGTGTGTGTGTCCTCAGTGAAGTGTATCAGTCTCTGCAGTAGCTTCCAGCTGCAGCAGTCAGTTCAGTTTCTGTTCAGTCTGACTGAGGGAGGTTTTTGTATGATGGTTTTTTACTGTGTGCACACCCACTGACTGTTAGGGTAATGCCAGCTCTGACAGTAGTAAACTGCTGCATCTTCAGCTTGAACTCCACTGATGGTCAGAGTGTAATCAGTCCCAGAGCCTGACCCACTGAAACGATCTGAAACTCCAGAATGTCGAGTTGAGCCACATCTAATAAGGAGTGTAGGAGCTTCTCCAGTTTTCTGAAGGTACCATTGGAAGCAGTAACTTGTACTTGGGCTGACTTTACATCTGATAGAAACAGTCTGTCCTGGAGAAACAGACTGAGCTCCAGGAGACTGAGTCAGGGTGATTTCTCCTGATGAATCTGCAAAACATGAAAAAGAGGAAAAAGGTTATTGAGACAAATCCAGTTATAGAAAGATGATCAACATCCAAACAGAAGAGGATCATTTCTTCAACATGGAGAAGAGATGGAAGAAGGTCCATGCTGCTTGTTTCACTGTTTCTCCATCATAGCAGAACATCACTGTGGTGAACCTGGTGGCATCCTGAAGCAAAGTTTTCAGCAGAGAGTCTCACCCTGAACAAGGAGCCCCAGGGTGGCCAGCAGTAGAAGCAGTGACGTCATCATTGTGCTGCCGGCGTGTCAGTGGCTGTGAAAGGCCTGGACAGCCACTGATCAACACTGGCCTCTTAACGGCTGGGAGCAGAGAGGCAGGACACATATGCAAACACACAGAGTCAGTAACGTATTTACATATTTACATGGAGAGGATGTTAAAGTCTGGTCGTGAACTGATTTGTCTTTTGACAATCATCATTGTTATCGATATTACTGTTGTTTTGACATATTTAGATGTTTAATTTGTGCATATTTCACCAAGAACAGCAGTGATGATGGATGAGGGGATGCCGAGTCTGAGAACGTCAAATCTCTTGTTAATGAAACTCCCACCAGAAGTGTTGGACATGTGGGCAGATCCAGTAAACATAGAAGTTTTTATCAGTTACATTCAGACAAACATCTTTGTCCCGAGTCCATGTCGTAACATTTTGGCCACTGGGCAACTAACTCATCTGAAGATTATCATGTTTTCTTTAAAAGCTCTGCATCAGTTTAATTCCTCACCCCTAAACGTTCTTGTTTGTCTTTTCTTCCAGGTTCTGGATTATAGTCATTCATCTCACACATATTGGGACAGGCTGCATATTTATCAGTTCTCCAAGGAACTTTTCCAAATGAAAACATTGTCTTCATAGCACCAGGGTCTGCCTGAGCCAGGAGGAAATGTTTCCTGTAAAGTTGAGAATAGCGGCCAGTGTTAATTTTCCCCAACTAGCATACTAGCAAGAAGGAACTATTTCTGATCATAGTCTGCCCCAGTGGCCCAGCCATTCTTTACCTCAACTCAACAGATGAAGAAGGTTGACGTAACTCTAAAATAGCGACTAGGTCTTGATTTACGTCAACTACAAGGGTCACAGGCCTTTAAGGATGAGTCTGTTTTTCTAAATTCCTCTGCACAGGAAGGGTATGTTCTAAAACCTTGCAGAATGTTTTCCAGAATGTGTTTATTTGAATGCATCATATTGTTAAATTCTTTACTATTTATGTCACTGCTGACTGTTTGCTATTGCTGTCTACAGCTTTTAAATCTAAACTTGGGCATTGTTGTCCTTGAGCTATTGCTGACTTGGCTATTCAGTTCACAGCTGAACATCATGTATTGATAATTAAAGTCTTTAAATATAAAACAGGACATTTCTTCGTCTCTAGTTTCTGATGATGGGGTTGTTCATGTCACTGCTGACCATTCGCCATTGCTGGCTAAAGCCTATAGGTGAAAAAAAAGCATTTAGGGTCCACTGTTGATTATATATTTTCTGTTTCATTCTCTTATTCTATGTCCATCTATAAAAAGATTTCAGACATAGTTGTTTAACTGAGGCCTTTTACATTTCCCTTGATAGTTGAGTATTCAGTTTATTTGATGTCAGGTTTTGTTGCTATGTTTCGTCTCATAACAGATTATGGCATTTAAATAACCTTTGGTTGTTACATTCCTGCTTGGTCAGTGAGCTTCCTTGGGGGAAATATTTGGCTGTTTTCTTTGGATGGTTTGTCCCATTCATTTTGAGGAAGAATTATCTTGTTTCTGCTGAAGGTGGATGTTCCACAATTACAAAGTCTCCCTATAGAGAAGCTGCACCAAATACTTTAATCAAGAATAATCATGATTCATGATGATTCATCTCAATATGTAATAACAAAATATCTTTACTCAATGCACATGTCTGAATGTGATGTAACTTTCTGTATGCACATGTTGAACTGGGTCCATGGCTGATAATGAAGGTTTCTAAAGCAAATCTGTGTCTTCATGTGTTGTTTTTTTTTTTATGTTGTTGTTTTTTGTTTTTATTAAATGTGGCTAAATTAAACGTGTTCGAGTATACAGTAAAGATAGTGGAAATTGTGTGTGTGTGTGTGTGTGTGTGTGTGTCCTCAGTGAAGTGTATCAGTCTCTGCAGTAGCTTCCAGCTGCAGCAGTCAGTTCAGTTTCTGTTCATTCTGACTGAGGGAGGTTTTTGTATGACGGTTTTTCACTGTGTGAACACCCGGTCACTGCCGGGATAGTGGAAACTCTGACAGTAGTAAACTGCTGCATCTTCAGCCTGAACTCCACTGATGGTCAGAGTGAAGGCAGAGTTTGATCCACTGCCTGTAAAACGATCTGGAATCCCTGATGCTCGAGTGCTAGCCAAGTAAATGAGAAGTTTAGGAGATTCTCCATCTCTCTGTTGGTACCAGGCTAAATTGCTCCCAACATAAACCCTCTGACTGGTCCTACAGCTGATGGTGACGGAGCCTCCCAGAGCAGAGCTCACTGCTGCAGGCTGAGTCACTGTGATCTGACCTCTGGACTCTGAGGACACAGAGACAAAAACATAAAGCAGCGTCATGGTTTTGTGGGCTTCATTTCAGAGGGACGGATGTTGATAGAGGAGAGGAGTTTGATTCTCTGGACTTTACCTGTGAAGCAGCAGCAGAGGAGAGTCCAGATGAGGACGCAGGTCAAAGTCATGTTTTTGATGAGGAGGATTTCTGTGTCTTCTGTTGTCATGAAGGACAGCTGTCAGTCATCCAGTGTTCAACTCTCAGGACTATAAACTCTCCCAGAGCACTGGAGCATGGTGCTGCTGATGCAAAGTGGCTCTCTATGGAAATGCTCTGACTGACTCCAACAGGGACTTGGATTACTCTCATCATGCTGATTATCAATGGATCAATCACTTAAAGTATTGATTAGGATATTTCCAATAACAATTTTATGACTTTTGGCTGGAAACGTCTTGAAAAATGTGTTTCACAGTGTCGTCTGTCTTGTAAAATTAAAGGAATGATTAATTTAAGTATCTTTAAAAATGAACATGTATGAAATAATAACATACATTCTGTAAATCTGTGGATCTGTGTTATCGTCACTTTTCACATCACCTGATAATATTTCACAATCAGAGACTAATTGTGTTGAGTGTGTTTGTGTCAAAGTCAGAGAGCCGTGTCTCTCTACAGTCAGAGGTTTTTGTACGGCGGCTCAATGAGTTTGTATCACTGTGGTGGACTTTTGGTGGAGGAACCAGACTGGATGTTAACTGTAAGTACATTTAACTCCTTTAATAACACAAATGTTGTGTATTTTCTATGTGAACTTCATGGCTGTAGACCCTATAGCAATACTTTACCTGATATTTGAAATTTTATACATTTAGAATAATTCTTGAAGGCTTCACAGTGTCATTAACTAGACTGAAATCCACTCCTCTCAAACTTTATCTTTGATTTCAAGATTCTGATCAGTTTTAGTAGAAAACCACCAAACATTACTCTGTATGAAGAAAATATGTTTAAAAGGTTTAGTTTAAATATTCTGACTCAATAATTCAGTCAGTAACATTTGGTTCAGTGTTTAATGTGCATGTGTATTACAACATGTTTGTCCCAGACAAACTATTCAGAAGTCAGTCCATTTTCTTCATGTTTTTTTAAAAAGTAGTTGACAAATTAACAGAATTAAGTTGAATGTTTCAGTAATGAAGTCTGACTGTTCAGTGATGATTTTCTGCTGACATGAAGAGAACAAACACATTTGATCATTTATGATGTTTTGGCTGGAGACAAGAAATATTTAAGAGACTTAAAACACTAAAAGTCTCACAATCTTCCTCGTGTGTTTCATCATGAACCTCTGAATGTTAAGTTCATTATATATAAAGTATGCACTAGATTTACAGTGTGCCAGTTTGAACTTTTTATCTTTAGTACTGAAACCTGTCTGTCGTCATGGTTCAGCAGTGATGCCTGTCTGTTGCCATGGTTACTGAGCTCAGAGAGGGAAGTGAAACATTCAAGATCAGTTTTATCCAATCTGAGGAAGACCAACAGAACTAGAAGCTCCTCTGCTGCAGCCAACAGGACGGAGTTTAGTTGAGCTCATATAAACTTTATGAATCTCTCTCTCTGCAGTGGGTCGAGTCGTCCCCACCCTGACGGTGCTGCCCCCCTCCAGTGAGGAGCTGCAGCAGGGGAAGGCCACGCTCATGTGTCTGGCCAACAAGGGCTTCCCCTCAGACTGGAGTCTGTCCTGGAAGGTGGACGGCAGCAGCAGCAGCAGCAGCAGCAGCAGCTGGGAGCAGAGCAGGAGCCCCGGGGTGCTGGAGAAGGACGGCCGCTACAGCTGGAGCAGCACCCTGAGGCTCCCTGCAGACCAGTGGAGGAAGGTGGGCTCTGTGACCTGTGAGGCCACCCAGGGCTCCCAGACTCCAGTCTCAGAGACACTGAGGAGAGACCAGTGTTCCCAGTCCTGACCTGACTCACTGGGACTCTGCTGCTGGTTTTACTCTCATACTGCTCTCAGCTCTCTCTCTGTTCTCTCTTTCTCTCAGCATGTTTCAACATTAATGTGTTCTTGCTTCTGTTTCAACATTTTACAACAATAAAGATTTCATCACCTTTATTATAACTGTGACATGTCTTTGACCTTCTTTTTCAACATATATGATATGTGAGGAACATTTGTCAGATTAATGCACACAGTCACATCAGAGCCAAAGCTGTTTTTTCCCAGATTAATTGTCAATGGTTTTAAGACTGTTGATTTTATCCGACAGAGTTTTCTGTTTCATCTACAACACATTCAAAAAAACAGAGTATTGACAGCACCAGAGTTAAGTGATTTACAGGAGATGAGCAGGGAGGCAAACCATCTCCTCTATCACCGATTGGATAGATGGACGCTCACTCCACCAAGGTGACCAATTAGAAGAAGTAGGTAGGTGCGGGCGAAGGGACTTTAAAAGGCCTGCACAGGCAGAGAGAGGGGGTGATAACTTAGATTTTCAAAGGTTCGAAGATTCAAGAGGATTTCTGGTAGAGCAGAGAGCAAAGCATTGGGCATAACTGTGCTATAGATTTATGAATACCAGTGTGTGGCTACACTGGTTCGGACGCAGGCTTGAGCTCTGTTTCAATAAAGATTGCTCTATCATTCCACCCAGCCTTGCCTCTGCAGATTCATTCATCAACAAACTACACACAGACACCTTTGATGAAGACAGCCCAGAAACAACAGTAGCTTTGTTTGTTTAACTGGGCCCTGTTTCATTTGTTTTATGGTGAGAAGCTGATGGAGGAATTAAATTGTTTTCTACCAAAACAAGTTTGTCATTGAATCTGTTCTGATACAGCTTTGTTAGTGGTCTAATCATCAATGTATGACATTATTAATATGATTAATAAAACTGTGTGAGTGTCCTCAGTGAAGTGTATCAGTCTCTGCAGTAGCTTCCAGCTGCAGCAGTCAGTTCAGTTTCTGTTCAGTCTGATTGAGGGAGGTTTTTGTACGACGGTTTTTCACTGTGTGAACACACTCTGACTGTTGATGTAGTGATAACTCTGACAGTAGTAAACTGCTGCATCTTCAGCCTGAACTCCACTGATGGTCAGAGTGAAGGCAGAGTTTGATCCACTGCCTGTAAAACGACCTGGAATCCCTGATGCTCGAGTGCTAGCAGCATAAATGAGAAGTTTAGGAGTTTCTCCATCTCTCTGTTGGTACCAGGCTAAGGCGTGGTTGCTGCTCCAAGTATAAACATTCTGACTGGTCCTACAGTTGATGGTGACGGAGCCTCCCAGAGCAGAGCTCACTGCTGCAGGCTGAGTCACTGTGATCTGACCTCTGGACTCTGAGGACACAGAGACAAAAACATAAAGCAGCGTCATGGTTTTGTGGGCTTCATTTCAGAGGGACGGATGTTGATAGAGGAGAGGAGTTTGATTCTCTGGACTTTACCTGTGAAGCAGCAGCAGAGGAGAGTCCAGATGAGGACGCAGGTCAAAGTCATGTTTTTGATGAGGAGGATTTCTGTGTCTTCTGTTGTCATGAAGGACAGCTGTCAGTCATCCAGTGTTCAACTCTCAGGACTATAAACTCTCCCAGAGCACTGGAGCATGGTGCTGCTGATGCAAAGTGGCTCTCTATGGAAATGCTCTGACTGACTCCAACAGGGACTTGGATTACTCTCATCATGCTGGTTAGCAATCGATCAATCACTGTATCAGATTATTGATCAGGAATGTGTCAGAGCTCATCTGTATGTGTCTTTGGTTTGAGGTTGATTATGATCAACTTTTCTTCAGAGCACTTTGTGAAATCATTGTAATTAACTGCGACACAGCTCAACATCATTGTTGACAGATTTATTGTAAATTGTTTTTTTTTAAAATCATAATCTATAATGAACATGTTTCTGATAATTAGTAACAATTAGCAGGAGTTATAAAGAAGCTTTTATTTAATTAGTTCGAAACACAAATTAATACTGCTTGTAGAAGTTTGACATTCCATAATAAAAACGTTAAATACATATTCATACATTTAGAGTCTGTGTTTAACACTTAAACCATTATAATCAGCCAGTATAACATAAACTGGGTAAACTGGGAACGTGTTTGTTGAGTGTGTTTGTGTCAAAGTCAGAGAGCCGTGTCTCTCTACAGTCAGAGGTTTTTGTACGGCGGCTCAGTGAGTTTGTATCACTGTGGTACACGTTCGGTGGAGGAACCAGACTGGAGTTTGGAAGTAAGTCAAAAGTTTCAATGTTTTTATTATTTCAGGCACTATTTTTTTTTTTTTTTATATTTACATTACACGGAAAATAGTCAGTTTAGAAAATTGATGTTTAAATTCTGCACAAGTGTTTGTCAGGAAGAGACAAAGTTTGCTTCAGAAATATGAATTCTAAAACTTATGTTGCAGTATAAATGAAATATTATGACCGTACTTAGATCATTTTTCTGACTTTAATAGTTAAGTTGCATCTTGAAGGCTTGCAGGTTTAGTTCAGTGTGTCAAAGTCAGAGAGCCGTGTCTCTCTACAGTCAGAGGTTTTTGTACGGAGGCTCAATGAGTTTGTATCACTGTGGTGGACTTTTGGTGGAGGAACCAGACTGGATGTTGGAAGTAAGTTTCTGCACAAATCCTTCATAAAATACTGTGAAGTAATTTTTAATTTCATGTTTTGTGTGTTTGAGGCAGATAAATATATGTTGTTTTAATTCCAACACTTTTAGTCTTCATGTTTTAATTCTCCTCCTTTATCATGGAGGCTAACTCAGAGCAGCTTTACTAAACATTTCTTTACACATTCCTGTCAAAGTGACATTTAAACAGCCTGAAGTGTAGAAAAGATAAAACTGTAAACCTGTTTTACAAATGTTTTGCAAGACAAGATGTAATTTTTCACCTCAATGACAGCAGTGTTCAAAACGCTCCTGTTGTCCAACATTTGATTGTAATCGGTTCATTTTCTGTATTTGTGTATGTGTCCACTAAACACATACACTATTTTTTAGTCACATATAGTTCAGGTTTTGTCTGATTGTGATGAGAAAGTTTGATGTGTTTTATTTCCAGTGTAGTTTGATATATTTCAGCTCATTCTGTTTGATGATTCTCTCTGTGCTGATATGCATGAGAGGCTTCTTAAAGGGAAGTGAAACAATGTGTGAGTGAGTGACTGGTGGAGCAGAAAAACCATCTGACAGAAACTCCTTAAAGGACTAAATCAACTCTCACACAGTGAAGGTGTCCCAGTGTCTGCTGGTTGATTGACAGCAGTGTGGTCCCTGTCCTCTAAGCTGATTGGTGTCTCCTAGGTGATGTCCGTCCCACCCTGACGGTGCTGCCCCCCTCCAGTGAGGAGCTGCAGCAGGGGAAGGCCACGCTCATGTGTCTGGCCAACAAGGGCTTCCCCTCAGACTGGAGTCTGTCCTGGAAGGTGGACGGCAGCAGCAGCAGCAGCAGCAGCAGCAGCAGCAGCTGGGAGCAGAGCAGGAGCCCCGGGGTGCTGGAGAAGGACGGCCGCTACAGCTGGAGCAGCACCCTGAGGCTCCCTGCAGACCAGTGGAGGAAGGTGGGCTCTGTGACCTGTGAGGCCACCCAGGGCTCCCAGACTCCAGTCTCAGAGACACTGAGGAGAGACCAGTGTTCCCAGTCCTGACCTGACTCACTGGGACTCTGCTGCTGGTTTTACTCTCATACTGCTCTCAGCTCTCTCTCTGTTCTCTCTTTCTCTCAACATGTTTCAACATTAATGTGTTCTTGCTTCTGTTTCAACATTTTACAACAATAAAGATTTCATTACCTTTATTATAACTGTGACATGTCTTTGAACTTCTTTTTCAACACATATGATGTATGAGGAATGTTTTCAGATTAATGCAAACTGTCACATTGGAAGCAAATCCATTTTCAATGATTGCTTTTTAATGGGCTTAAGAATTTATGTTATCAGACAGTCTTTTCTGTTTCACGTGTTCTTATCAAATTTTGTTATGATAAAAAAGGTGTAGTTAATAACAAAGTCACCAGTTATTAATACCATTATCGATAAAAGAAGATTACTTTGTTCATGAGACGTGTTGTTATTTACTTAATGAAGAAATCTGTATAAAAGAACAATAATTCAGGAATACAAATATAAATCAGAGTATCATCTGCATGACGTGATAAGTCCTCCTCTTTCTCCAGATTGATCACAGTTCAAAATTGTAGTTGTGTGTAGCTTGCAGTAATCTTTCTCCTTTTCTCTCAACATGTTTCAACATTAATGTGTTCTTGCTTCTGTTTCAACATTTTACAACAATAAAGACATCTATCATAAACATGTGATGAATTATAAAGCTGATTGTCCTTGAAGATGACCAATTTGTTCCTTGAAACTATTCCTAACATCTGAATTTTAAAGGATAAATTGTGAAAAGGAGCTTCGAGTAGAAATATAAATCAGAGTATCATCTGCGTAAAGTGATAACTCAATCTCTTTCTCCAGATTCATCACAGTTTGAAAGATGTAATTTGTGTTTCTTGCAGTAAAGCTGATACTCTCTGACTGTTAAAACAATAAAAACTAATTGATCAACTCAGTGATGTTCACCAATATTATTACAATAAGAAATCTTATGTGTTGATGTCTTAATTTAAAACAGTAGATCATTTATATTCTCACAGTTTTTCTGAGCAGCATTTTGTAATGTTAGAGAATGATGACAAATGATGAGAATATGTAATGAAGTGAAATCTGATAGTTGTGTCAGTGCAGCCTGACAGTGTTTAGCTGTGGTATCCTGAAGCAGGTAGATAAATAAGAGAAAGTGTTGATGGATGAAACACTCTCTCTCTCTCTCCAGCTTCACTTTTTAATGATTTGTTTAATGAAGTTAATGTCAGAGAAAGTTATCACAGCTGCTTTTTGTCTTTTTCATTTGACAGTAATAAAAACTACTGTCATTCAAATGTTATGCTGCAGAAGTGTATTTCAAGCTTGACATGATCTGATGTTGTCAACGTGTTATTTCAAATCAGGTTTATTAAGCTTAAAAATCTTTCAAATATTTTTAAAAAGTGTGTGTGTGTGTGTGTGTGTGTGTGTGTGTGTGTGTGTGTGTGTGTGTGTGTCCTCAGTGAAGTGTATCAGTCTCTGCAGTAGCTTCCAGCTGCAGCAGTCAGTTCAGTTTCTGTTCAGTCTGACTGAGGGAGGTTTTTGTACGACGGTTTTTCACTGTGTGAACACATACTGGCTATTGGGATAGTGACCACTCTTACAGTAGTAAACTGCTGCATCTTCAGCCTGAACTCCACTGATGGTCAGAGTGAAGGCAGAGTTTGATCCACTGCCTGTAAAACGACCTGGAATCCCTGATGCTCGAGTGCTAATATAGTAAATGAGAAGTTTAGGACTTTCTCCATCTCTCTGTTGGTACCAGGCTAACCAGCTTGAATAAATATTCTGACTGATCCTACAGTTGATGGTGACGGAGCCTCCCAGAGCAGAGCTCACTGCTGCAGGCTGAGTCACTGTGTACTGACCTCTGGACTCTGAGGACACAGAGACAAAAACATAAAGCAGCGTCATGGTTTTGTGGGCTTCATTTCAGAGGGACGGATGTTGATAGAGGAGAGGAGTTTGATTCTCTGGACTTTACCTGTGAAGCAGCAGCAGAGGAGAGTCCAGATGAGGACGCAGGTCAAAGTCATGTTTTTGATGAGGAGGATTTCTGTGTCTTCTGTTGTCATGAAGGACAGCTGTCAGTCATCCAGTGTTCAACTCTCAGGACTATAAACTCTCCCAGAGCACTGGAGCATGGTGCTGCTGATGCAAAGTGGCTCTCTATGGAAATGCTCTGACTGACTCCAACAGGGACTTGGATTACTCTCATCATGCTGCTCATCAATCGATCAATCACTCAAAGTATTGATTAAGATATTTTAAATGTCAATCGTATTTGAGTTTGGCTTCATGTTTGTTGAAAATGTATTTCACAATGTCGTATGTCTTATTTAAATTAAATGAGGAGTAAATTCAGTTCAATAAAAGAATGAACATATATCAAATAAAACATACATTCTGTAAATCTGTGGCTTTTTAAATCATCACTTTTCATATCAGCTGATACTATTTTATGATCAGAGATTGATTGTGTTGAGTGTGTTTGAGTCAAAGTCAGAGAGCCGTGTCTCTCTACAGTCAGAGGTTTTTGTACGGCGGCTCAATGAGTTTGTATCACTGTGGTTGACTTTTGGTGGAGGAACCAGACTGGATGTTGGAGGTAAGTCAAATGTTTCAATGGTTTTATCATTTCAGATTCTTTTTTTTCTTTTTTCTACTTATTGGAAGGAAAATGGTCTGTTTTTCGAATAAATGTTTAATTTTTAACCCTAACCCTAACATGCATCAGTAAGAGACAAAGTTTGCTGTTGAAATATAAATTCAGAAACTTGTTGTACTAAATATGAAATGTTAAGATGGTAGATAAATCATTAATTCCAAATTTAATAGTAAAGTTTTATCATGAAGGCTTGTAGGTTTAGTTCAGTGTGTCAAAGTCAGAGAGCCGTGTCTCTCTACAGTCAAAGGTTTTTGTACGGCGGCTCAATGAGTTTGTATCACTGTGGTGGACTTTTGGTGGAGGAACCAGACTGGATGTTGGAAGTAAGTTTCTACACAAATACTGACTAAAATATTGTGAAGTCATTTTTAATGTCACGTTTTGTGTGTTTGAGGCAGATAAATATATGTTGTTTTAATTCCAACACTTTTAGTCTTCATGTTTTAATTCTCCTCCTTTATCATGGAGGCTAACTCAGAGCAGCTTCACTAAACATTTCTTTACACATTCCTGTCAAAGTGACATTTAACCAGTCTGAAGTGTAGAAAAGATAAAACTGTAAACCTGTTTTACAAATGTTTTGCAAGACGAGATGTAATTTTTCACCTCAATGTCAGCAGTGTTCAAAATGCTCCTGTTGTCCAACATTTGATTGTAATCGGTTCATTTTCTGTATGTGTGTATGTGTCCACTAAATATTTTAAAGTCACATATAGTTCAGGTTTTGTCTGATTGTGATGAGAAAGTTTGATGTGTTTTATTTCCAGTGTAGTTTGATATATTTCAGCTCATTCTGTTTGATGATTCTCTCTGTGCTGATATGCATGAGAGGCTTCTTAAAGGGAAGTGAAACAATGTGTGAGTGAGTGACTGGTGGAGCAGAAAAACCATCTGACAGAAACTCCTTAAAGGACTAAATCAACTCTCACACAGTGAAGGTGTCCCAGTGTCTGCTGGTTGATTGACAGCAGTGTGGTCCCTGTCCTCTAAGCTGATTGGTGTCTCCTAGGTGATGTCCGTCCCACCCTGACGGTGCTGCCCCCCTCCAGTGAGGAGCTGCAGCAGGGGAAGGCCACGCTCATGTGTCTGGCCAACAAGGGCTTCCCCTCAGACTGGAGTCTGTCCTGGAAGGTGGACGGCAGCAGCAGCAGCAGCAGCAGCAGCAGCTGGGAGCAGAGCAGGAGCCCCGGGGTGCTGGAGAAGGACGGCCGCTACAGCTGGAGCAGCACCCTGAGGCTCCCTGCAGACCAGTGGAGGAAGGTGGGCTCTGTGACCTGTGAGGCCACCCAGGGCTCCCAGACTCCAGTCTCAGAGACACTGAGGAGAGACCAGTGTTCCCAGTCCTGACCTGACTCACTGGGACTCTGCTGCTGGTTTTACTCTCATACTGCTCTCAGCTCTCTCTCTGTTCTCTCTTTCTCTCAACATGTTTCAACATTAATGTGTTCTTGCTTCTGTTTCAACATTTTACAACAATAAAGATTTCATTACCTTTATTATGAATGTGACATGTCTTTGACCTTCTTTTTCAACACATATGATATATGAGGATCATTTGTCAGATTAATGCACACAGTCACATCAGAACCAAAGCTGTTTTTCCCAGATTAATTGTCAACGGTTTTAAGACTGTTGATTTTATCCAACAGAGTTTTCTGTTCCATCTACTGTTATTGATGTTGGTGACAACACATTTAAGAAAGAAAAAAAAAAACATCATTAAAATCATCTTGCCTTCATGAAGATGAATATTTCCTGGACACAATGAAAAAAAAACCTGAATAAAAGAACAATAATTCAGCAATGGCAATATAAATCAGAGTGTCATCTGCGTAAAGTGAGAACTCCTTCTCTTTCTCCAGATTGATCACAGTTTGAAAGTGTAACGTTTTCTGCTTTCAGTAATCTTTCTCTCTTTCTATCAATGTGTTTCAACATGAATGTTCTCTTGCTTCTGTTTCAATATTTTACAACAATAAAGATTTCATTATCTCTATCATAAATGTGACGTGTCTTCTGCCTTCTTTTTAACTTATATATGAGTACCATTTGTCAGATTAACGCACACAGTCACTACAGTAAGAACTCCATTAGTTCCTTATTAATTTTTCATTGTTTCAAGATTGTGGATATTCTTCAATGGTCTTTCCAGTTTAATTCACTTGAATTTATTTGTATATTTGAAGCACCAGTTTAATATGACTTTTGGTTCATGGTTCTTGAAAAATGATTCAAAATGTTGTTTGATTGATTTTAAAACATTTAAAGAGAAGGTTAAGTTGTGTTTCTTTGAAGGGACGTGCATCAGACTGACATGAAACCATCAAGAACATGACGGAGTCTTTATGGATGTAAATGACTGTTTTTGTCACTCAGTCAATTATTTCACTTTTTAATGTGAAGTTGATATTGTTTCAGATGAAGATATAATTTTGTCATCGATCCTTTTTTATGATCATAGCAGACATTTAACTTTTATTCACTGGACATCATTTTATTTGTTTAAGATAATATCAGTTGTGATTTGAGGATAACAGCTTTTTTTGAGACAACCTTGATCAGAATTGATTCTGATGCTGCTCTGTGTCCTCATGTTGTCTTCGATTAAGAAATGTTCTAATCTTGTGTTATCAAGCTGAGTGTGTGTGTGTGTGTGTGTGTGTGTGTGTGTGTGTGTGTGTGTGTGTGTGTGTGTGTCCTCAGTGAAGTGTATCAGTCTCTGCAGTAGCTTCCAGCTGCAGCAGTCAGTTCAGTTTCTGTTCAGTCTGACTGAGGGAGGTTTTTGTACGACGGTTTTTCACTGTGTGAACACCGACTGACTGTTGATGCTATGATCACTCTGACAGTAGTAAACTGCTGCATCTTCAGCTTGAACTCCACTGATGGTCAGAGTGTAATCATTCCCAGAGCCTGACCCACTGAAACGATTTGAAACTCCAGAATGTCGAGTTGAGCCACATCTAATAAGGAGTGTAGGAGCTTCTCCAGTTTTCTGAAGGTACCATTGGAAGCAGTAACTCGTACTTGGGCTGACTTTACATCTGATAGAAACAGTCTGTCCTGGAGCAACAGACTGAGCTCCAGGAGACTGAGTCACTGTGACTTGTCCTGTTGAATCTGCAAAACATGAAAAAGAGGAGAACAGTTATTGAGACAAATCCAGTTTGGAGAAAGACGATCAACATCCAGACAGAAGAGGATCATTTCTTTAACATGGAGAACAGATGGAAGAAGGTCCATGCTGCTTGTTTCAGTGTTTCTCCATCATAGCAGAACATCACTGTGGTGAACCTGGTGGCATCCTGAAGCAAAGTTTTCAGCAGAGAGTCTCACCCTGAACAAGGAGCCCCAGGGTGGCCAGCAGTAGAAGCAGTGACATCATCATTGTGCTGCCGGCGTGTCAGTGGCTGTGAAAGGCCTGGACAGCCACTGATCAACACTGGCCTCTTAACAGCTGGGAGCAGAGAGGCAGGACACATATGCAAACACACAGAGTCAGTCGACTGTAGCTGAACTCAACATATCATGATACTGACCTACACATTTACATATTCACATGTAGATTTAGATTGTTTTTGTTGTTGTTTAAACTGCATATCACAGGGTTAGGGTTTTAAAAAATGCAAAGTACAATCTGTGTTTCCAGTCTAAGACTTTATTTAAAGTTATACAAATTCCAGTTGAAGCAACAGGATGTTTGAGTTTTTCCTGCACTATTTCAAGGTAATGAAGATAATTCATTTCACATGTTGCAATCTAAGGTGCATAATGAACTGTAAACTGTAGTCCCTTCATGCTACACACACATAGAACATCTATACAAATATATATCCCTTTTTATGCATAGTGTGCACTACAGTGGACAAATATTTGTAAGACAATATGAAGCATTACAGCTGGGGTAAAATGTCCCATCCTCGTGGTGGCTATTAAAGCCCTGTACCCAACTGCAGTGGATCATTTGTACCTGATCATAATGCAGAGATATGGCATCATTAACTCAAAGGCAACTGGAGATGCACTGAGTACATCTGGACTACATGTTAATCCTGAACTCCAGGTGTTAGAATTAAATGCATTCAGATATTAATAACATATATTTTATACATTTTCTGAGTGAAAGTACCTCAAAAAACACGTTTTTAAATGACAGTGGAAATCACCTTCATGACAATGAAATCTATTAAAGTTGACAAGTTTAGATTATGGGGATAAAACACTGGTCCACAGACAAAGAAAGAATGTCAGTACGCCACTTGTGTAATAATTAAATGATTTTCTTGCATTTCCGTTATACAAGTTTTATTGGTGCAGATTTAAATTTGTGTTTGTCCAAACAGGATCATAATCCAGAAACAATGTGAAAATTTGAGTGTTTTTAATTTCCATGGTAATCCAAGCATTAATATATAACACTTCTTCTGATTTTTGCACATATGCTCCAGTGAATGTTTTAATTGAGGTCAGTCGCATTGGCAGCCTGGCAGAAGGCATCAGTATAAACCTTACCTGCAGTAGTACTGCCAACCCAGCTGCAGGCAGATACACCTGGTACAGGAGGACTGCCTCCAGCTCCCTACTCAAGGTGGCCTCAGGGCAGGTTCTGTCGTTACCCTCTCTGAAATGGTCCAACACTTTACACTTTACATATGTCAGGCTAGGAACCATGTGGGAGAAAAAACTCTGATGAGGTGCTGCTGGAGGTGGATATTTCAGAGAGTGAGTACCCAAACTGGAAGAAAGAGAAAGGTGGAATGACATGATGTAGGCCAGGTGGAGACACAGAGACGTATGTGCAAAGACATTTGTCTTAGTCTGACTTTTCCACAATATCACACATCTATCAGTCATTTCTTTCCTGTTGCTAATTTTAAAATAAACTCACATTTTATCAACAAACCTGTGTGTGTAAGACTTTCTTTTGTTATTGGTGATATGATATGATATGATATGAATAAATATGATAAATATAACTGAGGCAGTTTTTTGCCATTTGCACATCTGATATTGAATTATCCCCCATAGGAGGTCAGCCAAAGTACACTATAACACCTGGTCCTTCGTGAGTTGCCCCCCAAATTTGCTTTAGAAGACATCGCATATTTCTTAATTTCTTGGTCATTTAAAATGGAAGTGATGGTTCCAAGAAAATGTCGATAACCATCTAAGCGAAAACTGAAAAAGGGAGGAGGAGGGTCGGGTAACATATAGCAGAATGTCATCTGCATACAGCCTAATTTTCTGATGGTTTAAGTTTTCAGTTCAAGAAAGTTACAGCAAATTATGGGTCTTTCAGGGAACAACTGGTGTGTGTGTGTGTGTGTGTGTGTGTGTGTGTGTGTGTGTCCTCAGTGAAGTGTATCAGTCTCTGCAGTAGCTTCCAGCTGCAGCAGTCAGTTCAGTTTCTGTTCAGTCTGACTGAGGGAGGTTTTTGTACGACGGTTTTTCACTGTGTGAACACCCACTGACTGCTGATGTAATGTGCACTCTGACAGTAGTAAACTGCTGCATCTTCAGCCTGAACTCCACTGATGGTCAGAGTGAAGGCAGAGTTTGATCCACTGCCTGTAAAACGACCTGGAATCCCTGATGCTCGAGTGCTAGCATAGTAAATGAGAAGTTTAGGAGTTTCTCCATCTCTCTGTTGGTACCAGGCTAAAAGGTGGGTGCTGCCAGAAACATAAACATTCTGACTGGTCCTGCAGTTGATGGTGACGGAGCCTCCCAGAGCAGAGCTCACTGCTGCAGGCTGAGTCACTGTGACCTGACCTCTGGACTCTGAGGACACAGAGACAAAAACATAAAGCAGCGTCATGGTTTTGTGGGCTTCATTTCAGAGGGACGGATGTTGATAGAGGAGAGGAGTTTGATTCTCTGGACTTTACCTGTGAAGCAGCAGCAGAGGAGAGTCCAGATGAGGACGCAGATCAAAGTCATGTTTTTGATGAGGAGGATTTCTGTGTCTTCTGTTGTCATGAAGGACAGCTGTCAGTCATCCAGTGTTCAACTCTCAGGACTATAAACTCTCCCAGAGCACTGGAGCATGGTGCTGCTGATGCAAAGTGGCTCTCTATGGAAATGCTTCAGTCATGTCAACCTGGACCCTCCCATGAGTTTTGTCTGATTCATCAAAGAATAAACTTTCAGATGGGTGGTTTTCAGAAAACCAAATTGTAATTCAAAAGAGGTCACGAACATCTTAATTACTAACTTGTGTGGGATTCAGAGCCATACAAAATATCTTATTTCCTGTGTTCACAGTGTTGACTGAGCTGAAGTTTGAACTGTAGCTGTCCACATCACATCGTGTTGTTGCTGCTATCAAACCATTTCCTGCACTACTGATATCAAATATCAGGTTCACAGTCTTCATCCTAATCCTTTCATATTCACATCAGTCCGTCATTTCGCATTTCCAAACTGAAATTTTGTCTTTATTGAACAACTGTCTACCTGTGCCAGTAGAACTCGTATTTTTACATTTTGAAAGAGTGGCCTGTCTTTATTTTCCTCATCTAGCATATTTGCAAAGGGACTATTTGTGGGAAATGTGTTATTCTTTACCTCAACTCAAGGGATGAGGAACATTGCTGTAATCCTATAATAGCAGCTGGGTCTTGATTTACCTCAACTATACAGGTAAAAGGCTTTTAGAGATGGGACAGTATTTCTAAATTCCTCTGTACAATAAGGTTATTTGTTCATATGTATGATGAAACCTATTGTTTTCAATCTACTCCTCTTTGCTTGGTAAGTTTTCCTACATCACAATGCATGTAAAAATCTGCCCTTCTATAATCAGTTGTAATATAGGAAATATGTCTAAAATTGGACGACTAATCCAGACCCACAATGTGTTGATTAGAAGTTATCATATTGTTCAATTTATTGCTATTCCAGTCATGGCTGACCATTTGCCATTGCTGTCTGAGGCCTTTAAATCTCAAGCAGGGCATTGTGGTCCTGAAGCTATTGCTGGTGAAATTATTCAGGTCACTCCTGACCATTCACTATTGCTGACTAAAATCAACTAGTTAAGCATTTTAAAGTTTTGGTGACATGCTTTCTAATATGTTTAATCTCATAGCAAATTATGGCATTGTGTGTGTGTGTGTGTGTGTGTGTGTGTCCTCAGTGAAGTGTATCAGTCTCTGCAGTAGCTTCCAGCTGCAGCAGTCAGTTCAGTTTCTGTTCAGTCTGACTGAGGGAGGTTTTTGTACGACGGTTTTTCACTGTGTGAACACCCGCTGACTGTTGACATGAAAACTCTGACAGTAGTAAACTGCTGCATCTTCAGCCTGAACTCCACTGATGGTCAGAGTGAAGGCAGAGTTTGATCCACTGCCTGTAAAACGACCTGGAATCTCTGAAACTTGAGTGCTAGCAGCATAAATGAGAAGTTTAGGAGTTTCTCCATCTCTCTGTTGGTACCAGGCTAAACGGTGGTAGCTGCTATAAACATGAACATTTTGACTGAACCAAATTAATTTTTCCCATATTACTTTTTAATGTTTTTAAGACTGTTGATGTCATCTGACGGAGTTTTCAGTTTTATCTACTCTCATTAATTTTGGCAATATTACATTTGTTAGCAATGTTGTTAAGTTGCTTGTTTTTAAAAAACTTTTGTTATCAAAATCATCTTGCCTTCATAAAGATGAATATTTCCTGGACACAATGAAAAAAAAAAACCTGAATAAAAGAACAATAATTCAGCAATGACAATATAAATCAGAGTGTCATCTGCGTAAAGTGAGAACTGCTTCTCTTTCTCCAGATTGATCACAGTTTGAAAGTGCAATTTGTATTTCTTGCAGTAATCTTTCTCTCTTTCTATCAATGTATTTCAACACTAATGTTCCCTTGCTTCCGTTTCAATATCTTACAACAATAAAGATTTCATCACCTCTATTATAAATGTGACATGTCTTTGACCTTCTTTTTCAACATATATGATAATGAGGAACATTTGTCAGATTAATGCACACAGTCACTACAATAACAACTCCATTATTTCCTTCTTGCTTTTCATTGTTTCAAGAGTGTGGATATTCTTCCGCAGTCTTTACAGTGTAATTCACTTGAATTTATTTGTATATTTGAAGCATCAGTTTAACATGATTTTTGGTTTATGGAACTTCAAAAATGATTCAAAATGTTGTCTGTCTGATTTTAAAACATTTAAAGAGAAGGTTAAGTTGTGTTGACGGAGTCTTTATGGATGTAAATGCCTGTTTGTCATTCAGTCAGTTATTTCACTTTTTAATGTGAAGTTGATATTTTTTTGGTTAAGATATCATTTTGTCTTTGGTTCTTTTTTATGATCATAACTGACATTTAAAACTTCTTCACTGGACATCATTTTATTTGTTTAAGATAATATCAGTTATGATTTGAGGATAACAGCTTTTTTGGGCCAACTTTGATCATAATTGATTCTGATGTTGCTCTGTGTCCTCATGTTGTCTTTGATTAAGAAATGTTCTAATCTTGTGTGATAAAGTATCAAGCTGAGTGTGTGTGTGTGTGTGTGTGTGTGTGTGTGTGTGTGTGTGTCCTCAGTGAAGTGTATCAGTCTCTGCAGTAGCTTCCAGCTGCAGCAGTCAGTTCAGTTTCTGTTCAGTCTGACTGAGGGAGGTTTTTGTACGACGGTTTTTTACTGTGTGAACGAACTTTGACTGTTCACCCAGTGATAACTCTGACAGTAGTAAACTGCTGCATCTTCAGCCTGAACTCCACTGATGGTCAGAGTGAAGGCAGAGTTTGATCCGCTGCCTGTAAAACGACCTGGAATCCCTGACACTCGAGTGCTAGCCCTGTAAATTAGGAGTTTAGGAGTTTCTCCATCTCTCTGTTGGTACCAGGCTAAATGGTGGTATGGGTGCTCAGTATGATAATAAACATCCCGACTGGTCCTACAGTTGATGGTGACGGAGCCTCCCAGAGCAGAGCTCACTGCTGCAGGCTGAGTCACTGTGTACTGACCTCTGGATTCTGAGGACACAGAGACAAAAACATAAAGCAGCGTCATGGTTTTGTGGGCTTCATTTCAGAGGGACGGATGTTGATAGAGGAGAGGAGTTTGATTCTCTGGACTTTACCTGTGAAGCAGCAGCAGAGGAGAGTCCAGATGAGGACGCAGGTCAAAGTCATGTTTTTGATGAGGAGGATTTCTGTGTCTTCTGTTGTCATGAAGGACAGCTGTCAGTCATCCAGTGTTCAACTCTCAGGACTATAAACTCTCCCAGAGCACTGGAGCATGGTGCTGCTGATGCAAAGTGGCTCTCTATGGAAATGCTTCAGTTATGTCAACCTGGACCCTCCCCATGAGTTTTGTCTGATACATCCAAGAATAAACTTTCAGATGGGTGGTATTCAGAGAAACAAATTTTAATTAATTGGGTCAGGAACATCTTAATTAATAACTTGCATGAGTATTTAGTGCCATATGAAATATCTCATTTTCTGTGCTCTTAATTTGGTCAGACCTGAAGTTTGAACTGTAGCTGTCCATATCATATCATGTTTCTGTTGCCATTTCGTGCACTACTGCTCAAATGTGATGTTCACAGTCTCCATCCTCATGCTCACATCAATCCATCATTTCTTCAGGGTTCAGAGTTTCCAAGGTCCTTTTTTTGAACTGAAATACTGTCTTTATTGTACCTGTATCTGCCTGTGCCTGAAGAATTCTTGTCTCTTAAATTCTTAAATATTGCCGGTCTTCATTTTCCTCATCTAGCTTACTTGCAACAAGGGACTATTTGTGGGGCTCACCGGTGTCCCCAATGGTGGCAGAGCTCTATATGGAAGAAGTTGAGAGCAGAGCTGTGATTACCTTCACAGGAACTGCTTCTAGCCACTGGTTCAGATAAGTGGACGACACTTGGGTCAAAATCAGATCAAGGGAATAGGAACCTTTCCAGAACATATAAATGCTGCAGACAGTAACATTAAGATCAAACAGGAAGATGTTAGAGGAGACAGTCTGCCCTGCTTGGACTGTGCAGTACACAGTGAAGAAGACAGATGTATCAACACTGAGGTGTACATAAAGCCTACAGACACAGATCACTGCTTGCTGTCATAGTAATGTAGTTTATGCTGTTCAATGTAGCCAGGACTGCACAGATTTATACATTGGGGAGACAAAACAACCTCTCCATAAACAAATGACACAACACAGGAGGGCCAACTGCTCAGGTCAAGACGTTGCAGTCGGCTTACATCTGAAGCAGAAAAATGATTCCTCTGAGGACAACAATGTGAACATCTTGTCCAGAGAGGACAGATGGTTTGAAAGAGGAGTAAAGGAATCCATCTCTGTCAAAATGGAACAACCATCTATGAACAGAGGAGGTGGTCTAAGACTTTAATTATCACCCACCTACAATGCTGTACTGAGTTTCCTCCCCAGACACAACCGTTCACACCTGGGCTCACCTAGTCCTAACGACCCACATGAAGGCCGCTTGGGTCAACAACCCACAAGTGGCCCAAACGACTCTGAAACTCGGAGCTCACGTGACCTTAACAACTCTGTAAGGACACTCCAACACAGAGTTTAGAGCCCTGCAGCTCTCCTCCAGTTCATCAGAACTGAAGAAGCATCTTGGAAGAGAGTTGAAACATCTTCAACAAACTGTAACAACTCCAGTTGCTAACAATAAAGAACTTAGATTTACCATGACACGGATGACTGAGAACCATCATCAGCTATTAGTTAAGCATTTTAAAGTTTGTGGTGTCATGTTTGCTACTATGTTTCATCTCATGGCAGATTAAGTCGTTTCTGTTCAAATATTCATGGCTTCTTTCATTCTTGCTTGGTTGAAGTACTGCCTGTGTTTTTAGGGATGCTTGGCCCTCTTATTTTGTGGAGGAATTATCTGCTGATGCTCAGGACAGATGTTCCTTTATTTCAAAATCTTCCTGCACAGTTGATGCACCAAAGACTTTTTGTCAAGATTTAATCAGAACATATCATCTGTTAATCTGTTCAATCGTCAGTCTACAATGACCTATTATCTTTATTCAATTTAATTAGATGAATGCACACATTTAGCTGATAATTTGTGTGATAAAATATGTGTGTGTGTGTGTGTGTGTGTGTGTGTGTGTGTGTGTGTGTGTTCTCAGTGAAGTGTATCAGTCTCTGCAGTAGCTTCCAGCTGCAGCAGTCAGTTAAGTTTCTGTTCAGTCTGACTGAGGGAGGTTTTTGTACGACGGTTTTTCACTGTGTGAACACAGCTTGACTGTTGGGATAGTGGAAACTCTGACAGTAGTAAACTGCTGCATCTTCAGCCTGAACTCCACTGATGGTCAGAGTGAAGGCAGAGTTTGATCCACTGCCTGTAAAACGACGTGGAATCTCTGAAACTCGAGTGCTAGCAGCATAAATGAGAAGTTTAGGAGTTTCTCCATCTCTCTGTTGGTACCAGGCTAACTGGTGGTTGCTGTTATAAACATAAACATCCTGACTGGTCCTACAGTTGATGGTGACGGAGCCTCCCAGAGCAGAGCTCACTGCTGCAGGCTGAGTCACTGTGATCTGACCTCTGGACTCTGAGGACACAGAGACAAAAACATAAAGCAGCGTCATGGTTTTGTGGGCTTCATTTCAGAGGGACGGATGTTGATAGAGGAGAGGAGTTTGATTCTCTGGACTTTACCTGTGAAGCAGCAGCAGAGGAGAGTCCAGATGAGGACGCAGGTCAAAGTCATGTTTTTGATGAGGAGGATTTCTGTGTCTTCTGTTGTCATGAAGGACAGCTGTCAGTCATCCAGTGTTCAACTCTCAGGACTATAAACTCTCCCAGAGCACTGGAGCATGGTGCTGCTGATGCAAAGTGGCTCTCTATGGAAATGCTTCAGTTATGTCAACCTGGACCCTCCCCATGAGTTTTGTCTGATTGATCCAAGAATATCGCACAGGTGGGTGGTATTCAGAGAAACAAACTCAAATTAATAGAAGTCAGGAACATCTTAATTACTAAATCCTCATCTCTCCTCAGAAACTCTCAGCTGACTCTTCCTCCACGCCATTGGAGGTGTAGACTTTGACCTGGCGGAACATCAGGCCAGCAGCTTCCCTGAGCGGTGTGCTCCATGGAGTAGGAGTACTTTTGAAGAGGAGGAGGATAGAAGACAGGGGGCATGCAGGGGCTCAGGGTCTGATGGAGGGAGAGTCTGTAGGTGGGCATCACCAGGGACATTGTGTGTCTCAGTGAGTTCAGAGCGACAGAGCTTGATACAATCCTGCAGGAGAGGACGGAAATGTTGTTGAGCTTCTCAGATCTTTTGCTCAGGAAAATCCAACCAGAAGTTTTGAACATGTGGGTAGATCCAGAAAACATAGAAGTCTTTGTCAGTAACAGTTGGACAGATGTGTTTCTCTCAAGTCCATGTAGGAACATTTCAGTGACAACTGAGTAACTCCATCTGGAGAAGAAGATCAGGCGACATGATTGAAAGCGTTGCAACAGCTTATCTCCTCACCACTAAGTGTTCACATCAGTCTTCTCTTCTGGGTTCACTGTTTGTGGACACATTTATCTTGCATATCTCAATAAGCTGCATATTTATCATTTTTCCAAGGTGCTTTTTCCAAACTGAAACAAACTCAAGAGATTAGGAACATCACTGTAATTTTATAACAGCAGCTGGGCCTTGATTAACCTCAACTACACAGGTAACATGCTTTTAGAGATGGGCTCGTATTTCTACATTCTTCAGTCCAATGCGGGTATTTCCTCGTATCTGGCATGAATCCTCTTTTTTTTAAACTACTCCTCTTTGCTTGGTAAGTTATTTCACATCATGATACATGTAGAATAATCTACACTTCTGTATCAGTTATACTAAATGAAATAGGGCTATGAAATTGAGATGAGTAATCTAAACCTACAAAGTGTTGATCAGCATTCATCATATGGTTGAATTTGTTGCTCTTCAGGTCACAGCTGAACATTAGCTGCTGCTGGCCAAACCGATGTATCACAAGCAGGACACTGCTGTCCAAACTTTGTTCAGGACGCTGCTGACCATTAGCCATGAGTGGAAAAAGCCTTCACTGGTTCGGACGCAGGCTTGAGATCTGTTTCAGTAAAGATTGCTCTATCATTCCATTCCAGATACACACAGACACCTTTGATGAAGACAGCTCAGAAACAACAGTAGCTTTGTTTAACTGGGCCCTGTTTCATTTGTTTCATTGTGAGACGCTGATGGAGGAATTAACTTGTTTTCTATCAAAACAAGTTTGTCATTGAATTTGTTCTAAAACAACTTTGTTAATGGTGTAACCATCAATGTATGACATTATTAATCTGCTTGAAAAAAGTGTGTGTGTGTATGTGTGTGTGTGTGTGTGTGTGTGTGTGTGTGTGTGTCCTCAGTGAAGTGTATCAGTCTCTGCAGTAGCTTCCAGCTGCAGCAGTCAGTTCAGTTTCTGTTCAGTCTGACTGAGGGAGGTTTTTGTACGACGGTTTTTCACTGTGTGAACGAATACTGACTGTTGACATAGAATTCCCCCATACAGTAGTAAACTGCTGCATCTTCAGCCTGAACTCCACTGATGGTCAGACTGAAGGCAGAGTTTGATCCACTGCCTGTGAAACGACCTGGAATCCCTGATGCTCGAGTGCTAGCCCTGTAAATGAGAAGTTTAGGAGTTTCTCCATCTCTCTGTTGGTACCAGGATAGGTAATTCCCATTTACACTCTGACTGGTCCTACAGTTGATGGTGACGGAGCCTCCCAGAGCAGAGCTCACTGCTGCAGGCTGAGTCACTGTGATCTGACCTCTGGACTCTGAGGACACAGAGACAAAAACATAAAGCAGCGTCATGGTTTTGTGGGCTTCATTTCAGAGGGACGGATGTTGATAGAGGAGAGGAGTTTGATTCTCTGGACTTTACCTGTGAAGCAGCAGCAGAGGAGAGTCCAGATGAGGACGCAGGTCAAAGTCATGTTTTTGATGAGGAGGATTTCTGTGTCTTCTGTTGTCATGAAGGACAGCTGTCAGTCATCCAGTGTTCAACTCTCAGGACTATAAACTGTCCCAGAGCACTGGAGCATGGTGCTGCTGATGCAAAGTGGCTCTCTATGGAAATGCTCTGACTGACTCCAACAGGGACTTGGATCAATCTCATCATGCTGTTTATCAATGGATCAATCACTCAAAGTATTGATTAGGATATTTTAAATGTGAATCTTATTTGAGTTTGGCTTCGTGTTTGTTGAAAATGTGTTTCACTATGTTGTATGTCTTATTCAAATTAAGTGTTAAGTTCAAAAAATGAACATATATCAAATAAAACATACATTCTGTAAATCTGTGGCTTTTTAAATCGCCACTTTTCATATCAGTCGACAATATTTTCCAGTCAGAGATTGATTGTGTTGAGTTTGTTTTTTGTCAATGTCAGAGAGCCGTGTCTCTCTACAGTCAGAGGTTTTTGTACGGCGGCTCAATGAGTTTGTATCACTGTGGTGGACTTTTGGTGGAGGAACCAGACTGGATGTTGGAAGTAAGTTTCTGTACAAATCCTTCATAAAGTACAGTGGCATCATTTTTAATGTCATGTTTTGTGTGTTTGAGGCAGATAAATATATGTTGTTTTAATTCCAACACTTTTAGTCTTCATGTGTTAATTCTCCTCCTTTATCATGGAGGCTAACTCAGAGCAGCTTGACTAAACATTTCTTCACACATTCCTGTCAAAGTGACATTTAAACAGCCTGAAGTGTAGAAAAGATAAAATTGTAAACCTGTTTTACAAATGTTTTGCAAGACAAGATGTAATTTTTCACCTCAATGTCAGCAGTGTTCAAAACGCTCCTGTTGTCCAACATTTGATTGCAGTCGGTTCATTTTCTGTATTTGTGTATGTGTCCACTAAATATTTTAAAGTCACATATAGTTCAGGTTTTGTCTGATTGTGATGAGAAAGTTTGATGTGTTTTATTTCCAGTGTAGTTTGATATATTTCAGCTGATTCTGTTTGATGATTCTCTCTGTGCTGATATGCATGAGAGGCTTCTTAAAGGGAAGTGAAACGATGTGTGAGTGAGTGACTGGTGGAGCAGAAAAACCATCTGACAGAAACTCCTTAAAGGACTAAATCAACTCTCACACAGTGAAGGTGTCCCAGTGTCTGCTGGTTGATTGACAGCAGTGTGGTCCCTGTCCTCTAAGCTGATTGGTGTCTCCTAGGTGATGTCCGTCCCACCCTGACGGTGCTGCCCCCCTCCAGTGAGGAGCTGCAGCAGGGGAAGGCCACGCTCATGTGTCTGGCCAACAAGGGCTTCCCCTCAGACTGGAGTCTGTCCTGGAAGGTGGACGGCAGCAGCAGCAGCAGCAGCAGCAGCAGCAGCTGGGAGCAGAGCAGGAGCCCCGGGGTGCTGGAGAAGGACGGCCGCTACAGCTGGAGCAGCACCCTGAGGCTCCCTGCAGACCAGTGGAGGAAGGTGGGCTCTGTGACCTGTGAGGCCACCCAGGGCTCCCAGACTCCAGTCTCAGAGACACTGAGGAGAGACCAGTGTTCCCAGTCCTGACCTGACTCACTGGGACTCTGCTGCTGGTTTTACTCTCATACTGCTCTCAGCTCTCTCTCTGTTCTCTCTTTCTCTCAACATGTTTCAACATTAATGTGTTCTTGCTTCTGTTTCAACATTTTACAACAATAAAGATTTCATTACCTTTATTATGAATGTGACATGTCTTTGACCTTCTTTTTCAACACATATGATATATGAGGATCATTTGTCAGATTAATGCACACAGTCACATCAGAACCAAAGCTGTTTTTCCCAGATTAATTGTCAACGGTTTTAAGACTGTTGATTTTATCCAACAGAGTTTTCTGTTCCATCTACTGTTATTGACGTTGGTGACAACACATTTAAGAAAGAAAAAAAAAACATCATTAAAATCATCTTGCCTTCATGAAGATGAATATTTCCTGGACACAATGAAAAAAAAACCTGAATAAAAGAACAATAATTCAGCAATGGCAATATAAATCAGAGTATTATCTGCTTAAAGTGAGAACGTCTTCTCTTTCTCCAGATTGATCACAGTTTGAAAGTGTAATTTGTATTTCTTGCAGTAATCTTTCTCTCGTTCTCTCAACGTGTTTCAACATTAATGTGTTCTTGCTTCTGTTTCAATATTTTACAAAAATAAAGATTTCATTACCTCTATTATAAATGTGACATGTCTTCTGCCTTCTTTTTCAACTTATATGATAATGAGGAAACATTTGTCAGATTAACCCACAGTCACTACAACAACAACAACTCCATTATTTCCTTCTTACTTTTCGTTGTTTCAAGATTGTGGATATTCTTTCGTTGTCTTTCCAGTTTAAGTCAATTGAATTTATTTGTATATTTGAAGCACCAATTTAATATGATTTTTGGTTCATGGTTCTTGAAAAATGATTCAAAATGTTGTCTGTGTGATTTTAAAACATTTAAAGAGAAGGTTAAGTTGTGTTTCTTTGAATGAATGTGCATCAGACTGAAATGAAAGATATTATTTTGTCGTTGGTCCTTTTTTATGATCATAGCTGACATTTAAATTTTCTTCACTAGACATCATTTTATTTGTTTAAGATAATATCAGTTGTGATTTGAGGATAACAGCTTTTTTGGGCCAACTTTGATCAGAATTGATTCTGATGTTGCTCTGTGTCCTCATGTGATATTGAATGAAAACATTTTCTAATCTGACGTGATACAGAATCAAGATGAGGTCAAAGGTCAGGAGTGTTTTCATGAACTGTCCTCCTTTGGCTCCTCTTGATTATGTGGAAAATATACTAAGAGCATGGGATCATAATTGGATGTGAATGAAAGGTGAGACACTGTGATGGAAAATATGGTGTATGTGTGTTTGTGTGTGTGTGTCCTCAGTGAAGTGTATCAGTCTCTGCAGTAGCTTCCAGCTGCTGAGGGAGGTTTTTGTACGATGGTTTTTTACTGTGTGAACACCCACTGACTGTTAGGGTAATGCCAACTCTGACAGTAGTAAACTGCTGCATCTTCAGCCTGAACTCCACTGATGGTCAGAGTGAAGGCAGAGTTTGATCCACTGCCTGTAAAACGACCTGGAATCCCTGATTCTCGAGTGCTAGCAGAGTAAATGAGAAGTTTAGGAGTTTCTCCATCTCTCTGTTGGTACCAGGCTAAATAATTATTATTATAAACATCCTGACTGGTCCTGCAGCTGATGGTGACGGAGCCTCCCAGAGCAGAGCTCACTGCTCCAGGCTGAGTCACTGTGATCTGACCTCTGGACTCTGAGGACACAGAGACAAAAACATAAAGCAGCGTCATGGTTTTGTGGGCTTCATTTCAGAGGGACGGATGTTGATAGAGGAGAGGAGTTTGATTCTCTGGACTTTACCTGTGAAGCAGCAGCAGAGGAGAGTCCAGATGAGGACGCAGGTCAAAGTCATGTTTTTGATGAGGAGGATTTCTGTGTCTTCTGTTGTCATGAAGGACAGCTGTCAGTCATCCAGTGTTCAACTCTCAGGACTATAAACTCTCCCAGAGCACTGGAGCATGGTGCTGCTGATGCAAAGTGGCTCTCTATGGAAATGTTCTGACTGACTCCAACAGGGACTTGGATTACTCTCATCATGCTGCTTATCAATGCATCAATCACTCAAAGTATTGATTAGGATATTTTAAATGTCAATCTTGTTTGAGTTTGGCTTCATGTTTGTTGAAAATGTATTTCACAATGTCGTATGTCTTATTTAAATTAAAAGAGGAGTAAATTCAGTTCAATAAAATAATGAACATATATCAAATAAAACATACATTCTGTAAATCTGTGGCTTTTTAAATCATCACTTTTCATATCAGCTGATACTATTTTACGATCAGAGATTGATTGTGTTGAGTGTGTTTGTGTCAAAGTCAGAGAGCCGTGTCTCTCTACAGTCAGAGGTTTTTGTACGGCGGCTCAATGAGTTTGTATCACTGTGGTGGACTTTTGGTGGAGGAACCAGACTGGATGTTGGAAGTAAGTTTCTGCACAAATCCTTTGTAAAATACTGTGAGGTAATTTTGTATGTCATGTTTTGCGTGTTTGAGGCAGATAAATATATGTTGTTTTAATTCCAACACTTTTAGTCTTCATGTTTTAATTCTCCTCCTTTATCATGGAGGCTAACTCAGAGCAGCTTTACTAAACATTTCTTTACACATTCCTGTCAAAATTACAGCCTGAAGTGTAGAAAAGATAAAACTGTAAAGCTGTTGTACAAATGTTTTGTAAGACGAGATATAGTTATTCACCTCAATGTCAGCAGTGTTCAAAACGCTCCTGTTGTCCAACATTTGATTGCAGTCGGTTCATTTTCTGTATTTGTGTATGTGTCCACTAAATATGTTAAAGTCACATATTGTTCAGGTTTTGTCTGATTGTGATGAGAAAGTTTGATGTCTTTTATTTCCAGTGTAGTTTGATATATTTCAGCTGATTCTGTTTGATGATTCTCTCTGTGCTGATATGCATGAGAGGCTTCTTAAAGGGAAGTGAAACAATGTGTGAGTGAGTGACTGGTGGAGCAGAAAAACCATCTGACAGAAACTCCTTAAAGGACTAAATCAACTCTCACACAGTGAAGGTGTCCCAGTGTCTGCTGGTTGATTGACAGCAGTGTGGTCCCTGTCCTCTAAGCTGATTGGTGTCTCCTAGGTGATGTCCGTCCCACCCTGACGGTGCTGCCCCCCTCCAGTGAGGAGCTGCAGCAGGGGAAGGCCACGCTCATGTGTCTGGCCAACAAGGGCTTCCCCTCAGACTGGAGTCTGTCCTGGAAGGTGGACGGCAGCAGCAGCAGCAGCAGCAGCAGCAGCAGCTGGGAGCAGAGCAGGAGCCCCGGGGTGCTGGAGAAGGACGGCCGCTACAGCTGGAGCAGCACCCTGAGGCTCCCTGCAGACCAGTGGAGGAAGGTGGGCTCTGTGACCTGTGAGGCCACCCAGGGCTCCCAGACTCCAGTCTCAGAGACACTGAGGAGAGACCAGTGTTCCCAGTCCTGACCTGACTCACTGGGACTCTGCTGCTGGTTTTACTCTCATACTGCTCTCAGCTCTCTCTCTGTTCTCTCTTTCTCTCAACATGTTTCAACATTAATGTGTTCTTGCTTCTGTTTCAACATTTTACAACAATAAAGATTTCATCACCTTTATTATAACTGTGACATGTCTTTGACCTTCTTTTTCAACACATATGATATGTGAGGAACATTTGTCAGATTAATGCACACAGTCACATCAGAACCAAAGCTGTTTTTCCCAGATTAATCGTCAATGGTTTTAAGACTGTTGATTTTATCCAACAGAGTTTTCTGTTCCATCTACTGTTATTGACGTTGGTGACAACACATTTAAGAAAGAAAAAAAAAAACATCATCAAAATCATCTTGCCTTCATGAAGATGAATATTTCCTGGAAACAATGAAAAAAAAACCTGAATAAAAGAACAATAATTCAGCAATGGCAATATAAATCAGAGTGTCATCTGCGTAAAGTGAGAACTCCTTCTCTTTCTCCAGATTGATCACAGTTTGAAAGTGTAATTTGTATTTCTTGCAGTAATCTTTCTCTCTTTCTCTCAACGTGTTTCAACATTAATGTGTTCTTGCTTCTGTTTCAATATTTTACAAAAATAAAGATTTCATTACCTCTATTATAAATGTGATGTGTCTTCTGCCTTCTTTTTCAACTTATATGATAATGAGGAAACATTTGTCAGATTAACCCACAGTCACTACAATAACAACAACTCCATTATTTCCTTCTTACTTTTCGTTGTTTCAAGATTGTGGATATTCTTCCGTTGTCTTTCCAGTTTAAGTCAATTGAATTTATTTGTATATTTGAAGCACCAATTTAATATGATTTTTGGTTCATGGTTCTTGAAAAATGATTCAAAATGTTGTCTGTGTGATTTTAAAACATTTAAAGAGAAGGTTAAGTTGTGTTTCTTTGAATGAACGTGCATCAGACTGAAATGAAAGATATTATTTTGTCGTTGGTCCTTTTTTATGATCATAGCTGACATTTAAATTTTCTTCACTAGACATCATTTTATTTGTTTAAGATAATATCAGTTGTGATTTGAGGATAACAGCTTTTTTGGGCCAACTTTGATCAGAATTGATTCTGATGTTGCTCTGTGTCCTCATGTTATATTGAATGAAAACATTTTCTAATCTGATGTGATACAGAATCAAGATGAGGTCAAAGGTCAGGAGTGTTTTCATGAACTGTCCTCCTTTGGCTCCTCTTGATTATGTGGAAAATATACTAAGAGCATGGGATCATAATTGGATGTGAATGAAAGGTGAGACACTGTGATGGAAAATATGGTGTGTGTGTGTGTGTGTGTGTGTGTGTGTGTGTGTGTGTGTGTGTGTGTGTGTGTGTCCTCAGTGAAGTGTATCAGTCTCTGCAGTAGCTTCCAGCTGCTGAGGGAGGTTTTTGTACGATGGTTTTTTACTGTGTGAACACCCACTGACTGTTAGGGTAATGCCAACTCTGACAGTAGTAAACTGCTGCATCTTCAGCCTGAACTCCACTGATGGTCAGAGTGAAGGCAGAGTTTGATCCACTGCCTGTAAAACGACCTGGAATCCCTGATTCTCGAGTGCTAGCAGAGTAAATGAGAAGTTTAGGAGTTTCTCCATCTCTCTGTTGGTACCAGGCTAAATAGTGGTTGCTGCTATAAACATGAACACTCTGACTGGTCCTACAGTTGATGGTGACGGAGCCTCCCAGAGCAGAGCTCACTGCTGCAGGCTGAGTCACTGTGATCTGACCTCTGGACTCTGAGGACACAGAGACAAAAACATAAAGCAGCGTCATGGTTTTGTGGGCTTCATTTCAGAGGGACGGATGTTGATAGAGGAGAGGAGTTTGATTCTCTGGACTTTACCTGTGAAGCAGCAGCAGAGGAGAGTCCAGATGAGGACGCAGGTCAAAGTCATGTTTTTGATGAGGAGGATTTCTGTGTCTTCTGTTGTCATGAAGGACAGCTGTCAGTCATCCAGTGTTCAACTCTCAGGACTATAAACTCTCCCAGAGCACTGGAGCATGGTGCTGCTGATGCAAAGTGGCTCTCTATGGAAATGCTCTGACTGACTCCAACAGGGACTTGGATTACTCTCATCATGCTGGTTAGCAATCGATCAATCACTGTATCAGATTATTGATCAGGAATGTGTCAGAGCTCATCTGTATGTGTCTTTGGTTTGAGGTTGATGATGATCAACTTTTCTTCAGTATTTTGTGAAATCATCGTAATTAACTGCCACACAACTCAACATCTTTGATTACAGATTTATTGGAAACTGTTTTTTAAAAAACTCATAATCTATAATGAACATGTTTCTGATAATTAGTAACAATTAGCAGCAGTTATAAAGAAGCTTTTTTAAATTAGTTCAAAAGACAAATTAATACTGCTTACAGAAGTTTGACATTCCACATTAAAAAGATTAAATACATATTCATACATTTAGAGTCTGTGTTTAACACTTAAACCATTATAATCAGCCAGTATAACATAAACTGGGTAAACTGGGAACGTGTTTGTTGAGTGTGTTTGTGTCAAAGTCAGAGAGCCGTGTCTCTCTACAGTCAGAGGTTTTTGTACGGCGGCTCAGTGAGTTTGTATCACTGTGGTACACGTTCGGTGGAGGAACCAGACTGGAGTTTGGAAGTAAGTCAAAAGTTTCAATGTTTTTATTATTTCAGGCACTATTTTTTTTTTTTTTTATATTTACATTACACGGAAAATAGTCAGTTTAGAAAATTGATGTTTAAATTCTGCACAAGTGTTTGTCAGGAAGAGACAAAGTTTGCTTCAGAAATATGAATTCTAAAACTTATGTTGCAGTATAAATGAAATATTATGACCGTACTTAGATCATTTTTCTGACTTTAATAGTTAAGTTGCATCTTGAAGGCTTGCAGGTTTAGTTCAGTGTGTCAAAGTCAGAGAGCCGTGTCTCTCTACAGTCAGAGGTTTTTGTACGGAGGCTCAATGAGTTTGTATCACTGTGGTGGACTTTTGGTGGAGGAACCAGACTGGATGTTGGAAGTAAGTTTCTGCACAAATCCTTCATAAAATACTGTGAAGTAATTTTTAATTTCATGTTTTGTGTGTTTGAGGCAGATAAATATATGTTGTTTTAATTCCAACACTTTTAGTCTTCATGTTTTAATTCTCCTCCTTTATCATGGAGGCTAACTCAGAGCAGCTTTACTAAACATTTCTTTACACATTCCTGTCAAAGTGACATTTAAACAGCCTGAAGTGTAGAAAAGATAAAACTGTAAACCTGTTTTACAAATGTTTTGCAAGACAAGATGTAATTTTTCACCTCAATGACAGCAGTGTTCAAAACGCTCCTGTTGTCCAACATTTGATTGTAATCGGTTCATTTTCTGTATTTGTGTATGTGTCCACTAAACACATACACTATTTTTTAGTCACATATTGTTCAGGTTTTGTCTGATTGTGATGAGAAAGTTTGATGTGTTTTATTTCCAGTGTAGTTTGATATATTTCAGCTCATTCTGTTTGATGATTCTCTCTGTGCTGATATGCATGAGAGGCTTCTTAAAGGGAAGTGAAACAATGTGTGAGTGAGTGACTGGTGGAGCAGAAAAACCATCTGACAGAAACTCCTTAAAGGACTAAATCAACTCTCACACAGTGAAGGTGTCCCAGTGTCTGCTGGTTGATTGACAGCAGTGTGGTCCCTGTCCTCTAAGCTGATTGGTGTCTCCTAGGTGATGTCCGTCCCACCCTGACGGTGCTGCCCCCCTCCAGTGAGGAGCTGCAGCAGGGGAAGGCCACGCTCATGTGTCTGGCCAACAAGGGCTTCCCCTCAGACTGGAGTCTGTCCTGGAAGGTGGACGGCAGCAGCAGCAGCAGCAGCAGCAGCAGCTGGGAGCAGAGCAGGAGCCCCGGGGTGCTGGAGAAGGACGGCCGCTACAGCTGGAGCAGCACCCTGAGGCTCCCTGCAGACCAGTGGAGGAAGGTGGGCTCTGTGACCTGTGAGGCCACCCAGGGCTCCCAGACTCCAGTCTCAGAGACACTGAGGAGAGACCAGTGTTCCCAGTCCTGACCTGACTCACTGGGACTCTGCTGCTGGTTTTACTCTCATACTGCTCTCAGCTCTCTCTCTGTTCTCTCTTTCTCTCAACAAGTTTCAACATTAATGTGTTCTTGCTTCTGTTTCAACATTTTACAACAATAAAGATTTCATCACCTTTATTATAACTGTGACATGTCTTTGACCTTCTTTTTCAACATATATGAGATATGAGGAACATTTGTCAGATTAATGCACACAGTCACATCAGAACCAAATTAATTTTTCCCATATTACTTTTAAATGTTTTTAAGACTGTTGATGTCATCTGACAGAGTTTTCAGTTTTATTTACTGTCATTAATTTTGGCAATATTACATTTGTTAGCAATGTTGTTAAGTTGCTTGTTTTTACACTCATCTTGCCTTAAAGAAGATGAACATTTCCTGGAAATTATTCTTCTTTTCTGAATGAAAAAATCTAAACCAAAGAACAATAATTCATCAATAGTAATATAAATCAGAGTGTCATCTGTGGAAAGTAACTCCTTCAGTTTCTCCAGTTTGATCAAAGTTTGCAAGTGTAATTTGTAGTTCTTGCAGTAATCTTCCTCTCGTCCTCTCAACATGTTTCAACATTAATGTGTTCTTGCTTTTATTTCAACATTTTACGACAATAAAGATTTCATTACCTTCAATATAAATGTGACATGTCTTTGACCCTCTTTTTCAACACATATGATACATGAAGAACGTTTCTCAGATTAATGCACACAGTCACATCAGAGCCAAAGCTGTTTTTCACAGATTAATTGTCAATGGTTTTAAGACTGTTGATTTTATCCGACAGTTTTCTGTTTCATCTACTGTTATTAACGTAGGTAACAACACATTTAAAAAAACAAAACAAAACAAAACAAAACAAAACTTTTGTCATTAAAATCATCTTGCCTTCATAAAGATGAATATTTCCTGGACACAATAAAAAAAAAACCTGAATAAAAGAACAATAATTTAGCAATGGCAATATAAATCAGAGTATCATCTGCGTAAAGTGAGAACTCCTTCTCTTTCTCCAGATTGATCACAGTTTTAAAGTGTAACGTTTTCTGCTTTCAGTAATCTTTCTCTCTTTCTATCAATGTGTTTCAACATGAATGTTCTCTTGCTTCTGTTTCAATATTTTACAACAATAAAGATTTCATTATCTCTATCATAAATGTGACGTGTCTTCTGCCTTCTTTTTAACTTATATATGAGTACCATTTGTCAGATTAACGCACACAGTCACTACAGTAAGAACTCCATTAGTTCCTTATTAATTTTTCATTGTTTCAAGATTGTGGATATTCTTCCGTTGTCTTTCCAGTTTAATTCACTTGAATTTATTTGTATATTTGAAGCACCAGTTTAATATGACTTTTGGTTCATGGTTCTTGAAAAATGATTCAAAATGTTGTTTGATTGATTTTAAAACATTTAAAGAGAAGGTTAAGTTGTGTTTCTTTGAAGGGACGTGCATCAGACTGACATGAAACCATCAAGAACATGACGGAGTCTTTATGGATGTAAATGACTGTTTTTGTCACTCAGTCAATTATTTCACTTTTTAATGTGAAGTTGATATTGTTTCAGATGAAGATATAATTTTGTCATTGATCCTTTTTTATGATCATAGCAGACATTTAACTTTTATTCACTGGACATCATTTTATTTGTTTAAGATAATATCAGTTGTGATTTGAGGATAACAGCTTTTTTTGAGACAACCTTGATCAGAATTGATTCTGATGCTGCTCTGTGTCCTCATGTTGTCTTCGATTAAGAAATGTTCTAATCTTGTGTTATCAAGCTGAGTGTGTGTGTGTGTGTGTGTGTGTGTGTGTGTGTGTGTGTGTGTGTGTGTGTGTGTGTGTGTCCTCAGTGAAGTGTATCAGTCTCTGCAGTAGCTTCCAGCTGCAGCAGTCAGTTCAGTTTCTGTTCAGTCTGACTGAGGGAGGTTTTTGTATGACGGTTTTTCACTGTGTGAACACATACTGACTGTTGGGATAGTGGAAACTCTGACAGTAGTAAACTGCTGCATCTTCAGCCTGAACTCCACTGATGGTCAGAGTGAAGGCAGAGTTTGATCCACTGCCTGTAAAACGATCTGGAATCCCTGATGCTCGAGTGCTTGCAGTGTAAATGAGAAGTTTAGGAGTTTCTCCATCTCTCTGTTGGTACCAGGCTAAATAGCTCCCACCATGAACCCTCTGACTGGTCCTACAGTTGATGGTGACGGAGCCTCCCAGAGCAGAACTCACTGCTGCAGGCTGAGTCACTGTGATCTGACCTCTGGACTCTGAGGACACAGAGACAAAAACATAAAGCAGCGTCATGGTTTTGTGGGCTTCATTTCAGAGGGACGGATGTTGATAGAGGAGAGGAGTTTGATTCTCTGGACTTTACCTGTGAAGCAGCAGCAGAGGAGAGTCCAGATGAGGACGCAGGTCAAAGTCATGTTTTTGATGAGGAGGATTTCTGTGTCTTCTGTTGTCATGAAGGACAGCTGTCAGTCATCCAGTGTTCAACTCTCAGGACTATAAACTCTCCCAGAGCACTGGAGCATGGTGCTGCTGATGCAAAGTGGCTCTCTATGGAAATGCTTCAGTTATGTCAACCTGGACCCTCCCATGAGTTTTGTCTGAATCATCCAAGAATATCGCACAGGTGGGTGGTATTCAGAGAAACAAACTCAAATTCACAGCAGTCAGGAACATTTTAATTACTAAATCCTCAATTCTCCTCAGAAACTCTTAGCTGACTCTTCCTCCACGCCTTTGGAGGTGTAGACTTTGACATGGCGGAACTTCAGGCCAGCGGCTTCCCTCAGCGGTATGCTCCATGGAGTAGGAGTGCTTTTGAAGAGGAGGAAGATAGAAGACAGGGGGCATGCAGGGGCTCAGGGTCTGAAGGAGGGAGAGTCTGTAGGTGGACTTCACCAGGGACATTGTGTGTCTCAGTGAGTTCACAGCGACGGAGCATTAAGATCAAACAGGAAGATGTTAGAGGAGACAGTCTGCCCTGCTTGGACTGTGCAGTACACAGTGAAGAAGACAGATGTATCAACACTGAGGTGTACATAAAGCCTACAGACACAGATCACTGCTTGCTGTCATAGTAATGTAGTTTATGCTGTTCAATGTAGCCAGGACTGCACAGATTTATACACTGGGGAGACAAAACAACCTCTCCATAAACAAATGACACAACACAGGAGGGCCAACTGCTCAGGTCAAGACGCTGCAGTCCACTTACATCTGAAGCAGAAAAATGATTCCTCTGAGGACAACAATGTGAACATCTTGTCCAGAGATGACAGATGGTTTGATAGAGGAGTAAAGGAATCCATCTCTGTCAAATTGGAACAACCATCTATGAACAGAGGAGGTGGTCTAAGACTTTAATTATCACCCACCTACAATGCTGTACTGAGTTTCCTCCCCAGACACAACCGTTCACACCTGGGCTCACCTAGTCCTAACGACCCACATGAAGGCCGCTTGGGTCAACAACCCACAAGTGGCCCAAACGACTCTGAAACTCGGAGCTCACGTGACCTTAACAACTCTGTAAGGACACTCCAACACAGAGTTTAGAGCCCTGCAGCTCTCCTCCAGTTCATCAGAACTGAAGAAGCATCTTGGAAGAGAGTTGAAACATCTTCAACAAACTGTAACAAGTCCAGCTGCTAACAGTAAAGAACTTAGATTTACCATGACACGGATGACTGAGAACCATCATCAGCTATTAGTTAAGCATTTTAAAGTTTGTGGTGTCATGTTTGCTACTATGTTTCATCTCATGGCAGATTAAGTCGTTTCTGTTCAAATATTCATGGCTTCTTTCATTCTTGCTTGGTTGAAGTACTGCCTGTGTTTTTAGGGATGCCTGGCCCTCTTATTTTGTGGAGGAATTATCTGCTGATGCTCAGGACTGATGTTCCTTTATTTCAAAATCTTCCTGCACAGTTGATGCACCAAAGACTTTTTGTCAAGATTTAAACAGAACATATCATCTGTTAATCTGTTCAATCGTCAGTCTACAATAACCTATTATCTTTATTCAATTTAATTAGATGAATGCACACATTTGGCTGATAATTTGTGTGATAAAATGTGTGTGTGTGTGTGTGTGTGTGTGTGTGTGTGTGTGTGTGTGTGTGTGTGTGTGTGTGTGTGTCCTCAGTGAAGTGTATCAGTCTCTGCAGTAGCTTCCAGCTGCAGCAGTCAGTTCAGTTTCTGTTCAGTCTGACTGAGGGAGGTTTTTGTACGACGGTTTTTCACTGTGTGAACACCCACTGACTGTTGATGACATGAAAACTCTGACAGTAGTAAACTGCTGCATCTTCAGCCTGAACTCCACTGATGGTCAGAGTGAAGGCAGAGTTTGATCCACTGCCTGTAAAACGACCTGGAATCCCTGACATTCTCTCATTGGTGTAGCGAATTAGCAGTTTAGGAGTTTCTCCAGCTTTCTGTTGGTACCATTGCAAACAGTTAGCACTGCTACAACTCCAAACCTGTTGACTGGTCCTACAGCTGATGGTGACGGAGCCTCCCAGAGCAGAGCTCACTGCTGCAGGCTGAGTCGCTGTGTACTGACCTCTGGATTCTGAGGACACAGAGACAAAAACATAAAGCAGCGTCATGGTTTTGTGGGCTTCATTTCAGAGGGACGGATGTTGATAGAGGAGAGGAGTTTGATTCTCTGGACTTTACCTGTGAAGCAGCAGCAGAGGAGAGTCCAGATGAGGACGCAGGTCAAAGTCATGTTTTTGATGAGGAGGATTTCTGTGTCTTCTGTTGTCATGAAGGACAGCTGTCAGTCATCCAGTGTTCAACTCTCAGGACTATAAACTCTCCCAGAGCACTGGAGCATGGTGCTGCTGATGCAAAGTGGCTCTCTATGGAAATGCTTCAGTTATGTCAACCTGGACCCTCCCATGAGTTTTGTCTGATACTTCCACAAATAAACTTACAGATGACAGGTATTCAGAAAAGAAATCATGATTCATAGAGGTCAGGAACATCTTAATCACTAACTCTCGTTAGGATTAAGTGCCATATAAAATATCTTATTTCCTGTGCTCTTGGTTTTTAGTTTGTAGCTGTCCACATCATATCATGCTGTTTCTGTTGCCAAACCATGTCTTGCACTTCACAGTCTCCATCCTAATACCTTTATTTTCAGATCAATCCATCATTTCTTCTGGGTTCCGAATTTCCAAGGCACTTTTCCAAACTGAAACACTGTCTTCATTATACCAGTGTCTACCTGTGCCAGGAGAAATCTTTTCCTGTAAATTCTTGATTTTCCTCATCTCGACAGGTAACAGGCTTTTAGAGATGGGCCAGTATTCCTAGACTCCTCTATACAATAAGGGTATTTGGTCATATGTATGATGAAACCTCTTGTTTTCAGTCTACTCCTCTTTCCTTGGTAAGTTCTTCTTGTTAAAATCTGCTCTTCTATAATCAACTATGCGACATGAAGAAGGTCTAAAATTGGATAACTAATCCAGACCCACAATATCTTGATCAGAATGTATCATGGTTTTCAAATTATTACTATATCAGTCATTGCTGATCATTTGTCATTGGTGTCTACTTTGTTTCATCTCATAGCAGATTATGGCATTTCCGTTCAAATATTCATGGCTTGTTTCATTCCCACTTGGTTCGTGAGCCTGCTTAGATGAAACAGTGCCTGTGATTTTTGGGATGCCTGGCCTTCTTATTTTGTGGAGGAATTATCTGCTGCTGCTCAAGACAAATGTTCCTTTATTACAAAATCTAACTGCAGATGTGATGCACCGAAGACTTTTTGTCAAGACTTATTCAGCACATATAATTTCAATCTTCAGTCATAAAAAGTCATTATCTTTACTTAATTCACCTGTCTACTGATTGAAAGCATCTGAAATGTGCTTTGTGGCATGCACACATTTGGTTGATAATGAGTGTAAGTGATAATAGTGTGTGTGTGTGTGTGTGTGTGTGTGTGTGTGTGTGTGTGTGTGTGTGTGTGTGTGTGTGTGTCCCCTCAGTGAAGTGTATCAGTCTCTGCAGTAGCTTCCAGCTGCAGCAGTCAGTTCAGTTTCTGTTCATTCTGACTGAGGGAGGTTTTTGTACGACGGTTTTTCACTGTGTGAACACCCACTGACTGTTGATTTCATGAGCACTCTGACAGTAGTAAACTGCTGCATCTTCAGCCTGAACTCCACTGATGGTCAGAGTGAAGGCAGAGTTTGATCCACTGCCTGTAAAACGATCTGGAATCCCTGATGCTCGATAGCTAGCAGCGTAAATGAGAAGTTTAGGAGTTTCTCCATCTCTCTGTTGGTACCAGGCTAAATAGCTCCCACCATAAACTCTCTGACTGGTCCTACAGCTGATGGTGACGGAGCCTCCCAGAGCAGAGCTCACTGCTGCAGGCTGAGTCACTGTGATCTGACCTCTGGACTCTGAGGACACAGAGACAAAAACATAAAGCAGCATCATGGTTTTGTGGGCTTCATTTCAGAGGGACGGATGTTGATAGAGGAGAGGAGTTTGATTCTCTGGACTTTACCTGTGAAGCAGCAGCAGAGGAGAGTCCAGATGAGGACGCAGGTCAAAGTCATGTTTTTGATGAGGAGGATTTCTGTGTCTTCTGTTGTCATGAAGGACAGCTGTCAGTCATCCAGTGTTCAACTCTCAGGACTATAAACTCTCCCAGAGCACTGGAGCATGGTGCTGCTGATGCAAAGTGGCTCTCTATGGAAATGCTCTGACTGACTCCAACAGCGACTTGGATCACTCTCATCATGCTGCTTATCAATCAATCAATCACTGTATCAGATTATTGATCAGGAATGTGCCAGAGCTCATCTGTATGTGTCTTTGGTTTGAGGTTGATGATGATCAACTTTTCTTCTGAGCATTTTGTGAAATCCTCGTAATTAACTGCCACACAGCTCAACATCATTGATGACAGATTTATTGGAGATTGTTTTCTATTTCAAATAATAATCTACAATGAACATGTTTCTGATGATAACTTACAGCTACTAGGAGTTATTATAAAGCTTTTATTTTAAAATGTTTTATTTCAATTAGTTTGAAACACAAATCGAATTTTGCTTGTAGAAGTTTGACATTCCACAATAAAAACATTAAATACATATTCATACATTTAGAGTCTGTGTTTAACACTTAAACCATTATAATCAGCCAGTATAACATAAACTGGGTAAACTGGGAACGTGTTTGTTGAGTGTGTTTGTGTCAAAGTCAGAGAGCCGTGTCTCTCTACAGTCAGAGGTTTTTGTACGGCGGCTCAATGAGTTTGTATCACTGTGGTACACGTTCGGTGGAGGAACCAGACTGGATGTTGGAAGTAAGTCAAAAGTTTCAATATTTTTATTATTTCAGGCACTATTTTTTATTTTTTTTTATATTTACATTACACCAAAAATAGTCAGTTTAGAAAATTAATGTTTAAATTCTGCACAAGTGTTTGTCAGGAAGAGACAAAGTTTGCTTCAGAAATATGAATTCTAACACTTCATTTGCAGTATAAATGAAATATTATGACCGTACTTAGATCATTTTTCTAACTTTAATAGTTAAGTTGCATCTTGAGGGCTTGTAGGTTTAGTTCAGTGTGTCAAAGTCAGAGAGCCGTGTCTCTCTACAGTCAGAGGTTTTTGTACGGCGGCTCAATGAGTTTGTATCACTGTGGTGGACTTTTGGTGGAGGAACCAGACTGGATGTTAACTGTAAGTGCATTTGACTCCTTTAATAACACAAATGTTGTATATTTTCTATGTGAACTTCATGGCTGTAGACCCTATAGCAATACTTTACCTGATATTTGAAATTTTATAAATTTAGAATAATTCTTGAAGGCTTCACAGTGTCATTAACTAGACTGAAATCCACTCCTCTCAAACTTTATCTTTGATTTCAAGATTTTGATCAGTTTTAGTAGAAAACCACCAAACATTACTCTGTATGAAGAAAATATGTTTAAAAGGTTAAGTTTAAATATTCTGACTCAATAATTCTGTCAGTCACATTTGGTTCAGTGTTTAATGTGCATGTGTATTACAACATGTTTGTCTGAAACTATTTTAAAGTCAGTCCATAATTTTTTTTCTTGAGTTTTAAAAGGTAGTTGATTAGTTAAGAGAACTAATCTGAATGTTTCAGTAATGAAGTCTGACTGTTCAGTGATGATTTTCTGCTGACATGAAGAGAATAAACACATTTGATCATTTATGAGGTTTTGGCTTGAGACAAGAAATATTTAAGAGAGTTAAAACACTAAAAGTCTCACAATCTTCATCGTGTGTTTCATCGTGAACCTCTGAATGTCAAGTTTGTTAATTATAAAGTATGCAGTAGATTTACAGTGTGCCAGTTTGAACTTTTTAGCTTTAGTACTGAAACCTGTCTGTCGTCATGGTTCAGCAGTGATGCCTGTCTGTTGCCATGGTTACTGAGCTCAGAGAGGGAAGTGAAACATTCAAGATCAGTTTCATCCAATCTGAGGAAGACCAACAGAACTAGAAGCTCCTCTGCTGCAGCCAACAGGACGGAGTTTAGTTGAGCTCATATAAACTTTATGAATCTCTCTCTCTGCAGTGGGTCGAGTCGTCCCCACCCTGACGGTGCTGCCCCCCTCCAGTGAGGAGCTGCAGCAGGGGAAGGCCACGCTCATGTGTCTGGCCAACAAGGGCTTCCCCTCAGACTGGAGTCTGTCCTGGAAGGTGGACGGCAGCAGCAGCAGCAGCAGCAGCAGCAGCTGGGAGCAGAGCAGGAGCCCCGGGGTGCTGGAGAAGGACGGCCGCTACAGCTGGAGCAGCACCCTGAGGCTCCCTGCAGACCAGTGGAGGAAGGTGGGCTCTGTGACCTGTGAGGCCACCCAGGGCTCCCAGACTCCAGTCTCAGAGACACTGAGGAGAGACCAGTGTTCCCAGTCCTGACCTGACTCACTGGGACTCTGCTGCTGGTTTTACTCTCATCCTGCTCTCAGCTCTCTCTCACTCTAATGCTTGCAGTAAAACATTTATCCTTTTGTGTGTTGAAACAATAAATAACATTTCAATAAAAATCAACTCTGTTGTGTTCGTTTTTTCCAACTATGATAGATAATAAAAACATGCCTCGTGTCTTTTGCTTGCAAATATCTTTATTGTTATATAATTTACACTTATTTACATGAATCAGTATATAAAACATTTGGAACTCTGTCTCTTTCTTCCTGTGTCTGCTGAAACAGACAATCAAGACCTAAAACAACATATTCAATCCTGACAAGCGACCTTTATATATGAGGAGGCCAGAGGGAACAGATGACATTTATAGATTTGTTAATGCTGTGAAATGTTGTTTTTCTAGAATTATTTCCCTGAACATAATCCAGAGCACACTCACGTGAGACTGACCAACGATGTCGTCCTGCTCTAACCCTTTACGATATCATGTTAGCTTCAGGCCAGTTTACTTCACACGCTTGAAGAACACTGTACAGCTGAAAAGGAAGAATCAATTAAACATTTAAGTCATTTTTCAGTCAAAGTATTTTACTGTGCTTGCACACTCTGTTTTAGGACATGAGAGTCAATCTTTTTGTTTTCTGATCATGATCCAGGCAGTGATTAATGTCTTAGTTTCTTAATCGCTTCCTGACTGACATTCGAGTCAGAAAACACTCATATGGGTCATTTTTAAGGGTATTTGTTAATCATCATCGGGCTGCTCGTCCTCTGTCTCTTCCCTCTCTTCCCTCCTCCATCACTGCTCTCTCTTCTGCTCCTGTCCATCTTTGTTGATGACGTTCTTGAAGAGCGTGAGCAGCGGCCTCTGGCTGCGCTCGTCCCAGCTCTTCATGAAGCCACCGTAGCGTTTGCTGGCCGGTGGACCACTCCAGCGGAAGTGCTTCATCTTGTAGGTGCCATCTTTCTTCTCGTGGATGTCACCGGGGAGCTGCTCCTCTTCCGCCACCTCCTCCGCCTTCTCATCGTCCTCTATCACAAGCTCCCTCCTCCTCATCTCTCCGGGGAAACTCTCGGCTGACTCTTCCTCCACGCCGTTGGAGGTGTAGACTTTGACCGGGCGGCGCTTCCTCCCGACAGGCTTCCCCCAGCGGAAGTGCTCCATGGAGTAGGAGCGCTTGGCCTGAGGAGAGGAGGAGGACGATAGAAGAGAGAGGGAAAGCAGGGGCTCAGGGTCTGACGGAGAGAAAGGTTGTAGGTGGGCATCTCCCGGGACGATGGGAATCTCAGCGGTGAGGTCAGAGCGACAGAGCTTGATGCACTCCTGCAGGAGAGGACGGACAAGTTGTTTGAGATGATTTCTGTCATGGAAGGCAAAAATCACAATGTTTTCCCAAACACAACCACAGAGTTTTGTTGCCTTAACCCGACCAAACTGTGACATCGTACACATAAAGAGTCATGTAGCTGTGAGGATGTGTTGATCACGTCATCATGGGTAACCAGAGCACAGGCGCTCTAGTTTACATCAGAACATTACGAATCCATTGGGGGAGATCTTGCATAGTCTAAACATCCTGCTCGCGTGCACGGCAGAACATCATGTTTTCATCTGTGGAATATGTCACAGGTATGACAAAAAAAACACACAACATGTAGGCTGTATTGTGCTTATCGTGTGTGTGTGTGTGTGTGTGTGTGTGTGTGTGTGTGTTACCAGCATGCTGCTCTCAGAGTTGACCTCCTGACAGCTGGGATGTTCCAAGCACTGACTGACAGCCTCTGTGGCCACGCCCACCACCGCCACAGCCACCAATAGCCACACAGGACGCATTCCCCTGCTGGCCAATCAGAGACACACACACACACACACATACACACACACACACGGAGTAAAAACCTCTCATCATGACATGCAGTCAGATGTATATAATGTATAGATGTATAGAAATAAAACATAAAACTTATAGAACTTAAAATTAAAATGTTGATATTCAAAATGTGTTTCGTTTGTACTGAAAATCATTTTTAAAAAGAACATTTGTGGAACTCAGATGTGTCATTGTTTTTTTTTTTAGTTGTTGATTTCCTGTTTTATTTTGTAGTTTTGTCCTCTTGTGCCTTGTTATCACGTCCTACTTCCTGCTCACCTGTGTTCCAGGTGTTCCCACCATTCCAACCTTGAGACGTAATTACACTTTATAATCTACACGTTATTTTCAAGGTAGTATTTGAAATGTTACTGAACTATGTCGTTCTTTTTCATACCAGTTGTGTTACTTTTTCTATTTTTTAATAACTTTATGTAACTTAACATTGTTGAGTTATCTTATTGTCGTATTGTTTTATGTTAGTGTGTGTTGAATGATACCTTGTTGTACTGTAGTTGTTAATATTGGCAATATTATCACAGTAAAGTTGTTTTCTATTATATTCTATTTCTATATGTCTAGTATATGTTTATTTTTAAATAGTGTGATGTGCATTTAATTTACAACGTTTACAACCTAAGAAATGAGATAAACTTTGGAGAAATGAGTCAGCTAAATATAAAAGGTAATGTACAATGATATTTAGAAGTAAGAAAAGTTCAGATATTATTAAAATAGTACTGGAAATGTTACTGAACAGGAAAAACTATGTATACTATATACAGTTAATTTTATTCTAGTTGTTGTTATTGTCCATGTGTTTCTTTTTATATATGATGAACAAGTAATTAACAACGTTTACAACATAAGAATTTGAGAAATTTAGGAGAAATAAGTCAAGTTAATGTACGCTGATATTTAGAGGATATAAATGTTAATGATTCACTTGACATTGTTAAGATAGTATTGGAAATGTTATTGAAAAGGGAAAACTATATATATTATAGTTTATTTTATTCCAGCTGATGTTATTGATCATTTTGTGGCACATACTTAACATTTGTTTCAAATTATTTTATTGTAGTTACATTTTATTATGTTTCTGTGTTATATTACTACATTATTGTATTAATGTTGACAGTATTAATACAATAAAACTGTATTCTATGGTGTTATATTCTATTAGTTTATGTCCAGTATATGTTTGTTCTAATATAATATGATAAACATTTAATTAACAACAATTACATCATAAGAATTTGATAACTTTAGGGAAAATAACTCAACTATATATATAAGTTGTACAATGATAGTTAGACGAAATAAAAGTTAATGATTCACATGATATTATTAAGATAATATTAGAAATGTTATTGAACAGGAAAGACTATGTATATTATATATATTTTATTTATTCTAGTTGATGTTGATTGATGATAATTTTGTGGAACATAATTAACATTTGTTGTGAGTTATTTTATTGTAGTCACATTTTATTATGTGACAGTGTGTTATAGTACTACATTGTTGTATTAATATTGACAGTATTAATACTACAAAGCTGTATTCTATGCTGTTATATTCTATATATTAGTATATGTCCAGTATGTATCTTTTAATAATCTGATATTCATTTAAGACAACAACACAACGAAGAGACACAACAGTGACAATCAGACATTTATATAAGACAATATATTTTATACCAGTGAAGCTTTAGATAGTTAGTGGTTGTAAAAGTATTTAAAATGACTAAAAGAAGGCCCAAATAAATAGATAATAAGAATACATAAACTGAGTAAACTAATAATATAGAAACAGATGAAGAAGAAACTCACCACGCTGTGCTGTCTCTCTCTGTCGTTCTTCTTCTTGTTCAGCTGTTGGACAGAGATTTCTGTTGTTCCCCTCCACTTTTGTCCCTCCGACCGACCATTTTATATCTTGTCAGTCAAGGACACACACACACACACACACACACACACACACACACACACGCACGCACACACACACACACACGCACACACACATCCTTAGAAGGATGAGGACGTCATTACCTGAAATCTCTTCCACTCTCCTAAACACACACTGCTGCATGAAAAATGGACAATCAATGAAATGTCATCCACCTCTTCCACCCACACACACACACACACACACACACACACACACACACACACACACACACACACACCACCACCACCATCATCATCATCATCATAAACACAACAACTTTAGAGGCACAGAAAAGATCAACACTGTGGTTTTAAATGTTAGCAAATGAAGTGGTGGCTGTAGCGATGTGTTCTCAGCAGTAGAGCCAGCGTCTTGTTATCGGAAGGTCGCTGGTTCGATTCCCCTGGTCTGCATGTCAAAGTGTCCTTGGGCAAGATACTGAACCCCAAACTGCTCCTGATGTGCTGGTCGGCACCTTGCATGGCAGCCGCCACCATCAGTGTGTCACTTTGGACAAAAGCGTCTGCTAAATGCCCAGAATGTGATATTTTTTTCTTCTTTGTTTACTTGTTTTCTGTGGAATGTTCATGAGATAAACCAATAAATAACCAACCCACAGAGAGACACATCATCCTCAGCTGTCTCTGAACTCCAGACTCACCAACAGCCGGAGACTCGAGAACGTGGTCGCACACGGCAGTGAGAAACTGCAGCCGAGCGGTAAATGTCAGCCGACACATCAGGCAGATTAACACCGGAGCGGCATGTCGTCACGGGGAGGAAGAGGGGATTCAAACCCGCGGGTCAGAGTCTACAGTTACACACACGCTCACCTTTCCATTACATGAGGCCTCAGTGTGACGAATGACGGATCTGAAGGGGGGATGAATTTGTTTAAAGGAAGGAAGGGAAAAAGTGTCACGAGGAGCCTCGTTCCCTTCATCCACAGGAGCATCAGTGATCTGAACCTTTGGAAAACACCACAGCACCATTTTAAAAGGGTGTTCAGGGCCCAACTTTAAGGCTCCTCGCACACCTTTTCCTCAAGGCGACGTGTATCCACCATAATGTACTTGTTAAGGTTCTGCATCCAAGAGGAACCTCAGTCTAAAGCCTGACATCCGCCTGGAGTGTTGGACTCCCCAGCTGTACATCATAAAGCCTAAAAGATTTTCATATTCTTTGTTTGTAGTTTCGTTACTCAGCAACAAAAACTACCAGGACAATCAGCTTAGTTGTGACATATTTCGTTTTGTAGACAGAGTCTAAAGACTAAAATGTGCCACAAAACAGCAGGTTGCAGTTTTGGTCCTTCAAGAGACAAAAATAAACGTCCCTGTTTTAAATAAGTCCATAAAAAACTAACATTCATTTGTTATCTCCCCACCCTCATGCCGATGATGAAGTCAGGTGACAGCATTCTGCTAAACAGCTGAAGGAGCTGGAGACGTGTTTGAAAATGCAAAAACAACCAAAACAAAAAGCATGAAATGGCTCCACAGGCCGTCAAGCGTCATCAAAGTCTCTGGAAGCCCTGAGGTCGCCCATGACGCGCTGCTGTGTGATGTGCTGTGAGCTAACACTTTTAGCTTAGCAGCTGAAGTGAAGATTTGGACAGGTGTAAATAATGTCTTTTTAATATCTGTTTGATAAGACTTAAATTACGGCGTACAAGCTGTCTCTCCTGCAACACTGTCCTGCTGCGAAGCTCCAGAAATGTTTATTTTTGAGAGAGGGCTTTTGTCGATGCTTTGGACGTCTGCGTTCGCAGCCATTAGAGGCAGAATTTTGTTTTTTGTTGAACACAGCTGAAGCTTCAGTCCATCATGTCAGTCTGTTGTGATAAAGTCATTTCTTTTTGTTGTTCAGTCTCTCTAATGGAACAAACTGGCGCAGGCGGGTAAATATAAACCCATTAGAGGCTCCCACAGCCTTGAAGCTCCGTTCAGTCCATTATCTCTCTCGTATGTTCTGGAGGAACATGTCAAACGATGACATCACGGTCAGAGAATCAGACCTTTATTCACCAGCTCCTGCAAATAAATGTCCCTCTGTGCCTTTTTGATCTCACAGAACAAAACCAATAAAAACACATTTGCATATCAGTTTTTTTCTCAGATTTATTTAAACATATTTCTTAAACTATAAAGTGAAATAAACATTAAAGTAAAGCGTTGCTGCAGAGTAAGTGACGCCTCCTTCATTCACTGTGTTATTGTCAGTTACTCTAACTCGTAGTCATGTTACTGTAATCCAATTAAATGTAATCTATTACGTTCCAGGCCAACGGCTGCCTAATCCCTTTAGTGGATTATCAGGATAAGATGTCATACCCGGGGCTGAACACACACACACTCACACACTCACACACACACACACACACACACACACACACACACACACACACACTCAGTCTCCTGGCTGTCTTGATGCTTTTCCGTTGAGGTGAATTCGGGGCTGGGGTGCCGGGACAGACGGGCAAACAGGTAGGATCAATACTACGTCATATTAACCAGAGAACCAAACCAGTCGTTGTTGAGTTCATTCTCAGGTTGCAGCTCCGTGATTCTGCTGAAAGAATTAGACATCTCAGAAAAGGTCCAGCATGTTTCTGTTTGTGTCACGAATGCTTCATCGGGATTTCGCTCCATCCACAGTGAATCTTTCCTGGTTTGGATCTGGTTCCTATGGTCCTGTCATTTCTTTTTATTTGTGTCGTTTGTGTTTCGCTGCTGTATTCTCGTGCTCCTCACCAGCCTGATTCTCCCTCCACGCCTGTCTTGCATCTGTTTTTTCTCTGGCCTATCAGCAACTTCCCTGTTCCCGGTGTTAATCCACTCATTCCACTCACCTGTGTTTCTCCACCTGCACTTCATCCCCTTGTTTGTTTGGTCTGTATTCAAGTCCAGTCTTTACGTCAGTCTTTGTCGAGTCATCTGTTTGAGTCTTTATTTGATCTCAGTGTGACGCTGGTTCCAGCTTCCTCATGCAGAACGTCTCTAATCAGCTCTTACACCTGTTTCCTGGTCCAGTGAACGTTGAAGGCCTCGGATCGTTGGTCCAGAGCACAGTCACAGAACCCTGCTGGAAGTTTCAAGTCATCAAGCCAGTTTGTGTTTGAGTCACAATCATGAACTTTGTCCTGACTTGAACTCTGTTTTTGGACAGTTCTTCTCCATCCTGAATCTGCACCTATTACTCAACCCTAATTTTGGACCACTAGATCGTTGGACTTGCTGATATGACGTCCGCCACTGATCCCTTCATGGTCCTGAAGAAGAAACCCGGGCGGGCGAGTCACTGATGTTACAGGATGAGGTGGCGATTGGTTGTACTGACTTTTGTCTTACTGTCAGACTGGCGTTACATCGCGGCCTCAGATGAACACCCAGACTTTGGACACGATGAGGACGTCCACCCCAACACTCTCACAGAAACAAACGGGGATGTACTGGACTTGGACATCCAAACAAGCCAGGAGGTACCGGACACATACACTGAGACAAACTGGGACATCAACAAGGACAACTATGAGGACGCTGACTGGCATCCCCCTTCCTCCCTCCTGGAAACACACTCCGACTTGCTCCCAGACGCCCCGCCGGTGGTGCGCATCATCAACCCTGGTGCTGACAGCGCCAACCGGACCAGTCCATCGGCACAGTGCGGCGAGTACAGCAGCAGGCTGACGTCTAACGGCCAGTGCCGGCTGATAGCGACGCTGCCTCCTGTGCAGGTGGGAAGGTCGCAGAAACGCTGCCCGGATATGTTCCGCTGCACGGACGACATCTCAGACTGGCTCCACGAGAACCAGAACAGAAAGGAGCAGCTGGACGAGCTGAGGGAGACGATGCTGGAGCTGCAGGAGGAGCTGAGGAACCACCGGCATCGGGTCAAGGCCCTGGAGATGCAGGTACACAGCTGTGCACTAGTTTACTCTTAATTACTCTTTGGTTGTTTCACACAAAAAAGGAAAAAACAACATTTTTGGGATGATTGCATCACTTAAGATTATTTTAAAGGTGTCACAATGGTGAAAAAAGTCAACTGAAAGACACAGATTCACTCAGGGTGCCACAAAAAATGTTGGTATTTTACATTTCTCGCTCAGAAATGTTCAATTTGCACATTTCATACACGTCATATCACATTTGTACAGTACGTGTCTTCATATCAGGTTCACATTGCAAACATGACCCAAACGTTCAGCTGAGGAGTGTGATGAGATATATGATCAAGCCACAGTGTTTCAACATTTGTAACGGTGAACATGTTCTTTGGTCTTTCTTTGGAAAAGAAAAATAAATAAATAAAAGTAAAATAAAAATAAAAAATGAACATAAAGAAATGTTTCCATGATTTGCAGAAACACACATTGTCAACATTGTTATGTCTGTCTCTGTCTGTCTTTATCTCTCTGTCTTCACACTCACTAAGTCCTCCTTAACCCTGAATGCTAACAGGATTAGCTGCAGGCGTTTTGGCCGGGGGCGCCGCATCCTCCTGAGCCTGCCTGACCCAGAGAGCATTTTTCTGGGCTGCAGTGTCTCCAAGCCGCCCCCAGTTTTTCCCTTTAGATTTGAGCGTGAAAGCTACACAACAATGAGTGAAATTCACCTTCTTTTGTTTGTATTAATCTTGATGATTTGATGACCATCATGGTCTAAATCCTGCCAAGATAAAGAGGAAGGAACAAAAGTGTTTTCCTGAAAGTTAACTGGTGAGCATCAGTCACCATCTGGGACAGGAGAACCTGAGAAACCTCGCCGACACCTCCTACAGATGAAACCACCTCCTTTCTCCTCTTTCTGTCTCTCAGGGTGAAGAAGGTGTCAGTCTAAACTTGACCTTTGACCAGCGGTTGCGTTCTCTGGAGTTGCGTCACGCCGAGGCCGACACTCTGCTCCACGTGCACTCGGCGCTGCTGCACGAGCTGCAGGCGCAGATCCGCAACCTGTCGGCCGTCATGCAGCGCATGAGCCGCAACACGGGCTGCACGATCAACGTCATCAGAACGACGCCGCTGCTCGGCATGAGAGACATGATGCCTCCAGGTACACGTGAGACAAACACAGCTGACATGGTGGTGAGTTTTAGGCGTTGAAATTTTTATTGCAATCAAAACTACGCAGCAACTGTTCTTCCTGCCGCGCAAAGACAAATGTGTTTTACTTTACAAAGCTGTCATGAGTCTAAGTTTTATTTACTGTTTCATCAACCACCTGTCAGATATATTTCCTTGGTTTTTGATGTTACAAACTGTCAATGTCTGATTGTTTTGTGCCTGTGAAAAGTTTATTTTGACTTCTCCTCTCTACATCTGATCACAAATATCTGAAACAGGTTTGTTACTTTAGTTTTATGCATTTGAGGTGAATTATCTATTATTTTTATTTGGCGTCATCATGCCGCCTTCCCAACTGACGTCGACCTATCAGAGCACATCACGCCCGGCAGACGCAGCGAAACGAGACAAAGACGTAAGAAGCCGTAAACAGACAGAGAGGGAGGCTGGAATGTGGAGAAAAGGCGTGTTAGTGTCTCGTATCTGCAGAGAGTTTCTGATTTTCTCTCTTTGTTGCTGCTCGAGACGCTTTACCAACCCAACATGTGTCTATTTGACGTCCTGGGAATGAGACTCAACAATCAACTGTCTTTGTGGTGCGTTCAGGAACAGCTGGGACAAATCCTACTGATTCTACCTTTAACTTTAATAGAATTCTATTAATATGAGCTTCTACTTTTACCAGAGTCTGATTTTACAGGAGTATCTGAACTTCTACTGCAGGAAACAATGTGAGGACTGTTCAGGATGCTGTGTGAATCTCTTCCTGTCTGTCTCTTTGTCTCTCAGATGGACAGTTCATGTCCTCCTGTCAGTCAGACTGTGCCACTCTGCATCACAGCGGTGTTCGTCGCTCTGGTGTTTACAACATCGTCCTGACTCCTGGCACCACCCTGCCTGTCTACTGCGACATGGAGACCGAGGGTGAGACGCACTCTGTGCACGTACACACATCATAAATTGTCTATTATGTATATGCAACATGTGTGACGAGTGTAGGTTCACTTTAGTTATGAATATATGTGACTGAGTGTCGATGTGTGCTGCAGGTGGGGGTTGGACGGTGTTCCAGCGGCGGCGCGACGGCTCTGTGAGTTTTAACCGCGGCTGGTCGGAGTACCGCGGCGGCTTCGGAGAGCCACGAGGAGAACACTGGCTGGGCAACCAACCGCTCCACCTGCTGTCCAACCACGGCCACTACAGCCTCCGCATCGACCTGCAGGACTGGAGCCACGCCCACAGACACGCCCTGTACCACACCTTCAGGTAGACAGACAGGTAGAGACAGTATACAGAGTGAGGAGGATGGTCTTGATGGCGTCCTTTAACCAGTTCAAACATCAAATTTTGACTGGTTCTCCTCCTCCTGCAGGATAGAGAACGAGGAGAACCGGTACCGCCTCCACGTGTCTGGTTTCAGTGGAACGGTGGAGGATTCGTTCGGCTGGTACCACGACCGGCATGTCTTCAGCACACCGGACACCGGAAACATCTGTGCCGAGATCAGCCACGCCGGCTGGTGGTTCCATCAGTGTTTCCATGCCAACCTCAACGGCATCTACTACAAGGTAAGCACAGTCGCTGAACACACAGTAAGATCTAGTCGGACCGCACGCAGATGTTCGTATGTTAAAGTTAAACACTGTGTTTCTCCACCAGGGGGGGCGCTACTCTTTAAGAGCCCAGAACTTGCTTGGGCCGGACGGCATCGTGTGGTTCTCCTGGAAGGACTCAGACTTCTACTCTCTGAAGGCGGTCACCATGATGATACGGCCTCGCAACTTCAGGCCACGCTTCTCACCGTAGTGATGATGGTTCGCCTCTAACGACCGCAATCTGCCTCGAGCAGCTGCCAGAACTAAAATCTGTATTAATCCGCTGCTGGAAATAGTCCCCAATAAGTGCATTATTTCCTACCTGCATGATTACGTATGCAGAAAGCTGTTTTTTTATTATTATTATTAATGAAATTTCTGAGCTTTTTTACAAATAAAAATGTATTTGCAAGCCACTTTTTAAAGGTGTTTGTCTTCAGAAGGAACCAATCAGCCGCAGAAAGACTTATTTTACATGGAGCCAAAATTTAAGAAGCAGCCAACACAGAAAGTGTTAACAGATAAACTTGTGCATCAGTCATGAGTGTGAGATATCTACAGGTACTTCTGACATCAGTCACATATTTCCCGCTGTAGACGTCCAGATACGGAGGATTTTTCTTTGAGGCTTCGGTTGCAGTTGGCTTCAACAACATGCAGGATTTCTCATTATAAACACACAAACGGAAACAAATGTCATCATACATTATTTATTGGAACAATTACAGGTCATAGTGATTCATCTACACAACTCCTCAAACTGACTACAGATGAATCAGTGTGAACTCGGGCAGGTTGCGTTCTCAGTCATGTTACCTGCGCAGGTGAACCTCCTCACAATCGACTCTAATACAACATTCTTTACAGACAGATGGATCAGTAAGAGGTCAGCGGGGCTCCGTGCTCTTGTTGTGTGGTTGGATAGTTTCCCAGCAGGGTGTCTATGTGGGGCGCTCCCTGGGGCGGGTGACGTACTGCCACCACAGAGGGGGGAGGTCGCCCTCCTTGCGTGCAGGAGGGAGGGCTTCGGTCTTGGGGCCGTCTGGTCCAGTCTCAGCCTCCAGCTGGGCCACCTGGAACCAGACGGGAGGAGACAAAAGGTTTAGAACATGATCTGCAACAAACTATTCATAGATTGTTTCTACCTCCACCAAGGAGGGCAAGTCTAACCCTTTGTTGGTTTGTGAGCAGGATTACACAAAAGCTACTGAACAGATTTCCAGGAAATGTGGATGGAGGACGAGTCTCAGCCCAGAATAGACGCCATTGACTTTGGGTGTGGGTCCAGAAGACGGGACGAACACAGGAAGGTTTACCTTTCTCAGGGAATAATACATGGATTTTGTTTGAAAATGTGGATGACATCTACAAAAAAACCTTCAATTTCATGCAGATAAAACCTGGACACTGACACATTAGTTACCATTCTCATTCTATTTTCATTTCAAGGTGAAATATTATTTTAGAAAGCGGTAACTAAGTGACAAATTCTTCAAGTTTAAGCAGTACGTTGAATTTCTTCTTCTAATCCTTAAAAAATGAACCAAACTGATTATTTGCATCATCACAGTAACTTTTATCTCAGTTAATTGATTATAAAATGTCACAAAGTAAGTTTTGCTTAAAAAAAGTTATTAAAATACTTGGTTATTAATTTACTGTTAAATTAAATTGTTAAATTTCATCTCTAACTTTGACACAAAGATACTGACGTATTTATTGTCAATAGTTTAATTTAACTCTAGTGCCACCTAGTGGAAGGAACTGATACCAACTACTCCTTTCCTGTAAACTGTGTTTTTTAAAACATGCAGACAGACAAGAAGCTGGACAGCTCACCTCTTTGTCCCAGCTCTGCAACCTCAGTTTCTTCCACTGCTCTCTCTTGGAGAAGTAGTCAGGGTACATGGCCTTCTCAGAAGGGTGCCAGTGATCCAGCACCCACTCTGGAACCTGCAGGAACAAAGCAGAGCTCAGGATGTTCATCAGGTAACTTTAACAGACTGTCAGCTGCTCCACATGATGATTTTCATAACAAATTATTCAATTTGATTGTTGCCAACAAGCTAAAATAGGTTGCCGATCTCATTTTTGGGGGCTTTCACATTAAACAAGTTAAAATCTCAGAATGTTTTCTCAGAATACGTGATGAAGTTTTATTTGTAGTCCATCTTGACACAGTTCAGTTGCACCAACTTCACGTCTCCAGCAGAGGGCAGTAACAACGTGACAGTCAGTGCAGCACAGATATCAATGTGTGTCCAACATGTAATTTGTCACACATTTTATTTTTCAAGGACAGGTTGATCAAAACAGCACTTAGCTTTATGTAAAAGAACTATATAATGATATTAAATTGTTAGTCGGTGGTATTTTAACACAGAGAAACTTCTGTGAATAAAAAAGGGGGAACAAGGAGAAACACATTAACAATAAATTCAAATAATTTTGCTCTAAATTCATCAAGTTCATCTTCCAGTTCATAGTCGGTATCACGCGAGAGCAGTTGAAGTCGTTCCTCACCCTGTAGCACTCGTATCTCTCGTATGAGGTCCCTCCAGGAGAGTCGGGGAAGGTGTAGGGCTGAGGATGTTGGTTGGCCCAGAACTCCTCCTCTCCCGCCTTCAGCATCATGGTGGCCTTCATCATGTCCTTCTCATCCTTGTTCTCATCGAAGCGAGCCCGCAGCATGCAGGCGTAGAACCGGTATTTGTCTCTATAACAGGACAACAACACAACAGACAAATATCTTAACATCACTCTGCTGATGGTGTCCTGTCCCTGCAAAACATTGTGTGGGATAAAGTTCTTGTTACAATAATAATTACAAAATTTTAGAACTTCAATGAATAATCAATTTGTTTAGATAGTATAACGTTTTTTATAGGTCAAACTTCTGACTCCAGCTCCTTAAATGTGAATATTTTCTGGTTTCTTTCCTCCTATGTGATCAAAACAGGACATGTGAGGACGTCATGTTCGGCTTTGGGACACTAATAAACATTTGTTTTCCATTTTCTGGTATTTTATGGATCAATGGACAATTCAGCATTGGAAAATACAATGACTGAATAAGTAACAAGAGCTTTTACTCGCACAGAGGCCAAATGTATGTTGTTGATTGTTTAAAAACAACACGGTTTAAACACAGGGGGGAAAACTATATTATTATTTTGTTTTTAAACTCAATAATAATACTGGTCTCAGACTGACAAGCTTGGTTGTGGGTCTAAATTAGTTTTCTGTCACACAGTCTTCTATTTTATGTGACTGTGCAACATGTGTAGCCACCTTTAAAAGGGTTAAGGTCCGTATTAAATTGTTAATTGAGAAAACATCTAGACATTCAGTTTCAACAAGTGACTCTACAGGAAAGAAATCCCTTAATCATTCTCATAAAAGGTAAAATATCATCAATAACAAATCAATATACCTGTCATATCTCACCAGAACTCAAGATATCTTTACATTACCTACGGACCTGCAACCCAAAACACTTAAAATGAATCAGTTCACTGTTGTCTTAATGTGTGTCTTAACTGGTTATTGAATCTAAATCCATTATTATCTGTTAACTGGGTGTCAATAAATGAGGCGGGTGGAAACAACTTGATACTGATGTTTGGAGCAAACTTTAGCCAAACAGTGCCTGGAGTGTTGAGCCAGTGACAGCTGCCTTTTGTTGATAAGCAATTAAAAATTATATTTTAAAAAACTGTATTAAGATTTCAGGCTTAGCGATTGCCAATCATGTAACCATCTGTCTTAAACAGAGTTAAGTTTAGCTGTAACTTGTATATTCGTTGATTTGGACGCTAGCTGGCGCCCAGATGTGTAAATTAGCAACATATATTTGTCCGATACAATGTTTAACATGAACAGGACAGTGTAAGATAAACGTGTATTTGTCTGGAAAGGTTGAGCTGAGGAGGAAAACGTATTTTGGCAGTTGAATCGACAATGTTGAGGAATGAGTGACCTGGTTAGCAGTTAGCTTAGCTGTTAGCTTAGCAGCAAACAGACGAACCGCAGCAGCTACAAACTGTATTTTCCGCTCTTCACGGCAGGGTTTAAAGTTAGACAGCTCCTCTTACCTAAAGATGCACCACGACTCGAGGTGTCTCAGTGATTTCTTGTACAGCCGCAGCACTTTCTGCTGGTGAGTTAGAAAGGCAGAGGCCATTTTCGCCGTCCCCTGTCACCTTCTCGCCGAGCAGCGCGGAGGATTCTGGGACGTATATGCGGTTGGACTTTAGGACCGTAAATGCAAACAAAACGCGCAGGAATGTTTCTTGTTTTTGTTGTTTTTTCGGTTAGGAGTTTTGATAACTATTAATTTCACGCTAAATAAACGTCAAAAATCAAAATACATTATGTTTCATCTAAAACCTTGGATACAACAGGAATAGTTGCCATTCAGTAATGTGCTTTCTCTCTCTGCTACAGTTATTACGGTATTGGAGCATGATGGGATTGGTGAGAGCTGCTGCATGTGTGTTTCTTTTCAGGGGGATTGCTCGTACAAACATGGCTCAGCACAAGTTCATTGGTAAGATACTTCTGTTTAATGACTAGATTAGTAAAGATAAAGAGAAGGTATAAGTGTCACTACATGCTTGTGTCTGCCGTAAACAGACAAGCCTGCATGGTTAGTTAGCATGGAAGCTATGAGCTAACCCTGCTGAAAAAATGACAACACAGCAGTCACAGAGCTCTGCAGCTGTCAGAGGGTTTGTTCTTGTACTACTGCTAATCAAGTATTAGTTTGAGTCCCTGTCATTTGAAACCTTACCCACTGTTGGTTTATAGGACTGGGTGAAGAGTTTGATCAATATACCTGCATTACATGAAATGCTTTCAGTGTCGCATAGTTACAAGAAACTGAAGTGGTGCAAAAACAAATCACACAACAACACATCCCAGAAACTGACCAAAAGTTTTAAAAGCATATTGATAAATGAAAGAATTAGTCAGTTGATTAGTTAATCAATGGGAAAGGAACTTGCAACTTTTTTGATGAGCCTTAAATGAACTTTTAGCTCATTTTAAAAGGAAGAAATGCAGATATTAGATAGGTGCTGTGAAAAACTGACAATATTCTTATTAACAACATCTGTACTTGGGTCCAGTGGATCAACCATGAACCACAAGATATACCATGAAATACACCAACATAATGTTACACTATCCAGTAAACTGTTGTAACCGTGAAATATCTACCTGTACTAAAATGTTTGGTGAAGATTAACCATAGCAGAAACATATAGTTGATCAGATAATATTGGGAAATCTAAATGTTTAGATCAATAACAGAGAAATGTAGATTAGCTGCAACCTTAATGGAAACATACATTGTTCAGTTTTGCTGCAGTAACACAAAAGAGAAGGATGTTTGTCCTGTGTGTCACAGGAGAACACTCCAGCACATCAACAAAGAATCACAGCAAAATAAAATCTCCGTCTGCAGATATCGGTGTGAACCTGACAGATCCGATGTTCAGAGGACTTTACAGAGGGAAGCAGAAACATGACGGTGAGCCACTTCTCCTGTTTGACTTGTAAGTTGTTGAGACAAAGTTAGTCTGAGTCCAACTGTGATTTCTTTTCTCTGTTTTTGGACAGACGACTTCAATCAGATAATCGACAGAGCTCTCAAAGTCGGGGTTGAAAAGGTAAGTGCTCGTGTTGTCATCAAAACACTGGTATTGCATTAAAGATGGCAGTATTGGTTGGTTTGTGATGAGTGAAATACAACTATTGGGTGGAACACAGAGATTCATTCATGATCCCCAGTCAGTCTCACTAACTTTTCCTCAACACGAAATTGGCTTTTGTGGTTTTAAATTAAATGTTTCAACAACCAACCGACTGACAGATCAAACCCTAACCAGGGTCAAACTTTAAATCTGTCCAACACTTAAATTCATGACCACATACGTGCAAAAGTGATTATACTCCATCCCCTCTGCTGTGTTTTGTGTTTAGAGCTCATTATCAGATGCTAACATGCTAAACGAAGCAGGTGAACATGGTAAACATTAAACCTGCTCAACACCAGCATGTTAGCATCACTGTTTTTCAGAAGTGTTGTTGCTTTGTTACAGTTTATGATCACAGGAGGAAATCTTGAAGACAGCAAAGAGGCCCTCAAACTAGCTGAAACCAGAGGTAACGATGGCTGTGATAGACGCACGTTGTGGAACAAAGTGTCAATCAAATGGGAGAGCCTGCTCGCTGTAACATGGCCTCTTTTTTTACAGATGAGTTCTTCTGCACGGTCGGCTGCCATCCCACCCGCTGCAGCGAGTTTGAGCAGAACGGAGAGTCGCAGTACATCTCAGGACTGAGGGAGCTGGCTGCAGCACACAGAGGGAAGGTGGTGGCCATCGGAGAGTGTGGACTGGGTGTGTACTGTTGGAAGAGCTTTGTTTGTGCAGAAAGTTAAAAAGCAAACACAGAACAGAACAGCAGTCTGTATAGAGGGTATGTTCAATGATAACGTAAGATTAAATGAACCTTTATTGATCCTCGAGGTGGAAATGCAGGTGTTGCTGTTGCACAAACACAGAGCAGGTGATACAGATCAATAGAGAAAAAGTAAGAAATACATAATAGAGAAGTAAAAGATTGTAATGCTAATGCTAAACAAGATTTTTTTAATGATCAAATAGCTCTTTAATATGATAAACATGGTTTGGCTCTCACAATGTGCTGTTGGACCACAGCAGTGATGGTTACTGACAATTTAATAAGTAAAAAATCAGCCATTTCCAGCTAAAATGGTCATTTACAACAATAAAAGTGTTATTTTTAATTGATTCAAATTGTGCTTTTGCTTCATAAACAAGGATATTTCTCAGTGACGCTCAACAAATAGCAGTTTATCTTTAAATATGTAACAAGTTGGATGTTTGGGTTGTAACATTAAGTATTTCCATTGTTCAGTTTGAAATAGTTGATATTGTAATCTGTGTATTTTCTTCTTGTTCCAGATTTTGACAGGCTGGAGTTTTGCCCGAAAGAAACTCAACTCAAGTAAGTTTGTTTGCAGGTATTATTCGAGGATTTGCATTAGGGTGGGACTTCCTTGTGATTATAAAGTCACCACCACGACCTCCCCAGCTCCACCCTCTCGTCCAGATATGGCCACGCCTGCCAATAATGCCAAACTCAACAGTAACACTATTATACAGTCTGTGGTATCAGTTTAATCTGTAACTATTTCACAAAAACAGTCAAAACCCTTAAAAAATATTCAATTTTCAATCATGTCAAACACAAAAAACAGCAATCTTCTTATCGGAGATGCTGGAATGAGTCACTTATTTTTCTCTTTGTGTTCTTCTCCCTCTTTCTGCTCTGTATCAGATACTTTGAGAAGCAGTTCGACCTGGCGGAGGAGACCAAGCTGCCGATGTTCCTCCACTGCAGAAACTCCCATCAGGAGTTCATCGGTTGGTTCGTGCACCCAAAACCTGGTCGAGTTCATTAGAGAGACATAACGACATTCACTGTTTGTTGTCTCTGTTTTTACAGACATCATGAAGAGGAACAGAGACAGATGTGTTGGAGGAGTGGTGAGGATATTTTATTTCATACTATATACGACTACACTAAAGTAAACTCTGTGTACTCTGATCCATGTTTGGTGGAAAGAATACACGACAGTAATGCAGAACGTCAAACTGCTGCTTGTCTTTGCCACTAATATCCATTTTTCCTCCACAGTATGAAGAGTTGATACATAAATGAGTCCACTGGAGGTGCAGATCAGGTTGTTTACAGGTTACTCTTCACTTTCAGGTGCACTCATTCGATGGAACTGCTGAGGATGCTGCTGCCCTCGTTGACCTCGACCTCTATATCGGAATAAATGGATGGTGAGAGGATTCAGAATCAGAAATATGGTATTAAATAATGGTATTTATGTTTAGAGAAAGTGCAGATGGAATAAGGCTGCATGCACATCAGTGCATGAGCACAAATGTGGTGAAGAAACTCTGAAATCAAAAACAAACTCTGCAAACTGCTAACATTGATGTCACGAGGGATATAAAGGTGATTCAAAGTTTGGATTTCCTGTTTTGGTGCAGCCTTGAAACTGATCGCAGGTCATTAAGTTATTTAAAGGTTAATATTAACAATGCAGCAACTTGTCCTGTGTTTATCATTGTTTGTGTTTCTCAGTTCCTTGAAAACAGAAGCCAACATAGAAGCTATGAAGTCCATCCCCACTGAGAGGCTCATGATAGAAACCGGTGAGTTGGAGCCTGTTTATTGTAATAATAATAAATATATTTGATCACACTGAGTGATCCTGATGGTCCAGTTAAACGGCTCCTGAATTACTGCTTTAAAATATCGGATTTGATTTGTTTCAGCACGACAGTGAAGCTCTTTGAAACAGTCAGAGTGAAGATGTCGGGTTTAATGTCTTGTTTTGTGTGTTAACTGTTGTTACTGTGTTATTATATTACTTTTATGAATGTATATTATACACTGGTCCTTCCCAGATGCTCCATGGTGTGGTGTGAAGAACACTCACGCAGGCTCCAAACACATTAAAACCACGTTTCCCACGAAGAAGAAATGGGAGGCGGGGCACTGTCTGAAGGACCGGAACGAGCCCTGTCACATCATGTGCGTAACATCAGTTCACAACTGAGCAAACATCAATGTTTTCAATCCTTAAAGCACTCAACATCAATTAACTAATACACTGATTTTCTCTTCCAGACAAGTTCTGGAGGTGATGGCAGCAGCGAGGGAGGAGGACCCGATGGAGCTGGCCAGCACAATCTACAACAACACCATCAAAGTCTTCTTCAGCTCCAGCTGATGATGAACGACTCGTGGCCTTATATTACTTTTTATATGTTTGTGTGTGTGTGTGTGTGTGTGTGTGTGTGTGTGTGTGTGTGCGCCTGTTTAAATGATAAAACTCTTCCTTTGCCAAATAAAAAAAATCAGTGAGTCAAACAGCTTCCTGTCTGTCTTCTCCTGAAGTATAAATCAGTTGTTGTTTGTGTGTCATGTATCTGTACATTAAGTTCCCCCATGTTTAACTTAATAAAACATGAACATTAATGAACTTGTTGAAAGAGAAAGTGGACATTTGCATTTACATAGAAATTAACATGTTTTTGCTCAGTGTTTTATTTCATATCTGTTAATTAAAGTAAGTAAGTGTTGCAACATGTCATCACCAAAACTTAAGTGGTTTCTCATCAATTGAAATTATTTAATTTGGAATAGCATGAGTTAAAGAATAAGGGATCAGAAACCTGTACAGATAGATTGATATCTGTCTGCAGCCACTTGTGAAAGAAGAAGGATTTGTTCCTGATAGTCGTGTCACAGTTGTTCCAGATGAAGGCGTTGAAATTATGAACAAAAGATGCAAAAATGAAAACGAAGAAATTAAACGTGAAAAAAGAAAAATCAAAGCCTCTGATTAAGTTAAATAAATGATTTGGAATGAAACACCAAACTGAATTGGGGTGTTAAAAACATATAACCCATGATGTAATGTTACAAGTCTGTCAAACGTGTTACGTCACCTGCCACACCCTCTGACGCTGGAAGTCACGTCACGTTACGTCGGAACTAACAGCCTAGCAACTTCTGCGGTGCTCCCAGAGCAGGAGGAAATGGCCAGTCCGGGACTATCGTCGTATATTAACCGATAACAGGCGATCCGGGACCTGAGGGGGAGATCTGACGCGGGACGGCTGGTGGCGGTAACATGCCGGATGGCCGCAGCTCGACACTGAACAGAAGAAGAAGAAGCAACAGGAGGTTGAGCTGGGTGGACATGGCGGACAGCAGCAGGTCCCCAGCTATCAAGTAAACGTCAGGCAAAGCGAAACCGGAGACAGCAGGCGGCTGCTGGCGGACTTTAACTTATTTTGATGTTACATGGATAACCGGGACTCCCCAGGACTGTGAGCCCTCCGCTGAAGCCGCATGGCGTCCACTCAAGCCCGTATAGGCCAGCAGGCCTTAGCGGTGCTGGATGTGGCTCTGCGAGTTCCCTGTATCTTTATTATCGACGCCATTTTTAACTCTTACTACGACCCTGGCTCGGGATGGGCCGGTGCGATGGGGAAGGTGCTGGTCAGAGTCATGGGTAAGCATCGTGAAGTGTCCAGTCCTCCACCAGCAGCAGCAGCAGCAGCCTGCGGGTCATGTGAACTGCACACAACAGACTGACAGCTAGCTTACTGCCGCCGCGTTAGCCGTGACGTTAGTCAGCGGTGTGAAGCTATGTCACCTGTCAGACCGAGTCAAGCCGGTTTAACTACCAGCTGTAGCATCAATACGAGACATCGAGACCACTGACGGTGCTTAGGTAGTTTGTTTTAAACGTAACTGGGGTTGTTTTGTTGCTAAACTCTTGCTAGCTAGCCGCTAACGCCAGGTACTTTGTCACAGGTGTTGTGTCAAATCCGGTGACCCCGCTGTAATCTGACGGAAGTCTTCAAAGTGACCGTGGTGGGACAGCCTGTCATACTGCCTGTCGAAATATACTTATTTATCCTCCTAACACTGCTGGAAAGATCTTATCTGGCACCGACTTCATGTAGTCATGATGGAGGATTTGTACAAAATGAATATTGCAGTAATAAATATTATTATTTTCATTTCTTTAAAGGAGCATCATGTGGTTTTGAGTAAACAAGCTGTTCTCAGAGGACAGTAGTGTACTCTGCAGTCCTAAAAACCCAGAAATCAGTTTGCACTTTTGTACCTCTAGTTCCTTCGTCTTAAAGTCTATTATTTTTCTAACTGGTTTTTAGTTAATTACACAAAATAAGGTCTGAAGGCATTAACACATCTTGTTCTACGACATGAAACACACCATTAAATGTCTCATAGTTTAATCATAAACCTCTTCCGTTTGTTAAAAACATTGGCTGCTAACAAATAACAGATAGACTGACTGATCATTCAGCTGATCATTTCCACTCTAATAACCACACTATCATCTTGATTTCCCAGTCGTTTATTAGTAGAGTATTATTGATCTTATAGTAAAAAGTAAAGGTTAGTGTCCTTGTGACTACAAATCGTCTTAATTTCAAAATATACCATGTGTTAGATTTCACAATATGACAAATATTTATTTAGACATTAGAATTTACACAAATTAACACCTCATTTGAAAAAATATGATTCTCAGTGTATCACTGAATTCATGACCCCTTCAGAGCCTTTAAACCAGTCTACATTAATCACAGCTGTTTGGCACAAACAACAGCCAACTAAAGCTTCACACTGTTGGATTTTATAGTCATTAGCGGAAAACACTGCAGACGAACAACTACCAGATTGCATAACTCTCCGTTTGTACAGTTCGTGGACCTTTGAACGGCTCAGAGCTCATGAAAGTCCTCCTGGTGTTAGCCAAGAGCTTTGGGTCCGGAGAGGCGAGGGGCCAAATAAGGTGCCTTTATAAAAAGTGGGTCAGCCAACAGTCTCAGGTTTCTTCAACCCACGACTGTTTGTTTTGTACCAGCTCACACAAACATACAAATGTTTACCTGAAGTTAAACTGAAAACAAGACCTTGCAAAAGTGCCCAGCACTGATTTAAAAAAAACCTAAATGTGAACAATAATATATATAATATATAAAGACCAAAGACTCTTTATGCACTGTGATAAATGACAAAGAAAAACAACAAATCCTCATTTAAGAGGCTGAAACCAGCACATGTTTGACATTTTTGCATGGGTCTAATCGTTGCAGCTCTAATAAAAAGGCTATAGAAGGAGTCAGGTGACCACATACTGCAGAGACACAACTAATAACTGCACTGTCACAGTGATAACTATACTGTGAAACGTTGAGGCCCGTCTGACCGGTTCAGCTCATCCCATTGGTTCGTAATGACGCTCATATATGTTGAAACTAGAGTCATTACAGTCATAACTGATAACAAGTGCACACGCACACAGTAGCTGTATGCCGCACTATTATTATATGTATTGTATTCAGCATTCCTTTCACATGAAGGACTCAGTTGCCCATTTTTTCCATTTAGTTCTGTGTGCTTTTGTTTTTCTTCTTGTCCTTCTAGTTTTTTGCTTGTGCGCCAAGTTCATTTCTGCAAAACCACAGAGAAGTTAATATTTTCATATTTTTATGTTGCAGCTTTACGTTTGTTAGGCTTCTATTTTCTCTCATGTCACAGCGCTGTACTCGTGTTCTGTTTAGGTTTAAGCACAAACACCACTTTGGTTTGTCTTAGAATACTTGTTGTGGTTGCCATAAAAACAGCTAGAAATCTCCCCGGATGTACTTAAAAACGTCAAGCGGTATGACTCGAACTGTATGGCCATTTGGCAGCCTTGTAATAACGAGCCTAATAAAAAAATGTATCATTGATTGTTTGAAATTGGTGAAAAATGTTAATCAGTTCTCTGCCAATATGAAAACTGTCCTTTTGGTGGTAGAGATGCAGAAAAGGAATGATCGTTGCAAAGAATGTGTTTATCAGCCAGTATTTCTGAATCTTTTACTCTTCACATTATCTGTCGGACTCGAGATGACGTCTTCAGATCTCTTGTTTTGTCCTCAACACAAAGGTGTTCACTTCACTGTCATAGAGGAGGAGAGAAACCAGAAAATATTCACAGTTAAGAAGCTGCAGAGAAGAAAATTTAGTCTTTTCTTTCAATCAGTCAAATTATGAGAAGACTTGACCGTTGATTTGATAGCTGAGAGCTGATTATTGAATCATTGTTCTGATTCATCAGGACTGCAGGTGCTGTTTTCTGCTTCCTCTGACACTCATCGGTGGCTTCAGTTTATTTTAGATAACTGACCTTTTTGTCTCTTTGGTGTTGTTCTCTACTAACTGTGTCTGTTGTGTCTCAGGTGTCCTCATCTCCAGCGTGGTGCTGCTGCTCTCCCAGAAAGCCTTGTTCAAGTTCTACACCCTCTTCTTTGCCGTTCTCCTCGGCATGGCGGCGGTCCTCTTCAACTACTACGCCACCTCCCACATAGACTTTTACAGCGCCTACTACAAAGCGGCACTCGGGTTCAGGTTGATGCCCAGAAACGGGCCGACGCTGTGGCTGGGAATGGCCGCAGTCCAGCTTGTTTTTGGCGTGGGCTACGTCTTCCTGCTCAACCTCCAGTCGGTGTTCGCTGCTCTGGTGGTCCTGGACATCATGATCCCTCTGTGGGGGCTGATGATCGAGCTGCCGGCAGACGTCAGGCAGCTGGTGGCTGTGTTCTCGGGCCTGGCGCTGGCTCTCAACACGGCCGTGTGCCTGGCCATGAGGCTCAAATGGTTTTACTACTCATGTCGGTACGTCTACTTGCTCATACGGCACATGTACAGGATCTACGGGCTTCAGCTGCTGTTGGAGGACACGTGGAAGAGGATCAGGTTCCCTGATGTGCTGCGGGTCTTCTGGCTGACCCGGGTCACAGCTCAGGCCCTGATCCTGGTCTATGTGGTGCGGGCGGTGAGGAGGGAGAGCGGTGACGCCACAGGTGGTGCTGCAGACGGGAATTCTGACTCACAGGTAAGAGCCAAACCATTCAGTCTGCTTTTAATGTTTGTGTCTGTGGGTCAGACAAGGATTTATAAGTTGTGGTGACATGTGTTCTGTGTGCCTGCACTGTTAACAGGGTTACCTGCTGAGCTGGGACGTGTTCTGGGACCTCACCAGTAACCTCATCATCTCCGGCTGTGACTCCACGCTCACTGTTCTGGGGATGAGTGCCGTCATCTCCTCTGTTGCACACTACCTCGGCCTCAGCATCCTGGCCTTCATAGGTACAACTGAGTTTGTTGTATAAACATTTAAAATCTGTCATACTGGCTGTAAAAAAGCTCCTGAAGTTCAGCGTTTTGACTCTTCAGGTTCGACAGAGGAGGAGGACAAGCGTTTAGGCTTCGTGGCTCCTGTTCTGTTCTTCATCCTGGCTCTGCAGACCGGCCTCAGCAGCCTGGACCCCGAGGAACGCCTGGTACGTCACAGCTGATCGACACATTGATCACTGAGGCGGGTGTTATAAGAGGATGTAGACAGTGATCATGGACACAGCTCGCACTGAAAGCTTCTGGCTTGATTCTGGATGTTTAGCATCTTTCTGAAACTTCGACTTCCTTATTGATTCTTTGTTGATTTCTGCTGTCCTCGATTGTTGTTGCTTTGACGTCCCCCAGACCAACATTAACAGGAGCTCCTCAAACCCTCTGAAACAGGTCCGCCTGAGTCGGAACATGTGCCTTCTGCTGACGGCCATCCTGCACTTCATCCACGGCATGACAGACCCTGTCCTGATGTCTCTAAGCGCCTCCCATGTCTCCTCTGTTCGCCGCCATTTGCCCGTCCTGCTGGTGTCCGTGGCGCTCTTCGTGCTCCCCGTGGTGCTCAGCTACGCCCTCTGGCATCACTACGCCCTCAACACCTGGCTCTTTGCTGTCACAGCCTTCTGCGTGGAGCTCTGCCTCAAGGTGAGGACCCGAGAATTTTTAAATCAAATTTGAATCGTGATGTTGGCTCAGTGGTCGATGACTGATGGATGTCCTCCATACATCCGACAGTGTGCACATCTAACTCCCTCCCTCCCTGCAGGTGGTGGTGTCGCTGACCGTCTACGGCCTCTTCATGGCAGACGGCTTCTCCAACGTCCTCTGGGAGAAGCTGGACGACTACGTCTACTACGTGCGCTCCACGGGCAACATCATCGAGTTCCTGTTCGGGGTCATCATGTTCGGAAACGGCGCCTACACCATGATGTTCGAGTCGGGCAGCAAGATCCGCGCCTGCATGATGTGCCTGCACGCTTACTTCAACATCTACCTGCAGGCCAAGAACGGCTGGAAGACCTTCATCAACCGCCGCACGGCCGTCAAGAAGATCAACTCCCTGCCGGAGATGCGCGGGGACCAGCTGAGGGACATCGAGGACGTGTGCGCCATCTGTTACCAGGAGTTCGCCACCTCAGCCCGCATCACGCCCTGCCACCACTACTTCCACGCGCTGTGCCTGAGGAAGTGGCTCTACATCCAGGACACGTGCCCAATGTGCCATCAGAGAGTATACGTGGAGGAGGAGAGCCGCGACAGAGCCGCCTTTTCTAACAACAACGGGGGCTACGCAGCGCCGCAGGACGCCGCTGCCGCAGCCCCGCCAGCTGCAGGGGAGGAGCAGCACGGACAGCCGGTCGATGAGCTGCCAGCTGACGGAGCGGCGGCCGGCGTCCAGGCTGCAGGAGGAGCAGGGGAGCTCGACAACGAGCTGCTGGAGGACAACGACAGCATAGAGTACGACGAGGACGAGTGGGGGACTCAAAACGGCAACTCGCCGATAGAAGAAGACTATATTAATGACGACACAGACTCCACAGAGGACTGACAAGAAGAGATCTATAGAAAAGAATATACATTTATCTTTATTATATTTAAGTTAAAAAGAATTATAAAACAGCATCTTAATTTGTTCTTGAAAAATGTCAGGGATGTCATTCAGTTCCTCCTGTTAGTTTCCTTTTGTTTGAATTTGAGTTTGGGTTTTACTCTAAAGGGCTCGTGGAAAGAGTAACTGCTGCTCTCATTCTGTGTGTGTGTGTGTGTGTGTGTGTGTGTGTGTGTGTGTGTGAGCTGACCGGGGCTGCATGATGTAGACCAAAAACTCATACTGTTAATTTTCTTCCTGACACAAATCTTGCCATGCCGTGATTTATTCCCAGATGCCTCAAAGCTGACACACATCTGTGAGTTAAATCATCAGATCGTCTGCAGCGTTCTGTTTTATCTGCTGTGGTAGAGAACAGAGAGGAAACCAAACTTCAGTCACATCCCAGCTTTGTTTAGATTTTGTCACTTATGCAGCCTCAATGTGTATTTGGGTATGTGTGACTGAGTGTGTGTGTGTGTGTGTGTGTGTGTGTGTGCCTGCCGACTTGTAATGTGCTTAGACAGCGATGATGTCTTAAAAGATGCAGTTACGTTCCCTGGAAGTGTGTTATCGGGAAACAGGGCGAGTGTTTTAGTTTATTAACAACAAAAACGTGGAGGGACGAAAACAAATTGAAGCTTTAATCCGTCTGTGAGATTAGAGAGTTTGTAGAAAGACACATTTTTCTAACCAGCTGTTTTTGGTCTTCATCAGCAGAGCTACAACGATTCATCCATTAGTGGTCAAGTATTTAATTAATCGGCAACTACTTTGATAACTGATTAATCAGTTTCAGTATTTTTTTAATATAAAGTCAAAATTTCAAATCAGCTTCTTAAATGTGAATATTTCCCTCTAACAGTTGCAGCCCTGCGCTTCATGTCTGGGCGCTCAGAACATCGATTGAACTCATTCTTCAGGCCTCCAACATTTGACTTACTTAATCAGCCTCTGTAAAGTGTCACAGACTGATCACAGCTCGAGTTTGTGGCTCGTTGTTCATCATTTTTGTCGTTAACAAACTGAAACAGAACATTTGTGACCTGGTCCAGAGAGAGTGAAGGCAGGAGAGTGAAGCAGTTTTTCTATCGACTCTGCACCAGCCAGAGAAAAACAGAGAGGTGTGTCTGATTTTAAAAAAAAATGACTTGCTACTGTAATCACTGATATACCTCTATCATTACTTACTACTGGTCTCTTGTGTGACCTCACTTACATTTGTGTACGTTATTGTACATATAATAAAACAAATACGTGCACACATTCTCCCGTAGGATAAGAAAAGACTTTGTTTTTAATTTGTTTTTTTTGTTTTTTTCCAACTTTCCACATTTCTCTTTACAAGAATCAGTATTTAGTTTGGTTAATTATAAGTTCCACACCCAGAAATGATTGTTAGTAATGATCTCGCTGGTTTGGAGTAGAAGTGCAAAGCCACGTCTGAAGAGCTGTATTCCCAAAAAAATGCTAAGTTGTATTGGGTGAAAGGGTTTTTTTCTTTTCTTGATGCTCCTCAGTAAACGCCAGAATAATACTGTATGAAAAGGTGCAGCATTTCTGTTTTTAAGGAAAAAACATCTTTGGTTTGTTCTACATGTTGGTTATTAGCCGTGCTGTGAGAGGTCGTGTCAGTCAGTACGTTTTGTTTCTCATCACTGGTACAGACAGACTCTCGTTGCGTCGGGCAGCTTCTAGTCTCAGGGTCCCTCTGCACGGCTGGAAGACTACTTTCAATAAATTGAGGAACTTCCAGGTTTGAACGAAATGTTAGAGAGCTGCAGAAGAGTCTGAAAACTCACTTTGCTGACTTTTTTTCTTTTTTTTTTTTGGGCTATTTCTGATGTTGCATTTCATTTTAGGTGTCATAATGCTGAGCTAGAAGAAGTACTGGCTCGGTTCTGTTTTCCCAGCAGCAGACGTCCTACTAAACACTGATCCAAAATCTTCAACTACTGGCATGAAAGAAAATATTAAGCGGCCGTGTTTTCACCTTATTTGACCGTACAGTTCGGCCTGACAGAGATCGTCTCTAAGAATTTGTACTAAAAAGCTTTCAAGCACAACTTCTCCAAGTATTACATTGTTTAGACTTCCAGAGCCTGAACGTCTTAAAGGGTTTGAATACAAACTCCTGCTCGTTACTGTTGTAATAACAGGTCGCAGAACGTAAGCTGTGAGAGAATCCACAAAGTTTTGTTGGTGAGACGAAGATGGGGTCCGGTTTGATTAGAAAGCTGTGCTTTTTGACATGTTTCAGCGATGGACGGATGAAGGACTATGATTATTAGTTTGATTGTTCTGAAAGCTTTTTAAAAGGTAAAAGCTGTTCATTTTGCCTTTTGTTTTAAAAAGAGATTTATGTAAATAAAATCATCTTTGATAATGAGTTTGGACTGTATCTCAAGTATCATCATCACCTTTAAATAACTATTTATTTAACCGTCATTGCTGTGAAGATCAGCGCAGCCTTTATTATGTGGAGCTGCAGTTCACAGATTGAACCACTAGATGGGGATAATGCACTATTCTATGTTTTGATTTTTGAACTCAGGAGTCAGCAGAGAGAAGATGTTCTGCTGAATTTTGCTTCCGTAGAAATATAGTTTCTAATAAAATTGCGATCCAAAAAGTATGTTTTAAAATAAGATTTACTGGTCTAAGGTGTGTCTTCAGAGTGTGGGGCACCTTCTGCTGGTTAAACTGGCAGTATAGGAGACAGAGCAGACTCAGCAGTAGAAGGCAACATTCATACTACAAGTAGGCTGGAAGTGCATGAGGTTATGAGTCACTTGTTGTGTAATAGACAGCTAGTTTCTTTTTTTTGGCGTTTCGTTTTGTGAAGGGATTCCCTGCCTTCCTTCACACACGTGTGTTCAGCTGATTATAAATGAAGAGGTGTAGTCAACTTTTCCGGGGCGTTTCTCGAGGTCACCAGACTGCATGAGATATTAAAGGCCCTCAGATATGATTCTGGGTGATCACATTTAATCTACTTTATACTTCCACTACATTTTGGAGGCAAATGTTGTTTTTAGCACTGAGCTTATTTGATAGGTTGCTGAGACTTGATAGTTTAAGTTGTGTGCTGCATCAGAGCCTCATTTTTAAATTAAAGTAATAATATAATTTATATTTATAATGAGCTACTATTCTTTTCTTACTCTTAGCAACGTAATTCATCAAGATGAACTCTTTACTTTTACTTCAGTATGACTTCTTTCGGGTACTTTTTACTGCACAAGAGACAGCCTCTGTCAGGAATCATGTGTCTCTAAATGTGATTCCTGTCTACAGACCATTTGATCAAGAGTACATAACATAAAAACAACACAGTAGCCGCCACTGTTAGCACACATACATATACAGCATATATCTCACTGGCATGTGTGGCGCTATGATTCACAAGGCATTCATCACATAACGTGTCATGCCGGGATTATGAGACAATGGACTTCTATGCAGACATGTTGGGTTAAGGCACCAACATGTGACATGCAGGTGAAGCAACGCTCAGGTGTTGAAGCTGGTTAAAAAAAAACTGCATCTGAACTTCAGTATCACAGCAGAGATGAAGTGTGGCTGTCTGACTCTTGTCCAAGCATTAATATTACACACTAAACAAAATATGACAGGAAACCAAATGACAAGAAAATTGAAAAGGTTCTTCAGCTATGATAGAAAAGACACATGATGACACAAAGAAACATTTAGTTGGCTGCTCCATCCATCCAAAAACACTTTAGGTATTACTTATATTTTGTTTCTTGGGATTCCGCCGGCGCGAAGTGATGACGCATTATCAACATCCGGTGGTGGCGCGTAAATAAAGAAGTAATTTGGGATGCCGTTTGTTCAAAGATTGTTTATTTCTGGACACAGTGTTGGAGGTAGAGCTCCGCCAATTTATTTGAAAGGTGCTCTGTGATGTGTTGATGCTAAAAAGCTCGCTTGTTGTTTCCTGTTACAAATGCGCATTTGTGACGTAAAACGTGACGTGATCCATATTTTTACAGATTGTTTACTACTACTACCTTTTGGCTGGATTTACAGAAATACCGTTTAGAAATGCTTGAAAAAGATCACCCTGTATAAAAGATTGATATTTTAGTCGTCTTTAATAAATCCATCGTATTCGCCAGATTAAACGCATATAATTCATTTAGCAAAATATAACATTCATAAAATACATAATTCATAAAATGTTATTATTATTATTATTATTATTATTATTATTATTATTATTACCGCTAATTTTGCTGGAAATGCGGTATTGCAGTTTCTCTGTTTTTGCCCCAAATTTTATTTATTATGAAAAGGTAGAACCGGACGCACGGTATTTTATTTTGAAAGGCGGTACCGGAACTGTCGTCCTGATTCCGGCGGTTGACATTAAGTAGTTCACGTTCGGCTTTAGCTCGAACTTCATGTGCCAAACTCCTGACAGCCGAGTCTTAAAAGATCATGAGACGGTCTGGGCGGCGGGTGGCTCGACACGAAGAAATGTTCGGCTGTTTAAAAGTTAAAACGAGTTTCAGAGAGACGGCCATTAAAACTAGCCGCTCTGCTGTCTGCTGAATCGAGCTAGGAGGAGCGAAGAAGAAGCAACTTCTGCGCCCGGGGAAGGCTGCCTGAAGCGGGGAGACGACGGACGGAGGTCGGCGCTCGGAGAAGCGTTAAAAACAGCAGGTTTTACTATTTATAGAGTTGAAGTAGTTGTGTTGTATTTCGCCACAATGCTCAAGCTGTGTCTACAGAGAGCAGTGACGGTTGTACATAAGTTACCGCCGGGACTGAGGCAGGCACCACCGGTGGCGGCGGCAGCGCTCAGGCTGCCGGGGACAGGGAGCCGCTGCCTGGGCACACACGGGAGGAACGAGCCGAGGGAGCCCCTCAACTCCCCGAAGAGAGCCAAAGAGTTTATCTACCGACTCCAGCCGAAGGAGAGGACGTGTTTACTGAAGGAGCTGCAGAGTTTCGAGTCCATAGCTATAGCTCAAGGTAAGAGAGACGCACTCAGGTCAAAGGTGACAGAATGAATGACAGGTCACCTCTGCACCACCACACCGACAGATGTGAACCTGCAGGAAGGTGTATGAAACCAGGTGATCTAATGGGTTAACTGATTGATATTTAAAGGGTAACTTCACCAATTTCATGAATTAAATGTGCATTATGTAGTTTTGGGGAAAGATCTGCACTGACTGATAACACGCTGTCATACTGTTTCACTTTTCACCTTTTATAGCTTCAAACAGTGTTTAAGACCTTATTTTAATGAGAACAGTTTGTTTATTCACTTCTGAGTTTGTGTTATTACCTCATTATTATTGTAAATATTTAAATTCTCAGTTTGGATTTCATCTCAAGTTACACAGTGCCCCTTTTGAAAGTCTGTTTTCAGGTCTTGGGTGCTGTATAAAACCTTGTTTGTCTCCAGAGGAAGATTTTTGAAAAGGAAGAGCACGTGGAAGAAAAATTGTAATATCTCTCATGCTGCTGTATAGTTTTTGATCATTTCACCAACTGCAAAATAAGGGAGGGAGGGTAAATAATCTGTGATGTGTGATATTGACACATTTTGTTCATCAAGATAATGTTCAGAGATCATTTTGAAGTGTAAAGTAAATGTGTAGCAGTAAGAAGTTAATGTTAGGCTATAAACAGACAACATCACGGTCACAAGACTTAAACGTCTCCACCGCTCAGCGTCTTACTACATAATTACTGTCCAGGTTTTCGATGTACAAGTTGTAAAGTCATAGTTACAATAGTTTGTAACTAAAGTGGGAGGACTAGTGAGTAGATGAGTCTCCGTGTTACAGATTAGAAATGTATTTACCAACGATCAGAGATGGGCAGATACTCGTTTATCAAATATATCAATATATCTTTTATTACAAGCATTAATTTGGTAACCTCAATACTGGTTACATTTTGTTGGGTAAGATAACGACAAACAGGAGTACCTCTGTTAAAATGAAGTCGTTATTTAGTTTATCATTCAACTACCGTGGTGACTTGATATGTTTCTTTACTTCCACATTGAGCCACAAGTCACCGGATTAATTGATCATCAATGCAGCCACATATCAATGAAAGGAAGTACTTAAAGTTTGCTTCCCTACTGCTGGATCAGGGTAAAAACCAAAAGTGACACATAAACACCTTGTTATAAACCTCACACTGTGTGTGTGTGTGTGTGTGTGTGTGTGTGTGTGTGGTTTGAAAGGAATTCCTTTATTCGAGTGTGTGTCAGGGTGTGTGTACTGTCAGTGGGTGTGATCCGACAGGCGAGGGTGTCTCGTATGTGTGTTTCCTCTTTTGAGTCACCAGAGGGTATTTTCTGTTTGCTTTGATGGAAAAAAAAACAACAGTCTCAAAGTGAACCAAACCAAAACCAAGAGTGACTCATCACAGGACTGAAATAGAAAAATCATCCTCTGATTCAGGAGAAGAAAGATCACAGAATGTCCTCAGAGTTTTAGAGACTCCCGATTCCTGTAAAAAGCAAAAACAAAAAACCTCGGGCTGCACTTGAAATAAGTGACTGTACCGGTACATGGAGCACCTGCAGGCAGCTCACCAGGTGTTCTGCACCCTCAGTGTTTCACGGTGCGTTCACGGTCCTGCTCATCCGTGCAGGATCTAACTGTTCTCCCCTCTTCTTCTTCTTTTTTTTTTTTTTTTAGTCAATTCAGTCAGATAATGCTGAAACTGTAAAACACTGTCGCACTGCTGAGACTTTAAAGAGTTCCAGTCGTGCCTCCAGACCGGCTCCCCATCACTTTGTGGTGTAACACATCGTTCTCATTAGTGCTGTTCACCCAAACAGCTTATTCAGGGTGTTACGTAAGACGATGTGTGAACAAATCTCCAGGATATTGTTACCCTTTTCCTCGCTGCTAATCCGTCCGCCTACCATGCAACAAAATTTTATACATAAAATTGATTTAGGAATGTGTTTGCAGCGTTGCCTCTTCTGTGATGTCAAGCAACACTGCACCTTTTATCTTTGGTGGGATGAAAATTAGATTATTCCAGACCCAGCTTGAGTTCACACGCAGGCGTCGGCAAATATTTATTCACAGACACGGTTGTATAAGAGAGTGTATGTTAGGATGTCTCATCCACGGGTATGGAACCCAACTGCATGATTAAAAAGTCTTTATTTTCAAAATCTTGTGTATTTTCGAAGGCTTCTTAAGACTAGAGAATCTCCGAGTCCACTAGTGCCTCTTACTTCTGTTGTTACTGTTTTAGCACTGGTTTCATTTAATCCTAAATCAACCGAGTTACAGTGAATATATTGTATTCCCACCGATCTGACTGTGTTCACTGGGAGGCTGCCGAGCCTGGTTCCTTTGCCTACTTTCAGTCTACAGTCCTGGTGCTCATTCCTCAAGACCCGCCCCTCTTGGTGGTCCAGATCCCCTGTGGTCGCAGTGTAAACACCAGCACAGTCAGCTGCATGGTTGACTGAGCTAACCCACAGCTATTGTTAGCAGCATTTAATTCTTGATGACAAGGTTCAGCTCCCAGATGTACTGTGAGCATTGTTTTTCCTTGGTATAGTTGACAGTCGGGGGAAGCTCCAGTATTTTGCCAAACCAGACACATTCTGTAGAAAAAAGTTACCAGCCGGATGAGAAGACAACAAACATTTAGGCTGATGGTTTCATGGTCTGTTGTTCAGCAGTGCTGTTGAGCTGCTGTGGGAGATGACGGGTAATAATCCCAGTGAGTGTCCAGATTTCTTACGCTCCCAGAAGGTTTTAAAGGTCACCAAAATGTGTTCATGTTGTTTGATTTTTCTTTTTTTTTTTTTATCCCGTCAGACCAGTTCATGTCAGAGAGCTTTGGGCTTGTCTTGACTGTGTTTGACCCAAACAGCTAATTTTCTCTCTGATGCAAAGAGGCATCGCAGTTTATCTTCTTATCCTCATTATTTTCACAGACTCCTAATATTAACTGTGATTAGGAGCTTTGACCCGGAGAACAAAACAACTGTGAGATGTGACATTACAGAGGCAACCAGATAATTATACTGTTAGTGAGACTCCTTCCTGCAATCTCAAATATAAATATATATGAATTCATACATCAGGACAATTGGCTAAAACATATTAATACTTTAAAGGAAAATGAAACTTGTACAGTGATTGTGGCCAGATTTTACATTTGAAACATACAGAAAATAAACTAACATCATCAGCAGTGAAGATTCAGCCGCGTGGATGTTGTGTGCAGCTTAGTAAGATGGATACTGATGACCCGTGTCTGCTGTCGCATTGATAAACAAAAAAGAAAACCCCCAGAAGGACATGGTTTACTAAATTCTACATAGATGACAGGATTTAGGGGAAACCAACACTCCTTTAACAGAGTTTTCACCTTTTGAAGACAAGTTTTATTCATACTTTTGACTGAGTCAACTGGCTGTTTTCCTGGTGGTCGTTATAACACGTCGAAACAATGTGTGATTATGCAGCTTAATGTACGTTTATAGAAGTGTTTAATAAGTTATGTGAATAACCAAGACTGAGCTACTGGAGTAGAACTTCTTAGAAGTGACTTTAGACAATAATAAAACACTCAGTCAACATTATATTTTAGGAAAACGTCCCTGACATCATGCTAACTGATGATGCTGTTAATTCAGGATTTTGATTGGCCATCTGTTTTTTATTGTTCATCAAATAGCTCTGAAAATGATCCCAAAGATACCTGGATGATGAAACCCAGTGAGGATCTGTTTTGTGAGGTGTTTTGAGAATCCAGGAGCGTTTTACCTTAAATGATGCTTTTTGGAAGCTGAGTGTCGACTAAGAACCTGCAGCCAGCTGCTCTGAGATTGATTCCCCTGGAACTGTGACACATTTCATCCTTCTGCTGGGGGAAAATGCATGTGTACAAGTCATGTCAACATTATTAGTTGCGGTGCTGGCAACAAAACCAGAGCGATAAAGAAAAAAAAAAAATCTCACTGGTGGGTGAGAAGAGAATATTCTACAAGCATAATTTATACTCAGTGTTTTCTGTCATGTAAAAGGTTGAGTTCAGTTGTGAACAAAGACACTGTGAGATGAACATCGGAAACAAAAACAGTAACCAAGTTATTGTAGTTTAAGTAACCGCTTCCTGCAGTTTCTGCAGCTGAGTCCTCACAATAACTTGGTTTCTTCTCAAACCAAAGTAAGTAAAGATGAGCTGAGAGTATTTGCTAAAGTGTTTTTTTAAGTGAGACAGAGCAGTCGGTCATCTCTCTCCGCAGCGCTGTGCAGCATTAATTAGACGGCACAGTGCAGGAACGAGATTGACTCACTAATAAGCAACTATCTGACTCCCGTTTACTACTAATGAGCTAAATGCCATTGAAAAACTGTACAGGAGTCGGAAGCGTTTAATGCAGAGCCGTGAAAACATTTTCAGCTCAGCGAGTCGGCCTGACACCAAGCCGAGCTGCAGCCTCATTAAAACATAACATCTACATTTCTGACGTTCAGCAGACGCTCTTAACTCCAGAGGCTCATTGCGAATGTGAGAGCAGAGGAAAAGTGCGGTCGTATGAAGCTCAGATTGTGTGACATGTTGTAAGAGTCTTTGTTACTGCTCACATTTAACTTAGGAAATCATTTAACAGTCAATCAGTTGATGTGAACGTCCCCCAGGCCTCATTTAGAAAACGAACTGAGGATCAAAATTTATCTGAATTTCGACGTAGTGGACAGGTTTTTTGCTTTAATGTATCAGTATAAAGTAAATGTCGTTTGCACAATGTAAAAGATGAAATGACACCATCGTCTTTTAGTTTGCTCGCCTGTAATCCTCACTTTCATGCTGCAGATGTACAAAACCTGGCAGGACAATGCACGACGGTTGTGAAAGATACTGAAGTTCTTCAAATGTGTGAACTTAATCCATCCTCAACACCTCCAATAATAAGGAATAATCCAAGAGTGTGTGTCGTCCTGTCTCAGCAGGAAATGAATCATATTGTGTGGACCGAGTATACGTTTCTTTGTAGAAAGGAACAAACAGTGGTACCATTTCCTGGGACCTTTTTTAAAGACCTGAGGCCGTGACAATAATAAATCATCCCATTTTGTTTAATATTGAATTGAGTGAGGTGCTCAGAACCAGAAGGAATAAAAAAAGAATATACCTGAGAAGATTCAGGAACAACAAACACAGAGAGGTTATATCATCAACACTCCACTTTCTGCTCAGTTGTCCAACTCAGGAGTATTGAGTGGTAACAGTTTGTTTACTCTGCACAGTAATTTGTCTTAAATGTCACACTGCTAATACATTGTTCTCACTAATGATGCCCCAGAGATCAGCTCGGTTTGAAAATAATTGAGTTGGCTTTTGATGCTTTGACGGGAGAGAAAGAGGAACAAATAAGAGCTCGAGTCAGAAAACCGCCTGGGGAAATACATTTCTGACTAGTATTCATCCATCCGTCCTCTCCTTATTGGATGTATCTGATGGAAGGAGTCGATGAAATGTGACATGTGTAAAGGGCTCCTGTCACACTTTTCAACCAGCGTTAGTTTAACACAAAAATGAGGCTGTGAAGAAACGAGTCGATCAGACGACGGCACAGGAGCTGCAGAAATCAGAGCTGATGGTGGGCTGGAGCTCACAGATATCGACACAATCAAACCTCACATTTACTGACAAACATCAATATCTTTGATATTCATTACTCCCAAAAACATTTAGTTGTGTTATTCACTTTTAGATTTCCCTCAGGTAACACTCCAGTAAGCTCAGAAACCGTCACTTGGCTGTGCCGTGGTTTTTAAGAGGAGAAAAAACATTGATGTGTTGAATAAGTATTGGCTGGAGCTCCGTCACAATTTCCATGTTCTTTGAAGCGCGGACAGTGATTTTAGATGAGTTTCATGAGGCCACCTGACAACGCAGACCTCTCAGTCTATAAAGAACCTCGTAAGCGTCCCCTGAATTACGTGAAACTGTCTAATCACAGCTAATTTGGCAGGAAATGCATCAATACCTTAAAAAAATAAATTGCTATTCATTGGTCTTTTCCCATCCCTGGATGTCCTGCTGAGTCCAATTTTAAAAACACCATTAAAGTGTGACAGAAAAGTAAACGGCTGAAATGTGAAAAAGCGGTGCTCGTTAGGAACGTTCTTTAGTTTCTGTTTCACTGTTAGGATTAAATGTGTTCCTCAATGAGCTACAGTTACTGCAAAGAACATTAAGCTTGAAGTTATTAGAGTGAAATTATGCCACAATCCTGTCGATCAATGATTTAATAAAGGCTGTTTGTCATCGTTATGTGAAGTCATTAGACTGAAACAAAAGTATTGGATGGAAATCTAAAACTCATCAGTCCAAAGCTTGAATAGTTATTTTCACAGCAGCAGCAGAACGTGTGTGAGGGCTGTTGTTGTACGTCATTAAGCCAAAGATTAGTGGATATGTGCCGTATAGAGCCGAGGGGCTTGCAGCGTTTAATTGACTCCAGATCCAGGTTTAGCTGTTTTAACATTTTCAATTAACCAAAGTTACAAATTACAAAAACTCAGACTTTTCTTGGCAGAGAAAGCAGAAAGTTTTCGAGTTGCAGCCTGATGGATGTTGACAAACTGTGAAATGAGCTGAGCTGCAGAGGATATGAAATGTTGATTGGGTGTGTATTTTACACGGTGAACTAACGAGAGTAATTTGGTTCCGTTTAGACCTGAATTTTCATACTGATCTTGGGTGTCCGTCTTGATTGTAGAGATCTTCTGTGGATGAAGATGTGCGTGAAGCATCCACTTTTTAGAGGGTTTTTTTGCAGCAGCATGTATATTTGCAGTATTGAAGGTTGTCACAAGATCATTTTCTGACTTTAATCTTCAGGTGATTGTCGTTGCTCTCCATCAGTCCTCTGTACACGTTTCTCCTGAGTTCGCTGTAGCTGATATAACCTGCTGCTAGATAGTTTTAACTTCTAAACTTGCTGCCTAAATAGTTTCAGAATCGTTCTCTGCTGATAAAAAAAGACCCTGGAGAGAGAAACACTTCATAAGAAACTCGTTAGTGTCAGAGCTCACCGAATCTAATATTTTGCCAACTGGGATCCACAGTGGAGCCAGACATAAAAAGCCAGCCTCACGTCTGTTGTTTTAATGCTGAATGTATGGACTGAAAGTTTAAAGTACCCATCTCTCATCAGGGATTCCATGTGTCTAAACAGTGAGCAGATGGTGCCTCGTTTTAAGCCGAGGAAGCTCCTCAAACATGCGGTGTGCTGAGTTATACTAAGGAAATTTAAATGGGCTTATTTCACGTAAGACAACGTCTGGTATTATTATCATTCAGCAGACGCTCTGGGGAGAGGCTGAACTAATTTGGTCACTAAAGACGTAAAGGACGGGACACTATGGTGTGACATTTTCATCATGATAATTTGGTCCTGCTTTTCATAATGAATCCTCTGCTTGTAATGCAGCTCACTTCCTACCTGATGGGTTGAAGTCACCTCTGAATATTTCACTCTTCCTTATTATTAACCACCAACCTCTGAACTTGTGACACACCCAGTGAACCGGCATGTGTCTCGGGCTGCAGGTGGGTGCACTGTGCACTTCAGCCTTTTTTTATCCTGAGTAGACATTTCTTGATGAAAACCTCGCACCGTATTCGAGGTGAAAGGAAAACTGTTGCGTAACTTAAAGTTCTGCTGTGTCCACATTCTTGTAAGTTTTGGGCGAGGGATTAATAACCGGCGTGTTCTGTGGCTATTTCGCGGCTGGCCGACCAACCGCTGCCCAGTGTAGCGAGGACAGAGACGTGGAGTGGTTAGTAGTTGGAGGGAACCAGCCATGACAAGCTGCTGTCAGACTCTGTGTGTGTGTTCACAATCACTAGATGCACATTTCTTTGAGTCACAGTTGGTACCTGTGTTCCAGACGTTCTCCTGCTGTGTGCGTCTGCAGGATACTGCCAGGACGTAGTCATAGCCGCGCTGTTTGTAGTAGTTAATGTTGCTTAATGTCTCTCTGACTGCAGCAGAGTTATTGGTGGCATATGTGCCGAGTTTACTGCCACCGAAAAGGAATAAATCTCGCTCAAGTACGACTGCAGGGGTGTTGTTGAAACCACTTAGTGCCAGTTGACATTTGATATCATCAGAAACAAATTTACCTGATGGCAGTTTAACAGAATCACCTCGTGTGCAGATCTGCTGATCATCTGAATGTTGTTGGGTTGTAGAGAAAGATGTTGCTGATTGTATCTGTCTTTGGATCGGGTGCTGGAGGTTTATCTTTTCTTTTTCAGGTTTGTTTTGTGGCTCTGTGCGGAGACCGTTTCCCACCAGCGACAATAATAGACGCCTGGAATTAAATCAGACAAATAGCACAAATCTGCAGGGAATTAATTAGTGGGGAAAGGACATGTTCCTGTGCTACGGCAAACAGTAGCGCATCTTTCTTTTTTGTTTGTTTGCACACATATCCTGTTGGTTGTAGCTGTAGGTATTGTCATAATGATCATCTCATTTCACGTAGAAGCTTGGAACTAGATGATGATGATGACAGAAAATGTCAGGTTATAAACTGTGAATGCCGAGCTGCAGGCTAGTCCTAAAACATTTCATATCTAGAAAGCATTTTTACTGAGGTATTTTGCAAAGATTCACATCCTGCATAATGCTGTCATGCCCCTACCATAGAGTACTTTCGTAGCCTCACTTTAGCTCATAAGTTATTGCACCATCAGCGCAGAAAGTGAGATGATTATAGTAAATCCTGCCTCTAAATAAAGCACAGTGTGTGCTCTCAGCCCTCCACTCAGTACACTCCCCGCGGCGAGGCAACGCACCTCAAGAACCCGTCAATCTCATCGAGCGCTGTGGAAGTGAGGCTGAGCGGCGCCGAGAACAAAGCCGTTATTTCCACCGAGACTTGACGGATGAACAGTCTGTTAGGTTGGTGGTTTGAGGCGGTCGGCAGCACCTAGGAAATTTGAGTAAGATTAAAGGAAGGGTTGGTGTTTGACTGGAACATTAATTACACCTCCACTTAAAAAAAAAAAAGAAATGGAGCTGCTTCCTTTTAAACGGGTGTAGGAGATCCTGCCAGGTCGACCGCAGCGTGATGTCGCTTTTCACTGAGCAGAAAGTGCCGCGTCACGCTGGGAGATTGAGACGAATCCTCTCCGCATCTCAAAGCTGACAGCTGCATTAACAGTCAAAAGAGAGGAAGCGGCGTGAAGGCCGAAGAAATCCAGTAAGAGACGTTAGACCGTGATTTCCACAAAATCAATCCCTGTGATCCCTGAAGTTTTCAATAGATATCTTAATGCATCATCCTAAAGATCTTCATGAAATTAAACCCTATTTTTGATACTATTTATTGTCCTTGTTTTCCTAACAATAGCTATTCAATGTGTTTACATTCAGTACCTGTCTCACTGTATGGTAGTTTTGATTGATACTTTTATTGATTATTGATAAGTCTTTTGTTGTTTTGTTTGTGAGTCCGCTGAGCTGAGTGTCGTTTCAACACATTTATTGCTGTCATGGCAGTAAAAGCAGCAGCAGATCTAAACTGCGCCCGAGGTGTCTGCTTTGTGTCAGAAGCGAGCCGAAGAGAATTCTGGATGTTTCGTTTTTGCAACAACAGCTGAACTTCTGGCAGCGTCTCAGCGCCGCGTCCTCTGTTGTTTGCAGCTCATCGTCTGTCCTCCTGTTACGCATCGTGTTGTCCCTGTCTCCTGGTCGCCTGCTCTCAGCAGAGACCTGTTCATACATTAGAGCCCGTTCCCCAGGTGGAACTTGAAATAAAATCAAAATGTCAGCGTTCCTTCACGGGTCTAAAGGGTTTGGAAAGTTGACCGTAAAAGCTCCAGTTCTTATAGGTCTGAATGGGAGGAAACAACCTGCATCAGAGGCACAGATGATGCTTTTTTAAAGGTCTGAGATCTGCCTCAGAACTGCAGTGTGTGTGTGTGTGTGTGTGTGCCAGCAGCTTTTCACCGAGTCGGTGCCTCCGAATGTGGAGTCAAACCAACCACTGATAATAATCAATCCTCTTCGCTCAAAGGCTTTCACTGCTAAGCTCCTGGAGGAAATTTGGTTTTTGCATTGAGAGCGCAGTCGAAATAGAGCGTTTTCAGATTCTCAAGGAAGAGAATGGGAGGGCTGTGGAAAGTGCTGAAGTGTGCACACAGTTGTTTAATATAATAACAGAGATGCACCAACACACACACAACCCACACCTCCTGCAATTTTATATACACACCTCCAGACCAAACAGTGTGAATAAAGATGGCCTCCTGCTTCTGGATTGATCTACATTTATCTACTACAGCATCATATAAAATCGTACGATAAGAATTCCAGGTGGACAGTAGAGCAGTTTAAATGATACAGCTAAGATTTATAGATTTTATAGGTTTTGTTCCTTCATTATATGTGCAGCCTTCAATACACTGGTGGAAACACAAGTGTGTGTGAGAGTGAACAAGAAGGTGGAGATGTCACAGTGATGATATTTTTATCCTAACGGTCGGCAGCTGAAACCTAGAAAGTGGTCATAAACGTTTGGAAGTTAATGCAGGAATAAAGATGAGCGATGACACTGCATTCCCTCAAAAGTTGGACCAAGTTGAACTTTTTTTGCTGAGCAGTGTATTTTTATTCTGGAGCCCTCTGTGTCTGAACCTCCCGCTGTGTCAACACACCGGTCGCAGTGAAATGAAGGAGGAAGCTGCTTTTTCTGACACAGGGCCTTTGTTGCTTTTGAACAAAAGCCTGATGAGGGAAGAGAGAGTTAGAGAGCTGTAAGTGTGAGATGTGATGTAGTGTGTAGTTCAGGGAAATCACCAGGCAGCGGCACAGAAAGCCACAACACACAGAAAGTACATCTGTGATCAAAAGAGTCGTTGTTAACGTCAAAATAGCCAAAAGTTAGTTTACATCGGTTTTATAGAATTTAAACATTTGTGTGTTTGCAACTTTGTGGCAACAGTTTGGGAAAGAAACTTTCGTTTTTTCGTCTAAAAGTAGGAAAACATTCAATAAAACAGTCAAACTTGAGGACAAATTATTCAGAAAGTTTAAGCATTGTCCTACCAAACATTACATATATTACGTATTACATGTTAATCTCAGTGTAAACTGTCTCTGTGTACATTAATTGTGTACGTTGTTCAAATAAAATCACACACTAAAGTTAAACTAATTGTATTTGTGGCGCTAATGCATGACAGTAGAGATGTTTCAATCACTGAGTCCAAATTGCACTCAGAAGACCACAAACTCTCATTGGATTTCATTTTAATATTGAACAGTTGTAGGTTTGCGTGATGTATATTTCCAGTGACGTGACGTTTGGGCGGCACCACTTCTAACAAGAAAAGTGAAAGGATTAGCTACAGCTGTTCTACAGGAGGTGGCTCTTTGATTGTTATTGATGGTATCTGCAGTTGGTGGTACGTGGGAAACGTGGTTTGGTATGTAGTGAAACATGCTCTGAATAGTTGGTCCTGTCGACTAATCATGAACATCCCAGAACACAAAGCCAGCTCCGTTAAGAGACTGTTTCTTAGTTCCCTGTGGAAGAACTTTTCCTACACTGTGTTCTGATCTGGTTCAAATCTGGTACAAAGCAGAGCTGTCCACATACTTTTGACCATATATATTAAAGCATGATAATACCCTCCGTGTTAATTTCACCCGTCTTTCACATCATCTCTTCCACTTGTAATGGCTACTTGTATTCAGGGCACAACTCTCAGCGCCGCCTAATTGTCAGTGGTAGATTTAATCAGACTGAGTCACTCTGGAATCGTCCAAACTGAGACTCTGACGTCTGGAGGTTTGATGTGAAGACTCACGAGGAAACAGCAGAATGAAAAGTTGTGATTATTCTTTCATATTAAAGCTGCCAGATATTTTTCACTCACAGTTTTGAATATAAGGAAACTTCCTGGTGATGATCTGCCAGGTTGTGCCGATGGATGAAGAGAAGCATTTGGCTGGTGGTCGGTGTTAATTTTCTCTTCGGGCTGTGTGACGGGAGCAGAGTGTGACACGGCAGCCGGTGTTGCCTGGATACTTAATATGACGGTCTGTCTGCTGCCATTCACTCATTCCTCCTAATTAGAGCAGAAGCAGCTGTTTACACACTAATAATAAATGTGAAGAAAGAGCAAACTTTGTCTGAAAACATTTGTTAAAAGTTCATCCAAGGTTTCGTCTTCGAGAAGACAAGTAATTCTTTAAAAATGACGTCGACAGGTGAGATTTAAAACCTTTTAGCAGTAACTTTAATTGAACATTCGTGTGAAGGATGACAAATACGGTGAGAAATTGTTGGGCGTTGATTAAAGTGTTTGACCTGATTAGAAGTCTGAATGTCAATTTGTTCTCACCTCATTATTCAGTCTGACATTTGTTGACATTTCTCATTGGCCCAGAGCTAATCATTAGTGGCTGATGTTTATGACGGTCGCTAACGACTGTTTTCATCACTGATGAATGTTTCTTGATGAGATGTTTGAAGAAAATTGATAAATTGAATATCAGTTGCAGTTTCATTTTCTGTTCATCAGTTTATAGAGAATTGCTGCTGTAAATATCTAAACTTCCTGTTTCCAGAGCAGTTTTAATACTGAAAGAGCTTCAAAACATAAAACCAAAAGCAAGAATAAATCCAGGAAGAGGAAATATTGCTGATCGTCTGTTTGAAGATACTGAAAATCATCATCAATGGAGTGTTAGGCGGTTTGAGAGGATTATTGAGAGGTGGTTTGAAGGGCTGCAGCTAATGGTTTGTTGTTTTGTCTGTGAAATATTGACGTTCTCACATCCCAAAGATGTTCACACTTGAGAAGCTACAATCACAGAACGCTGACTTATATATTCTTTAAGTCGATTAATCGATTATCAGAATAGTTGGGGATTGATTTGAAACTTGACAACTAATGGATTAATGTGTTGTAGTGCATCTGTCACGTCATTTTCCTCGGAGCAGGTACAGTTTGTCATGTTGATTGAAGAGTCGTTTCTGTTGCCCTTTTCTCAGTTGTGGCCCAGAAAGGTGAAACTCTTAAAGGTTGAGTGAGGTGATAATGTTTTTCTTATTGCATTTAGCCTTTTATAAATGTTGGTCTCATCTTTAAAGATTGATGTCTTCAGTAGGAGTTAATGGACTGAAGGGCTGAGCGTCACAGACACTGAGCTCCTGTCCTGGCCCTGTTTTTAAGTCATTGATGAAGAGAGATGTGCTCAGTAGAGCTGAAGTGATTCGTTGATTAGTCGCTTATTTTCCACTGGTTCAGGTTGAAATTTGTCCCGGACAGCTGAGAGAATCTAAAGAAACTTGGTAACATGTTTTTATTTAGATAGTTGTTGCAGATTTAGTTGGATCAAAATGTTGATTCTGTTTAGTTTTAACGCAGCTCTGTCACATCACAAGTTATTTGTTATTTGCTAGATATAGCTTCGGAGCTGAAACTGAATCCCAGAGATTATTTTGATATCCTTTTGAAATTTGCACATTTTTCGTACTTTTTCTTATGCAGCCTGTTTTTCTTTGGGTTCAGAAAGTGTGCACTTTTTTTAATTAAGTCCCCTTGACGTGAACTGTGAGGCTCTAGATGAGTTGGTATAGGACGACTCAGAAACTAAACAATCAGTAGATCAATCATGAAAATACTTGGCAGATTAATCAATAAGTTAATTGTCAGTTGCAGCCCTGGTGGCTGGTAGTTCAGGGTTCTGGAAGTTTGGCTTGAAAGTTTGCATTCTGCAGAAAGTTTTTTATATAATTCAGAATGCACAGATACGTTTGATGATTGAATTATATAAACATTATGAAATGCAGAGTTATTATTCTTAGTCTCCAGCAGGTACAAAAATGAATATACATGAGTTCCAGTCATCTTGCTGGTTATTGGACCTTTCTATGCTTGAAGATATGCCTGATGTATTGGAACAAGATGATACAAGTCTCAGTAATATGATAACAACAAGATGAAAAATGTGATTTTTCCTTTAATTTGGCCTGAATGGATATGAATGACATGAGTATCTATCGCTCTGTGCCTGAGGCGTCAGCGACTTCTCACTTGAGGCGAGACTGTGGCAGATTTCCAAGGCCAAAGATTCACCTGCTGCCAGAACTCTGCAAGACGCACAAAAGCTAAAATGCAGATTTCTCAGTAAATGTCGTGTTTTTCACATTTTAATAGATGTAATTCGTGCTCAGATCCGTCAAGTAGTGACAGTATTATGAGTTAATGCGTGCACAGTGAAATAAAGCAATTATATGTCAGCTTGGATGATAAATTACTGGGAAAAAATTGCAGCGAAGCCTCCAACTCTGAGCTGTTGTTGTTTGTGTATCGCTCAGGTGTGTGTGTGTGTGTGTGTGTGTACCTGTCAGGTGTGCAGTGTGTTGCAGGAAGCAGTTCCACTCTTTTAATCAGCAGTCTGATAGCAGACAGATGATGCAGCATCTGCTGACGTCTAATCATATATATACGAACACACGCAATCAGCTTACGTTTGATTCAATCCCGCGCTGACACACGAGCTGTGTTGGACTCACTCTGCTGTCATTATCTGTCTTGTGCGACGTTCTGCAGCCGACGGAGAGCGACAGCTCCTCAGCGTTTATTCATCTGACTCCAAATCTGCTGCCATTAGCAGATTGAGCAGCGATATTGTGCCTGCGTCAGTCCGACCTATTTCTGGACACGTTTTCCCAGGAGTCTCTGTGTTTGTACTCACACTGCAGTCATTAGTAAGTCAAAATCAGGAAGGGTGAAAATGGGTTATTCCCAGCGTGTGGCCTGGTATTTTAAGCAGTGCTTCTGAAATTAATATTCTTCCCCTAAGAAGAAGCAGAGTCAACAGCCGCTGCTTCGGCCCTGTGAGGCTCTGACGCTCATTGCACACCAGATAAAAAAGTAGAGAGACAAGAGAGGCAAGTTTGCTCTTACAGCCTCGCCAGTAGTTCAGCTTCGTCCCAGGGACGATAGAAAGTAAAACGGAGCACGTCTCCTCACGTCGACACCATTGTTACCATCATCGGCTGGCTGCTCAGTGTGAGACCTACGGAAAATATGAAGCAATAAAATCCAAAATAGCTCTATAAACTGTCTATCGACAGAGGAGGCACCTTTGTTTTCTGCCAGGCTGGCAGATGTGATGGAAAATTGCCAACTGTAAAGGACCGGTGTCTGATTTCCCAGGACAATTCAAAGGATGTGACCTAATGCGAGTTCCTCGATTGCCTCGTCTCAGCGCCTCGCTCTGCATCGCTAACGGAGAACAACAGAAATGGAATCCGGCTTCCAGCGCAACACAGAAATTTGACAGAGCGCCTTCAATTCCCTTAATGTTACAAACCTCTGAGTTAAACACTTTGGACTCCGTGAAATGTCGATTCAGGACTGTGAACTGTAGTTTGACTGTTGTTAGCGTTCATCCTCTGAGGACCGTGAGCACCTGAACTAAATCTTACAGGAAACATTCAATAGTTGAACTCTTTGACCATTGAAACACTGAGCACATTAATCCTGATAAATCAGTTTTGTTTCTGTTTGTTTATTACCAGGATCAAATAGATGCAAATGTTATGTGAGCCGTTAAGATCAAAATGTGTTTAATCAAAGCCTTGGCGCAGCTTTTTCAAATAGGACGGTTTAATGAGCCGCACCTGCAGTTTGGAGGGAGAGATGAATGTTTAATGATTTGGGTTCATTCTTATTTCAGGTCGAGTCTAACTGGACCTGCTCAGCTCTAAAGAATGACAGAGGTTGTTAATGTTTCGTCCAGCTGTCGGGATCGATTGCTGCTTTTTAATGAGGCTCAGGATCGATGTTGAATTGAGAGATAACTGTATTGATTCAGAGATTACACTGCTCCGGTGATGTTACAGGTTTACAGCAAAGGCTAAACACTAAATAGCAGAAAAATAATATAGAAATGACGAATTGTCTTCATAAATAAAGATCCAGAGAGCTTGTGAAGACGGAGGCAGACCTACATCTGTTTTGGTACACGTGCTGTATGTATAATCAGAACATTAGTGGAATAAATCATTTTTAATGTATGAAATGCGGCAGCAGCGTCCTGATGCAGCACTCAGAAATCCTCTCATTTACATTCAGTGGACATTAATCTAAACTGGAGCTAATGTACACTTCTTGCTTTTAGCTCTTCCAGTTTGATTTTAATTACAGGATTAAAAATGAATCGGTTTTCTTGTTTTCTACAACAAAATAAAAGTTCACTCATAATCCTTATTTGAAGGAGGTGAACAGGTGAATGATTCAAACCAATGGCAGTGACCCCACCTGGCAGGTCAACCTGAGGAAGAACTCAAAACGTCGACTTGGTCTCCGAATTCCCCGGATCACAGTCCGATCAAGCACCTGTTCCTGAAGTCCTCCAATCCTCGGAGGCCCGTACTTTTATTTTGGGCACCTAAAATTTTCCTTCCACCCTCCACTGAGTCCCCGTGTCACTTCCTGGATGAAGGTTGTTGCTAAGCGATACTGCTCACTGAGTGGACCAGAATTTGTTGCCTGGCAACTTAAGTTTCTTGAGCATTCAATCAGGAAGAAGCATCAGATCCTCGTGTGAATCTACCTGCACAAATCTCTCCGGTAGTCGGGCTCTGGCAGAGGCTTTGAGCTGTAGACAGTTAGTTTCCTCTGCTGAAGGAAGGATGCTCAGAGGTTTTAACATGGGGGATTTTTTTTCTTTCATTGTGAAAAAGAAGTTTGTTCAGACTTTGTGAGTGCGTGAAGGGTTAAATAAAGATGGTACGTTGTTTTTATCATACCAACAGTTTGACATTTTGTATTTTAGAGCTGCAGGCATTAATCAATTAAAGGAGATATAGTTTGCTAATTGTCAGGTGCATAATTTATTTTGGGTTTCTGCTAGAATAAAAAATGTCTCCAGTAAAGCAACTGAAAACAAAAATGGCGGCTCCACGAGAGGTTAGCGTAGCTCCTTTAGCATCAGTTATATCAGAACCTGAGAGTTTATTTAATGGCTCTACTGGCTTCAGAAAGTGTTTGATTCAGCAGCTGGCTCCTCTGGTGGAATCGTTCTCCTGCTGCTGACCTGATTGGTTGACGTTGTGATCGATGGCGATAGAGGAGAAGAGAAAACACTTGGCCAACAGTTTACAGTGGCGTGTTTCCAGATGATTCTGCCTAACGAACCATCTGGCACATCAGGTTAACAGAGACAACCAAACAGCATTTGTTCTGTTTCATCTCTGGCAGGTAACGTAGTGAAAATCACAGGTGTGTTTTCATGTTGAATCAGGTGCTGGGGTCAGTGATGAGCAGGAGATGTGGTTGTGTGGTTTGTTTTTGGAAGCAGTCGACTCTTGAACACTGAAATAGATGCCGACCTTTCCGCAGTGACGGTCGGTCAGAGAGGTGTGATTCTGTCCACGTTGCTGCTGCTGCTGTTTGTTTTGACAGATGAGACTGGCTTCTGGCTTCTTTATGCAGCCAAACACACACACACACACACACACACACACACACACACACACACTATTTTTGCACTCTGACAGGAAAGTTTAGCGAAACTTGTGCGAGTCGAGCTTATGAATACTCAGACCACGAGGAGGTCAGAAAAGTGATGGACTCAGCATATCTATCTTTTGCTCTAATTGATTTATTCCTGTAATTGGTCTCTTGCCCAGAATGCACTGTGCTCCAGTGACCCACTTCTCTTGAGTCAGCTCAGTGTCTCCCCAGGGTGCTCCACACAACGGCTCAAGTCGGCTGCTTCTCCTCGGCTCTCTTTGCCAATTAAATCAGACGGTAGACCAAAGCGGGATGAGAACTTACTGAATCTGCTAATGTAATACAGACTCGCTCCCTCCTTCTATTTATTTTACTCAGAACTGCACTTCATTTGGCTGCGTGTGATCATTAACTGTCCACTTTCTATCCACGTCTTCCACTGTGTCGTCCTCCAGCTTCCAGCGGGAGCCTGGAGAGTTTGGAAATAGAGAAACTTATTTGATATCTTATTTTAGGTCCTCACAGTTTTGGTCTCATGTCGAGAGTCCAGCGAGAGTTCTCCTCTCGCTTTAAATGTTTCGGTTCATATCAGATGTTTAGATAAATCCATTACTTCTGCAGGAGTGTGACTAGAAACAGAACATGTGAAGTATTAAAACCCAGCAGCAGTCAAAGCGATCCACAGGAGAGAACCGTAACGAGCTGGTGCAGTTTGTGCTGCAGCTCATTAGTGTTGCACTCTGTGTTTGTTGCCCTGTTAAAGTTACTGTATTACACTATTAATGCAAACTTCCTGTGTCTGTTTCAGATGAAAAGCCCTCTAGCATTTCAGTGCACAGAAACCCTCCATTTCTTAACAAGGCTTTTATTGTGAAACATTAGCAGGAATGTGTGGATTGACCTGCAGCGTTCACATGTGAGACAACTGTCCAGTTTCTCTCAGCCGAGGTTTTATTTTATCCATCATTTTGTTTATGAACTTGACTGGACGTGTCGCAGTTGGCCTGATGGACTGTAGTGCTGCTACACTCATTCATTGGCTGCTTGTGTTCCTCTTTGGGGTGTTTGAGTGTCACGTGACAACTTAAGGTGAAATTCTCTTGTACCTGCCTTATTAAAAACGGGTATATAAATTCTTAAATAGGCCCAAATCTGCTGGGTATTGCTTGAATTGATTCGATATCTGTGTCAAGGTACTACCTGACCAAAAGAATACTTTCTTTTAATGACCATACTCACGTTTTTCCTATAAATTCATTTCAACATTTATCAAAAAACACCAAACTTCTCCAATGTGTGACTGTTTAATTCTCTCTGGACAAATCAGCTATTAGAGGAAATCAAAAAGAACGAGCCACGTTATGATTTAATGAACGTATCTTAGCACAGAGCTGATAAACAAGACAAAGAATCTGTCAGAGACATTTGACAACTTTTTTTAGATGCAGTTTTGGAGCCTGGGAGAGGAGCAGATGATTGGGACTGTGATTAAACTCTGCAGAGTTTTAAAGCTTTGCCCAGAGGCATTATGTTTTGGGGATTTCCATCTGTTCGTCCCATTCTTGTGAACGCGACATCTCGAGAATGCTCCAAAGGAATTTCTTCAAAGTTGGCACAAACCTCCACTTGGACTGAAGGATGAATGTTTAAGAATTTGGGTGTTTTTGTTCACGACCACAAACAGAAAAAACAACTCAAATGTCTGCTCGGGGTTTCACAGCCAGTTTACCCCCACAGATCAGCTCTTGGAGAAACTCTGACTGGAAACAGTCCACGTCCATCAGATTATTCCTCCTCCTGACAGACGAGGTTTCACCACAGGAGCTGGCTGCAATGACGTGTGGACTTTATAGCATCATCTTACGCCAAATCTGGTTTATCTCCTCTCCACTGACCAAAAAACTGTAGTGGCTGGACGCTCACTGTGCATGCAGAGCCACTCGGTACAAGTACACTTCCAAGGACCCTTAAATCTCAGTAAATTATATGATACCAGACAGAATCCTCTTGTAGATTAGTCACAGAAAATGAGAATCATGCAAGTTTTGTTTTTTGTCTGAAGCAGCAAAAAAGTTTGAGGACGTGTTCAAGTTAATTTACAGACACCGTTATGTTGATGCTTGAAGGGTGTTTTGTGCAGCTCTACCACAATCTGTCTGCAGTGTGGGATAATTGATATATTTTGGTTGGTTGTGTTTATTATCCATTTGTGAGTTCTGTGCGTCTGAGGCAGCTGTCGGCTTTACAATTACAGACAGACATTCAACAACAGAACTCTCCCCAGCAGCAGTTGATGCATCTTTAAAATGTCTGCTGGCATTTAAAAAAACAACACTGACTGTCGTAACAGAGGCGCCAAAAGTAAAAGGTCAAATAAAAACAACACATCAGATTCTAAAAAACTTCATGAGTTGATGCATTTTGGCACTTTATGTTGAAATTATTAATGATCTTTTTTAAAAGTCGCATCCTTCTCTTCTCTCTCTGCAGCACAATCTTTCACTTTGGCATTTTCTTCTTTATTTAATAATAGAAGACAGAGTGATAAACACCTTTGTGACCCTCGTAGCTGCTGAAGGATGATGGTGCCGTTTTTCCAACATCACACCAAACTTTGTGTGTTCTTCTTTCCATCAGAAGTTTCTGCGGAGCCTCGACTCGAAACTGTAGCTCAACGTAATGCGATGAGTTCGAGCTGAGCAACCCGAGTCTCGGCGATGGTGCCGACGCTTAAAGTCAAACCTCAGCAGTTAATGAGCCAACGTTTGATGTGTTTTGATGTTTTATCTTCGCAGAGACCCTGGAGCACTCGCCGCCGACTGCAGCCCAGATCAGATATAGTAAGAGATGAAATCTGACGCACACTAACAAACACACATTAATCCTCCTGTATGTTGGAGTGAAATTCCCAGTATTTCCATGATGTGACTGTGAGCAGATTTACTTCTTGATAAATACTCTCAGAAGCTGCTTTTTTTCTTTGTGGGTTTATGTTTGTGTGACTGACCAGACTGTAATTAACTGTCTTGTCTGTCATTACATCAAATAATAAGCTCTGTGGAGTCTGACCATCAGATACACTCGGTTCAATAACCGACCTCGTTATCAGGCTACACTTCGTTTTGAAGCTGAGATTTTTCCCAGAGCAGAGCAAAATGAGCAGTATTCAAAACCAACTTTACCCACAGAGAGAATCTATGGAAATGTCTTAATTTGATTTGTCCTTCCAGTGTTGATTATTTACTTTGCTCTGTGTGTTTGCAGTTTTGTTACACAACGCCATCCCCTTTGTTGGATTCGGCTTCCTCGATAACGCCATCATGATTGCGGCTGTAAGTGAATTTATTTACACAGCCATGAAGTTTAATTTGAGCGGAATAGTCGTCGTTATAGATCTAATCTCCTCCGTCTACTCGTTTTCCTCCACTGAGTCTGTTCTCCTCTGTTCTCGTCTGTTCTCCAGGGAACACAGATAGAACTCTCCATCGGAGTCACTCTGGGGATCTCCACCATGGCCGGTAAGAACAGAAGTCTGCAGTTTAAATCATCTTGTCTGCTAATTTTCCCCTCTTTTTTAAATTTTTGATTGAATAGTGAATTAACAGGACGGAACGAGAGGACGTTTGGAGCTTTGTCTTCAGTGTCTCTCCTGTTGATTTTCTCTCATCTTTGATAGTTTTCTTCTTTACTTAAGCTGAATATGTGATAATATTCAGCATGTGTGCGAGTGTCTTGGGTGTTATTGAGACCTTGAATACTCTTTGGATCCCCAGCGGTCTCTTCCAGGAGGATCATTTAATTAATTCATTCGCTGGATAATGAAATTAATCGAGGCTTTGTATTTATTGCGCCTGTTTATCAATTAATTCCCCAAGAAAGGTTAAACAATACCAGACTTTAATTTTCTCCGTCCAGGTTCAAATATTTACTCTGCGGACAGCGGCGTGTTTTTAATCATCGCTTTGTTCTCTGGAATGTTTTTGGTTTATGCGTGAAATGTCAAGTGTGCTAAACACTATTGTGTAAATGTCACGGACACACAAACACTCACGCACTTCTTAGAAATTGGACTTGTTTTACTAAAATATTACCTCACCAGAAATATGTGTAATTATGTGCAGTTCTGTTGTTTTTAGATTCAAATCAATTAGTGGACAGAAATCCCATTTTCCTGTAAAGAGAATGATGCATGATGACGCACGATATAATCTTCACATTTTGAAATATTCCAACTGAGTAACAAAATCAAATATGACATTATTTTGAACGTAACACCTCAGTAAACATATGATGATGATAATGAAGCGATGACTGTTGGTACATTCACAAAATATTAACACCATAATACAGAATGATGACCTCTAATGTGGATGTAAGGACTGAATGAGTTTCAGAACAAGAAGAACCAGTAAGTTCAGAAAATAACTTTACTTTAAAATGAGGAAATAACATGTCATATGATGTTAAAACGACCCAAAGTCTGTGATGATATTCTCATATCACGATTACAATATAACGTAGATGTATTGCCCAGAGCTGCTTTCCAGGGATTAACATCCTCAAGAAGAAAGGAAAACTCTGCTTCCCTCTTGTCCTTCATCAAAGATCTCGTCACCGGCTCCTGGTATCTAACTCGTCCTGTCAGGTGTTCAGGTGTCTTGCCACCTCTTCCGTCAGCCGCCACCCTGAGGACGTCGTCATAACTCTCACAGCTCAGCTGATGTGATCTCACCAGTTGTATGAAATTGCTCTGAAATATTATTTTTTTCTGAAGTCGTTCTGGACGCTGTTGCAGTTTATTGCAACAGCGCCTGCTGTCATCATGGCTGCTGTTCTGGGTCTCAGTCGGGGTCTTTATTACGCTGTGAAAATCATGAAGGCGCTGGAGTTTTCCTCCTCCCTCTTTTTTTTGTCACTAGATTATTCCGTTTCCATGGATACTTGGCTCCAATTTCCTCTGCAAAGTGCAAATCAGAGGCTGAAGACGGGCTCTAGATCAATAGCTGTGCTCTGACGCCTCTATCCATCCCGGCACTGCTTCATATTTGTTTCATCGTCCTCCATCATGCAGAGACGCTCAACTGCTTCTGTTTTTTTTTTTTTTTTTCATTCGAAGGTTTCAAGCTTTTATTGCAGACTCTGATTTCATCGTCCTGCACTTGAGTGTCACACACTATCAGTGTCAGAGGTGCCGGTGAAGGGAAGCGAGATGAGATCGGCTCTCACCTCTTTTGCCAGCAAAGAGTTTTCCCTTTTGAAGGGAAGTCGGATCGAAGCGGCCATCTGGAGTTTTAGTACCCGAAAGGAAACTCGCTGCCGTTAAAGCCTCCAGAGATCCACTAAAGGCAAAACAAACGCATCCTTAGCACCTTCTCACTTTTAATGGTCGTGAACGAATGTATTTTCTACCACAGTGTCAGCAGCCCCCTGTGAAAATCCAACACACATCGTGAATTATTCATAGCTGACAAGTATTGTTGAGTACATTACCTCGGATTGTTATGAAGCCGATTGTGCTGACAGTGAAACCACGAAGGCGGCCGGGAGAAGAAGCTGACTGGTGTCTTGGTGGTTTTCCAAAGGTGCTCTTTGATCGAACAAACTTTCACAGTCTCTCTCACTCCTACTGACTCTCATCTCGTGTTTTGCAGCTTTGATCTGTTGTTTGGACGCCCCTCTCTGCTTTTCATCTTTTTATATATACAGAGATGTATGTGGGCCACTTGGCATTGTATTATTCACTGATTTTTGTTTTGGTTGTCATGTGTAGGCGAGTTCCCTGCGTTTCCTCAAACGGGCGCACGTTGCAGGGACGACACAGGCTCTGAGGATAGTTTACAACCAGTTATTTAATACTTTTATAACTCTTATCAGGATCCAGGATTCAGTGGCAGCCAGCTGAGCAAGGCAGCCGAGAGATTTTTCTCATTATTATGTCGTCCATCTCTGGCTGCCGGAGGCTGTCCAGGACCAGATGTTACACCGCCTGCAGTCATTCTGGGTCATCAAACGTCTGACCCACTTCAACTGGCTTCTTTAACTGCAAAGGACAGTCAGTTTTGCTCTGAGCCAGGACGGAGCATGAGCTCGTACCGACAAAAAAAAAACCCAACTACTTCCATCCACGGGTGTTAACGTCTAACGTAGACCAGAAACCAAACATTCAAACTTTCCATGTCGTCATTTTATATCAGCTATATTCACCAGAATATGTTTTATCATGTTATGTTTTGTTTCTGGTTATGAAATTACCTAAATCAGATGATGAACTAGTTCATACAATGTGTCATCCAGTCGTCTGACATCTGAAGGCTGGAAAAAGGAGGAAAAGTGAGCAGTGAACAGCAGCATGTCACTGAGAAGGGCAGGACATGATTTGTTCAAATGGGGATAACGGTGCACCCCGCCTGTCCCTGAAGGCATCTTTAGTGGCACATTCAGTCGGACAAAGTGATGGAAGCCATTACATGAACGAAACAGAGAGAGAAGAGGACTTGAAACCTTTCTCCTGTCTGCTCACCTGGTCTGGGTGAAGCGGCTGTGAAAGACAGAGCTGAGACTGAAACGGTGGCACGTACGCAAAACTAATTCCAACATCCGTCGGGGGAATTTGCAGAGCAGCTGACAGTTCTGTGAACTTCAATCCCTCAGATTTAGATCGTCCCCGATAAGGATTCAACTCATCAAATTGCAGATTTCCTTCAGAGATGTCGGTCCGAACAATTCCAGGGGAAAATTAAAACATCAGAAGCAGAGACCGTCCTTCAGGCGGTCACATTCTATCACCGAGGTCAGGAAAATCTCAAATTTACCGCAGCGATGGGAGGAGGGTTCCCACCGACGCTGAAGATCCTTTTGAAGTATTTTTGATTTCACTCAACAGCTCTCAGATCTCAACCACAACCTCTCTCTCTGGAAAACCCCCGAGAGAGATGTGTGGTTTTAAAACATGCACACTTTGAGTCATTGAATTTCAAACTAGGTTTTATAAATCAGTTTCCAAATGAATTTTGGGGAAAAAAAAACAAATCCTTCATTGTGTGTGAAGTGTTTTCTGTCTGTCGCTGTGTGTGTTTCAGCAGAAATCAAAGTGTTTCCCTCTTTGTGTTTCTGCAGCTGCAGCTCTGGGGAACCTGGTTTCAGATTTGGCAGGTCTCGGGTAAGCAGCTCTGTAAACCGTCTCTGAGGGTTCAGTTTTATTCTGAGGTTGACGTGAAGTTTATTGAAGACTGATGCAGTTCAAGGTGTCGTCGCTGTTCGCTGCATTCATCAATTTGAATAGGAAATGAACGAACTGAGGTTTCTGTGTCGTGTTTTGCTCCCTGTAGTTTTAACATTTGAATTCATCCGTCGCATTTATTTTGTTCCTACACACTATCACACTTACTCTTAGTATATTTTGGTGTTTGTTTGTTTTACACTTTCATCCTCAAGATAAGGCATGACGTGTGATACTGAAAGATAAAGTGACTGTTAAAATGTCCTCAGAAGTATAATAAGTATAAGTATAATGTGTGTGTGTGTGTGTGTGTGTGTGTGTCTGTGTGTGTGTGTGTGTGTAGTCTTGCAGGTTACGTGGAGGCTCTGGCTTCCAAACTGGGGATGCAGGTTCCTGATCTGACGCCCAAACAGGTGGACATGTGGCAGTCGAGGGTCAGCTCGCACATGGTGAGATTATCATGTTTATTTTAAATTATTTTTACAACCTTTTATGCCTTTTTTAAAGGGCCAGCAGCAACTATAATCGAGTGTTTGTCACCTATTTAAGTAACTGACATCTAGTCAAAATTCCCACCTCTTTATTGTGGTTATTTTCTGTAGAGTGCGACCGATTGAGGGCCGATATCGAACAGATACGCATCCATTTTCTTTGCAGTGAATCATTCAAGTGTGGTCATCGAACACTTGTGATGAAATGAGACATGAAGTCAGACCAGTGATCTGACATGTCTTGGTCATCGTCAAGGCAACCAGGTCGCCCAGATTTGGATCATTTTGTATTTCATTTGTGTGAAATGTTAAAGATCTCTTCAGCCAGATTTCCACCAAGCAGTCTGGTACAGTTACGTTCAGTTGAAAACACAGAAGACAGAGAAGTCAGAGTTGTCTCGTCCTCTGCGATCTGAAGTATGATTTCACTTCCTGCTTCTGTCTCACCACCTGCAGCCTTTATAAAGTCAGCAGCTTATTAAAAGTTAAGGTCAGACCTCTCTGTTGTCTCCCAGCAGCTGGAAAAGTGAAAGCGGATAACCCGAAGCCGGCTGGTAACAACCCTGCTTACATTTAAGGATACTGTCCGCAGTGGAAAAGTAAAGCAGATCTGCCGTTTTAAAATGATTACCAGAGGTTACGTAGAGTTCAGCGGGCACCATAACGAAAGTGAATTGGTTGAAACGCAGCTATAAGACATAAAACTATAAGAAAGTGGAGAAGGAAGGAGAGTCTGCAGCTGTGGAGACGTATAATAACAGGGAAGGATGTGAAGGATGAAACTGACAATGAAATCGGTGTCAGCAGTCTGCAGAAAGTGGTGAGAGATCAAATCTGTGCATCTGGTGATAAAAGCTTAAAAGGATGCAGCACCTGCAGCTGATGGAAGCTGTGAGATACATTCACCTGAAAAAACACATTATACCTGTAATGTGCTGTCGACGCAAAACACGACTGGCAGTGTGTTTGTCTCTTCTGTGTCACAGCCGTCTGACAAACTACCTTTATCCAGCTGAAGGACCTCCGGAGCGCTCTGTAATATCAGCATTTTAAAGTCGTTAATAAGTTTGTGAGCAAGATCAGTTTCTTCCTCTCCTGCAGGGTAAAGCCATCGGAGTCTCTATCGGCTGCATCCTGGGGATGTTCCCGCTGTTCTTCCTGGGCGACGATGACGACGACGAGAAAGACAAAGAAAAAGAAAAAGGAGCCTGCAGCGACACGACGGCGTCAGATTCGTCCTAACAAGCCACTACAGCTGCACGTCACCGTCACACCCACAGACTGGACACTGATGTCACCTTTAAAACTGAGTATTTACAGCGTGATGTCTGTGTGTCCTCCTGCCCGGGCAGCGTTCACACCTCCTCAGTCTCAAACGCTCTCAAACTTCACTGGCTCATGAATTTTAGCTGCACCGCAACTTTGATTTCAGCTCCTTCTGACGCACCGAGCTGCAGTATCTTCACTCTGTCTGTTAACTCAACATGTCAGCTTCATCACAGGTCGCATTCATTTAAGAATCATGTCAAAGGACGGACGAATCTTCATCGCTCGGTGTGTTGACTTCTCGTTTAACGCTGGAGAAAAACATAACGTTTGCAAACTTCCTGTGTAATGTCGGGTAAACAGCAATATATATTTATTTTAGTCTTAATGAACAATGCGAATGAGTTAACAGTGTGGTGCCTCAATATGATTATGCCAGGAATAGCACAGCAACAGCTAACTGATCTGATGGTCCCTCAACTAAAATCTGACTAGTTCAGAGACAAGTTTAAAACACTAAAGATAAACAAATCCTGTCTTCAGGTGCACAAATGATTCTGATCTCACACTGGACTTACAGCAGCTCTGCATTTAAAGGGTAACTCCGCCAGTTTCACACAATCAGGACAGGACAGGTGTGTGTCACGGTCGTCAACACAACAGCAGACAGCAGCAGATTACATACCTCATCAGAACACATCCAGAGGGTGGTAAAATGTGTAAAACTGGTGGCGTTACCCTTTAATGCATCCTTCAGCACTGATTGAACAGCTTCACAACCGTCTGCTTAACAAAATCTACAATCTGCATCGCCACTTAATTATTCTCATGAATAAGATAATTGTATTTACATCTCAGTTTTTGTGTTCGTGTTGTGAACGCTGCCCGAGCGGCTCCCAGGACGCCGAGCGCTCACCTGTCTCACCACCTTCAGACCGCAGCTGTGATCCGGACTCATCCGCTTTGCAAATGTCAGCGGCGGTATCAGACGTCCTCGGAGGGGTGAGACTCCAAAAAAATCCAATTTCACTGTTTTACCAGCCAGCCAGAAGCTTCCAGGTGAGACAGGTGGTCGTTTCTGATCCTGACAGTAGAAACACAGACTGCGTTGTTCCACTGTGTTCAACTGACCCACTTTTAAAGTCAAATTAATCAAATGAAAAGCTCATGAGTTGTGTTTAGTTACTACTTAATCTCCAGAACACTATTTGGGTCAGAAACAACACATTTGAGTGTCTGTGCAGTTTTAGACTTCAACCAAAAAGAACAAAGAACAATGTAAATACAGAGAGAAGGAACAGTGTCCACTGCTACCTCCATGGAATATGTTTGGTGTTTTGCATGAAGAACTGATGTAGCTCTATAACCAGACGTTTTATTTCTCTATCAGATGTTTGTTTTTTTGTTTTTTTAATCTGCTGAAAGGTTCTTCAAATGTTTTGTACGAGCTGACGCGGCGCTCAGTGGCCACAAACTAAACTAAGTCGTTATTCTTGGATCTGATGTTCCCGTTCCAAGGTCCCTCCATACTTCCATGTTTTTCTTTTTCATCTTTACTTTTCACTCCTTTCTCTCTCGCAGACACTTGACTCAAATCCAGCCGTCTGTGTAATTAGTTTCTCAGCACACTCGACGCTGCAGAGGGTTGGGATTTGCCACAGAAGACGTCGGAGTGTGAAACAGTTCGTACCGTGTTCAGTTCAGTTCAGTTCAGTTCAGTTCAGTTCAGTTCAGTTCAGTTCAGTGGTCCTCAGCGATCTCTGTGACTTCTCCTCTTTCATTCTTAATCTTTCACTCTTCTCTCTCTCTCGCACTCCAGCTGACATTCAAGGAGCTTTTTTGTAAATATATCGAATCCATCAGATCCTTTTTTCACTCCCTGTTCACAACCCTGATCCCAGAAAAGTTGGGACATCTTGTAAAACGTCTCTGAATGTCAGGATCAGGGCTACGACTAATGATCATGCTGATTATTATAATATATATGTAAGGTGTAAACATTGGGCCCTTCGACAGCGTTTCAGAGAAAAAACAACAGACTGATTTATCAAACTGACCCTTAATGTGTCGCAGGGCCCAAAGCAAACGACTGGTGATTGTAATGTGTTGTAAGAATGATAAATAGATCCAAAGTTCTCTGAAGGCTCGTTTCTGCTCCATTTACCTACAGAAATAGATTCATTCTTCACGTTTGTGTGGATGTTCAGCAATATAACCAGCAGAGGGCGCCAGTAACAGTGTGTTTGTCGTGCTCAGCCAAATTAAAGTGTTGGATGTTTAAAACTTCCCACCAACTCGCTTTACCTTTTCCTCAAACGTTGAACGTCGATGAGCCTTTATTTGACCTCCGATCCTGAAAAATAATTAATAGATGTGGATTCTTTGTTTTTAAAGAACATTTTTTTCAATTTGAACCTGATGGCGGTCTCACTTTGGCCCATGAGCTGCACATTGAGCAGGCCTGCTTCAAAATGTCTGAAAGCTAAAAAAAATAATAATGATTTCTTGATGTGAGCTTTGAATTCTTCAGAAAAAATACAGAAATCCATGATAGTCTTCAGAACTCAATCCTGGAAAAAAAAAAAAAAAAAAAAAACTTCCTCCAGTTCTCGAATTTAAGCACAGGAGAAAACGTTTAAGACTTACATGTATATTATTATATTATATTTCATCTTCACTTCCCTCTGGACCTCCGTAGTTTTGATATTTTTGGAAAATTAATGCCTAAAACAAGTTTCTAAGTAAAGATTGAACGGCTGCAGTGAGTTAACTTTCATGTTGGAAGAACAAACAAGGCTGTATTGTTACTGTTTACAATGATTAAATCTAAAGTTTACTGGAAGGACAGTAAAAGTTCTCAAACTCTCATGTTGCTCATGAAGAGATGAACAGATTCATATCGTCTTCACAAGAGAATCATGATCAGTTATCAGTTATCAGCTCTGGAATCAATACATTTCTCCTGCAGAACGAACCACAGAGTGTCTGTTATAAAGAGAAGAGCGGTAAATTTCCCTCACAGGTCAGAAAAAACATACAGAAAGAGAAGTTTGAATATTACCAGAAGTTTTGGTGGAAACTATTGTAATAATGATTGATGGAGCTGATTTTTTTCTTTTTTTTTAAACCTGCTGTTGAACATTTGTGATCCTGCAGCAAACATCAGAATCTGTGAATCTTCAGAGAGACACGGAGCTGTAATCCCTCCACAGCCTCCAATCAGAAGGAATTAACGTTTGTGGAAGAGTTCAGCGCGACTGCTGACAGAAAAAGAAAGATTTCAATGAACGTTTGGATCGACTGCAGGAGATTTTTTTAAGTTTGTTATTGGATTAAGAGTAAAAGCCTGGAGGGAATTAGTCTCATCTAGTGGAGCAGCAGCAGCAGAAAGACGTGGCACTAATTAATAATAAGATGTTTTCAGGATGACGTTTGTTTCTCTGGATGTTTTTGTATCATCTCATGTTTCTATATGTTTTCTAAGGTGCGTCTTGTGTGATGAGCAGATTTTTATGTTTTTGTTTCTCTCCATTACTTACAAAAAGGAAAGGGAAGGAAAGTTATGAAGTGTGTGTCTCCTCCAGTCTGTCTGTGCCGTGCTGCCACCTTGTGGACGGTCCGAGCAGCAGCAGCTCGAGTCTGAACTCTTCAGCCGAGATGTCGAAGGATTCTGTGGGATGCATTTTGAAAATGTGCTGTGCAATTTTAAAATGAGATGATAATAAATTTTTGGAGTGCTGACGTCCGGCTCTGCTTTTTTACTCTGAAGCTCGTTTGCGTGGTCGCTGACAGCCGAAGTGCCCTCGAGCAAGGCAGCGAGGCTCCAGTCAGTCCTGACAAGAGGAAGGCTGACGGTGTCCTGAGCAGCTCCAGGTCAGAAACTCCAGTAAACTCCACACATGATCAGTATCAGGAGAACTTTTTCTCAGGTTTCTCAACTGTGACGTTTACTGATGCAACAGGCTTCAGATTAAAATACAATATTAGACGATCTAAACTTTCCTCACTGTAGTTTGTAGCTGTTTATATTTTAGTAATCGCAAGTTCAGTCAAACTAAATATTTTCCTACATCAGCCTTGTGTCATTAAATGTGACTGAAGAATTATTTTTTCCTGTTAAACTGTTCTTTTATATCATTATTGTTCAAATATTATTGACAAAAACATGAAGAATTTAAGTAATTTATGAAAAAAAAAAAAAATTTTTTTAATATCCTGGAAAAAAAAAAAAAAACATACCTCGTGACTTAACAACAATAAAAGAAAAAAAATGTCATGAATTTATTTTTGGGCCCCCCAAAAAAGGGGAAATCCTGATTTTAACTTATGTTAACTCTGATTTAAATCTGATTTATTTAAATTTAATTTAATTTTTTTTTTTTACCATTTCACACGCAAAATATTCTTTCTTCTTGAATATTTTATTTAGATCCATGTGAGACATAGAAAGAAAATCTCCTGAATGTTAAATGTTTTTGGTTTGAAAACTGAAAAAAAAAAAATCTTTTTTTTTTTAAATCCTCTTGAATATTTGTTTCAGTTTTATTGATGGAAAATTCTCCTTAATACAAATATAAAATTCTCCTGAAAAAAGATGCCTTTTTTAGGACATAAGCTTAGCCTTTTTTTTATTTATTCACTTTTACTTGGATTCACTTGGGGAATTTTCTCAGAAAAAAAATCCTTCAGAATTTTGTTTTTTCACACGGGAGGGGAAGTGGGGAAAAAAAAAGAAACTTGAAAAACTTTTCTTCCACTAGTTTTCAGGTCATAAACACAGGAGAGCACACTGTTTTGGAAATAGATCACCAGAAAAATAAATTCTCTCTTGGCCCTTTAGGGCTTCCGTACAGTTCGGCTGTGTTTTACACAGTAAGAAGAAACGAACCACAGCTGTCGACGGTCATCAGATGCACATCGTATGCTACGATTTTATTATTTAGCCAAAAACAGCTGGTATACATAGAAAATAGGAGACAGTTAGTATTCAGGAACTGAACATTCAACATAAAGTACAGGATGCTCGAGAGCCGCAGGGAGAGAAACCAGTCGGCACAGTCAGAATAATAATAATAATAATAATAATAATAATAATAATAATAATAATAATAATACAAAAGAAATAAATAAAACAGGTTGCCACAGACAGCTGACAGACTGTTTGTGTCACAGCAACAGATACGTCTGATGCCTTCTGGGTAATGAAGTTATATTGTTGAAGTCCTCCTCCTACAAACTGAAGTCAAAACTCTAATTTAATGTGAAGTTTTCTGTCCTGCTCACTGTTGTGATGCGTTCAGGGTTAGTGGGAAATTTCATCGTCTGCGGTGAAAATTTTTGATTCGTGATTCAGGATTTCATGAGCGCCAAAAATCTGGAGTAAGACTTCCATAATAAGACTTAACTGAAACGTGAACAATGTTTTTTACATTATCAGCAGCAACATTGTTAATTTCTGTTCCATTAATAAATAATAATGTGTATTCAGTAATATCAGGATCAGGTCCTTCCAGAGGTAACAAATAGTACAGGAAAAAAAAACATTAAGAATATTTCTGGTTCTTTGGGGCGTCATCGTTGCACTTCGCTCCCTTCAGTCCCTCCTGCAGACTCAAGACAAGTCGAGGCCGGTTATTAATTTCCACTCCTGAACTCTCTGCGGTTCTCAGGTTTTAATCATATTTGTCTCGGCTGAGCTGTTGGAAAAGATTAAGAAATCTCCTAAATGAAAGCCAATAAATGTACCGTTGTAAACAATCACCGTACAAACTCAAATACTTAAATCTAACAACACAAACTCAGAGCTACAAACACTGATCAACGAGTGTCTGCTGCTTCATTTCCAAAAATCTGTTTCTGCCCGTCCAGACGTGAACAGACAAAAAGCCAAAACACACTGATTTCAAGAATTAACCCGTGTACGTATGGACAGAACCTGCGGACCTTAAACCTTCTGACTGAGGGACCTGCAGAACCCAGAGAGGTTTAATTTTTATCAAATTTAACAGCTGCTTTATTCTGTAATTCCGATTTTTCGCAACTTTGTAGATCAGTTAATTCCTCTGGAGTGTTCTGGAGTCATACTGAAGGACTCACAGATTTAAAATAGTTGTAAGATATCAGAATTAAAGAAGAATACATGTGTTTTTTTAAGTGCTGAAATAGTTTGTACGTGTGATAAAAGCTGCAGTTTAAAGAAAAGATACAAAACTTTCTTAAAATAACAATAACTTAGAAATTAGTTGACATTTTGCTGTGACGGTTGTGTCTAACAGTAGTTGGGACCCCAGTTGTTAGTCGTCGTACGTTAAATAAGTTTGTAGAATGAGGACTAATTCTAAATGAGAGTTAAAAAGAAGTGTAGAGTAAAAAAAAACTTCATTTATAATCGTTATCTGATGTTACATGAAGAGAAAGTAGCTGCATCAAGTGACAGTTTCACCCAGAAGTGTAATATTAAACAACTTAGCACCTTAAAGAGAATAAAATACAACAAGAGAGAGAAACCCAGGGCATCACAGGGAAATGTGGCAACTTGTCTCAAATTAAAATCTAAACGCTGAAAGGCGGGAACACACTTGACAGCTCAGAGACAGAAATGGCCTCCACACACGCTCAGGACCGGACGAGTGATCGCTGATGATTTATTTCTGACCAGATGAAGTGTTGAATGTAGAAACTGTCACTCTTCTGATCCTCAGCGAGTGTCGGCGTCACTTGGATCTTTACAAACACACACACAGTTATCGAGTCCTCACAGGCTTCGAACGTTCGGCTTCATACGCTTGTTATCGCTTCAGCTACACGATCGTATTCGTTTACCTGCACCGGGGGGAAAAAAATGGTATAAAACAGACAGGATTCAGTCATCATACACGGCGTCAAACTGCTGTCGCACAAAATATGAAACATTAATGAGACGGATCAGAGACGACAGGCAGCATCTAAAAAAACGCGTTCAGGTCCGACAGAACCGGACCGACGGAGGGGAAAACCATTAGATCCAGTAGAAAAAAGCAGCCTATTGTTTTTGTTTGACTAAAAGAAAGAAAAAAAAAGACAACATGCATATTAAATATATCTGTTAATATGTTTATATGCTCAACACGACAGATGTGAGTTAAGAAATGTGTGAAGACATGAAATGGAAACATTGAAATGAATAAATCGGCTACATAAATAATTTGACTCTGTTTAGTAGCAACAGGGAAGTTTTGTCTATTTCAGCTCGTTTACGCTAATTACCCGCTAACACAAGTTAAGACTCTCAGCTCATCGGGTTATTCAACATTTAGGCTATTACAGGTTTATATATTTGTTGCAGTTGTACATGAATATCAGTGCGACGCTTTGAGATCTGCTGCAGCCGTCGGTTTGATCACAGCTCAGTGGAGGATTTTCAGTCGGCTCACAGATTTAAAGGCCTCATCCGGCACCACGATGGAGGTCTGCAGCAGAGATGTGACTCGCCGTTAGCTAAACATCTTGTTACGTGTGTAGAAATGTTCATTAACATCAAACAAGCAAGGAAGTCAGACTGATAAGATGGATTGTTAAGCTACAGGGTCACAATCAGATCAAGTAAAACCAAATATTGATATTACGCTAACAATCTGTGTGCTAACAGTCTTTGTGTTTCTTGGTGGAAATGAAACCAAAATGTTAGTAAAAATATCTTGTTGTGAATCCTCTGTAGTCTTGTGCTACAACCACAGCTTCTTGTTGTATGTTGGCTAGTTTAGAAATTTATAACAAAATAGTGATACATTTTATTTGTTCTTGTGCTAGCTAGCAATGCTAGCCATTAGCTAGTGTCCAAAGTCAATTCATTTACACAAGACATTGATTTTAGCTAACAATTAGCTTGCAAAATTTTTAATTTGTCTTCCTCTTGATTTGACTTTAAAAGCTATGTTGAATATCTTGTCATGAAATGACTGGAAATATTAGTTGACGCTGGAAAAAATCTTAAACATTTGATTTGTTCTTGTGCTACAATGCTATCTTTTGCTAAAAGCTGTAGCCTACATTAGCTCGTGTCCAAATCATGAATTTAAGTTAGTTGAATAATCGTTTTGTTTATATTAATCAAACAAAAGAATGACATCAGACTTGTGTTTAGAGCTAAAGACCTCCAAAATGGCTGCCAGAGGAAGTGTTGAACCGCCTGAAAAACACTTCATAAACTGGACTGTTGGTGTTCGGTGGCTAGTTAGCACAGACAGAGACCACACGATAGTACCTCTGGGTCATTTCCCATTTATGTATCGGGACCAATCTTCCACCACTAGATCGAAAAAGTCAAATTTACTTAAGCTTCGACTCGTCCTCGACCGATCACATCTGTGCCAACTAAATACACCTCACCGTCGGCACACTGGCTTCACTACAACAGACCAACACTAATCCACATTACTCCAGTTAACTCTAGCTAAGTAGTAACACGGAACCTGTCGTAACAACCTCTATTACTACCATGGACTGAAGAACAGCTGCTATATAAGTTGGTTAAGAGTTGAACAGTAAACAGTCGTGGAGGCCAACAAGGTCCCAGATCAGGTCCGTCTGCACGAGTAGCTGTCACTGAATTTAGACTCTTTTCAAAACATTCAAAGTGCTTTTCAGAAAATGAACACCGTAGCAAATAATTTAGTTCTAATACTTCAATCTAAGACTCAAACTCTGGATTTTGTTCCGTGCAGCCGACTTCATCTACAAGTTGTTGGCGCCCACCGTTCCTGATCTGCTACCGTTGGACTTCACCGTCTTTATAAATCTAATTTAAACGCCAAAATGATTGTTAATACCGGGGGCAAACTTTAACAACATGCAGGTCAATCTACTGTTTGTGGTTTTAATAACTTTAACCACTAAAAACAACTCTTTTAGTTGTGTCGCTCTTCAAGGTGCTTCCTCATGTATACAAATACTCTTTCAGGATGCGTCGAAGCTTCGTTCTCTATCGGACATCCCATCTATGTTTTTTACAGAAAGAAAATCCAGCATCGTTTTAATTAAATAGAGATATTTTAAGTTAAATTCAGCACACAGGCTTTTGGCACCTTCAGTGGAAAATGGGAGACTATCGGGACGTAAAAGGACGAATGACAAAGAAAATGTACAAACACATAAATATGTACATACAAATAATGATTTGATCTTTCTTTTTTCTTTTTGAAAATACTTCCATCGCTCCTTCCAATTCAGTTTCATCTTCTTCTACGTCATCGACCGTCTCTTCATCCCAACACTTCACACGTTAACATCTATTCAGTGTTTTCATTTAAGTAACTTCTGCTACAAGATTGACCTTGAGCCACAAACACGTCTCTTCACACGTTTTCCTCTCGTATACTGAAGTTGCCCAGTGGAAATGATCTCAGATCAGTTCCCAGTAGCAAGTTTTTAAGTGGGGAACTGGAATTAGTCACATGTAATACTGACTGAAAACGAGTTACGGGAGGATGAAGGGGTTTCTTGTCAAAAGGAAAATTGCTACAGTCAGTTTTCCAGAAAAAGAAAATGTGTCAAGATTTCCACGAGTGTCAGTTTCCTTCACGATGTGTCTCTCAGCTTCGTTCGAGTTTTCTCAAATCCACGAATCCAAAGGTTGTCGTCCCTCGTCAAACGATTCCTCTTTGGCCAGACGGTGACGGCGCCAAGTGTTTAAACCTAAAATCAAAATTTGGCATTTCTGTATTGAACTCACTGCTCCGTGATCCTCGATCAGAGTCTCCAGGCAACTTCCTCTTCTTATCCTCGGCGTCCGTTTGATGTCGTAGCTTCTTTATATCCATTTTGTGCCCCTTTTTGGCTGAAAATCAGCCAGGGATGCAAAATGGCTCAGTCAATCCAACAAGTCTCAGTGTATGATCGGCGCCGACCGATCGTTGGTTATCGCCCTCTTGAGCCTGACGCCTCGTCGGATCGCCACCAGGTAGTCCTCCACCTCGCTGTACTCCGTCTCCTCCAGCAGCTCCGGGAGAGGCCGGCGCTCCCACTCTGACACCCGACCACCGGGCTGCGGCGGTGGGGTGGGAGGATCCGACCCGTCGCCCTGGTGCTTTACCTCCCATGGCACCGACCTTGGAGACAAAGTCCCGCTGCTGCCCGGCGACAGAGGGGTGGTCGTGGGGCTGAGCGGGGTTCTGGATGTGTTCCCGTCCTCTGACGCCGACCTGCTGGGGAAGCCCGGATGATCGGGCACAGTGGGGGTCTTGACCGGGATCATGGGGGGCTTGATGGGAATGGGGCCCAAGTTGAGGCCACCAGAGGGTCGTCGCAGGTTGGGCTTGGAGGACGGCGTCCGTCGGATGGTGGCGACCCCCGGGGTGATGATGGCAGAGGGGTTGGAGGGCAGCCCGGCGGTGGAGGCGGGGCGTTTGGACTGGAACATCCGGCGGTAGGACTGACTGATGTCGCTGTTTCTGGGGATGGTGCAGGATTTATCAAAGTCTGACGACTGCTGCTGCTCGCCGTCCTGATCCAACCCCACGGAGTAATAGTCACAGTCGGACACTATGGAGACAGAAACAGTTTGATCACACGACTGCTCAGCTCAACGAAACATCCGAGAGACGACACAGGACGAGAGGAGGAAGGTTTAAAAATGGTAGATTCTTTTTTCATGTGTTGTTTTGTAGCTGTTTTTTTTTTATTATTATTTTTGTTTGTACTGATGTTTACCTGGGAGATATTTTTCTTTTCTAAAACACTAAAAACTCAAATGTTTTTTTCTTCTTCTTCTTTTTTTAAGTCAAAAAAATTCTGGGAGAAAAAAGTATGAAACCAAGTTGGAAATGTCTCCTTTGAAATGTTTTTCACGTGTGAAACTGATGATTTCACAGCTGAAAAAAATTAACTTTATATTGAAAATGATTGTAGCAAAACGTGTGTCGTGTCGCGTCGTGGCGTGATCTGATGTGGTGTGGTGTGGTGTGGTATGGCGTGGCGTGGCGTGATCTGGCGTGGCGTGGCGTGGCGTGGCGTGGCGTGGCGGGCACCTTGGGAGGGGATGGTGTCCTCGGAGCAGCAGGGCGTGTTGGTCTGGCTGCTGTAGCCGCTGGAGCCCTGCAGGGAGTCTCTGCTGGAGCCGTGGATGTCCAGCTGGAGGCCTCGGGCCAGCGCTCGGGCCAACTCCTCGTGGGCGTCCCGGTCCTCCTGATGGCACCAACACACACACACAGCCTCAGTTTGTCTCTATTACTGTCAGGAATTATTTACTAAAGTTTGTCCAATCAGAAAGATGCTAGAAATTCATGTGACCGTGTTTTCAAACTGTTTGTGTGAATTAAAATCAACCAAATAAAATAAACCCCCTTTTTTTAAAACACCATCTGACCTTGTGTGACGTCACAGAGTGACCTCCTTTAACCCCTTGTGGCTCCTCCCCCGGTGTGGTGACATCAGCACCATGGTGGCTGCTGGGATCTGTAGTCTCTCTCCTGTCCTTGCTCCTCTTCAGGGTGTTGACCATCGACTGGTCGTATGGGCCCGGTTTGGCCCAGTCCTGCAGACAGACGCGGTCCAAAACAAGACAGAGTCACATTTAATTCTTTAATCACTTCTGCAGATGATCAGTTGATTAAGAAACAGTTACATTGAGGTGGTTTTGCTGTAATTAATAACTATTTTTGACAATGTTTGGATCAATCAGTGAATTCATTTCCATCTTGATTTCAGCCTGTCAAGATGTCAGAATTAACTTTAGAACAATAAAAGCAGCAAACATCAGGATCACGTTTCTGAGGCTGCAACCAGCAAATATTCAGGATATTTTACTGCATAAACAAACGCTATAATCCAAATGAACTCAACTTGTTTTTACAGATCACACATCCGTCAAAATCTGACCAGAAGAAGTTTCAAGTTATGGAATTTAAAACAAAGATTAATAAAGGGATCAGTCCTCCATCTTGGATTTTAACAGGGAAATAATATGTCAGATATAAGTTAAGACAAATAATGTGCCAAGGAACTAATATTAATATTTATCTTGTATGCAAACGAAAAAACAGGCTTAATAAGGAAATCAAAATAATTCTACAAGTAAAATCATTTGAAAATTGTGTTTTATTTTTTTATTTAGATCTGTGGCACATCAAATTAGATTAAAGCTGTGTGAGCAGTGTGAAAACTTTCATGAATTAAATTGTTTTTTAATTGAGAAAATCCATGAAATGCACGAGGAAACGTGGGTGAGTCGGCACTGAAATGTCGTCAGTGTTACGAATTATTTTGGAGTCTACTTGAAGCTGATGAGTCTGATGAAATGTCTCCTCGTGATGTTTGTTTTCAAAGACACTGCAGGCGTGAGATGACAGAGCATAAATAAAAGAAAGTAAAAAGATAAAAAGAGGATGGAGGATGAAGGGAGGATGAGGAGAAGTGGAGGAGGTCGAGGAGGAGAGAAGATCAAACCTTCCAGGACGGGACTCTGGACGACGGGAGCAATCCGAGAGGCAGGAACTCTCCTAATTGGCCGGAGCCTGAGCGAGTCCACGGCCAGGTGGGAGAGACAGATGAGTAGGAGGGCGAGGACATGGGGGAGGTGGTGGTGGAGGAGGAGGAGGAGGTGAAGTATGGAGGGTGGAGGTGGGAGTCCTGGGCCTGCAGTACCGCTCCGTGCAGACAGAGGGCAGCGTGGTGCTCAAAACCGTTTGACAACTGAAGGTGAGCGGATGAGAAAAACAGTCCACAAATCAAAAGATGACGTGAGGAGACGCATGAAACACAGGAGTGTGTGTCACAGGACATGTGTGTATGTGTGTGTGTGTGTGTGTGTGTGTGTGTGTGTCTTCACCTGTTGTAGCCCAGCGGGGGGCTCGCTGTGTGAGGGTGAGGAAGAGGAGGAGGAGGAAGAGGAAGGCTCCTCATTGACAGACTGAGCAGATAAAGGACACGACCGCAGCAGAGCCATGCAAAGCAGATACACAGAGGGCAGCCAGGAAGACGAGAAGATAAAGAGACAGGAGAGGGAAGTCAGAGTGAGCTCGCCATGACACGTCAATACTAACAAGGAGGAAGAGGAAGAGGAAGAGGAAGCAGAGAGAGCTCGTCATGACACATCAGCAATAAGAAAGTCCAGCTCAGAGACACACAAGCAGAAGAATCAGCAGGTAAAAGGAAGAAGGAGGAGGTGGAAGAGGAAGAGGAAAAAGGAAGATGAAGAGAGGAATTAGGTGGAAGCAGTGAATAAAAAGGAGAGGAAGAGGAGGAAGGAGGAGGAGGACAGGAAAAAGAAGGAGGAAGAAGAAGGAGAGGATGAAGGAGGAGGAGGAGAGGAAGCAGGAGAGGAAGTGGAAGAAAAGGAAGAGAGGAAGAAGTAGGAGGAGGATGAAGAAGAAGAGGAAGAAGAGGAAGTGGCAGGATGAGGAAGAAAAGGAGGAACAAGAGAAGAAAAAGAAGGAGGAAGGAGAGGATGAAGAAGGATGAGGAGGAAGGAGGATGGAGAGGGAGAGGAAGAAGAGGAAGAAGGAGGATGAGGAAGAGGTGGCAGGATGAGGAAGAAAAGGAGGAACAAGAGAAGAAAAAGAAGGAGGAAGGAGAAGAAGAAGGAGGATGAGGATGAGGAGGAAGGATGGGGAAGAAAGGAAGGAGAGAGAGAGGAGGAAAAAGAAGAAGAAGAAGGAGGAGGAGGAGGAGGAGGAGGAGGAGGAGGAGGAGTGAATGAAGCAGCAGCAGGTTCAGCAGGCGGGAAGAGAAGCTGAAGCTGTGACCGAACAAAGAAGCTGATTTCATGGACCGACCGTCAGCATCTGCTGATCAATAAGTTCTGAACGATCGACTGACGCTCACATCAGTGTTTCACACTTTAACGACATCCGGCCGACATGTTTCAATAATCACAGTCAGCGAGTCGGCTGCTCAGTGAAGGTGACGTCGACCTGCTCGATGAAGAGTTAAATAAATCTGAGTTTAAAGGAGGAAGCTCTGCAGATCAATAAGTGAGCGCGTCGTCTGTCTGCATGAGACAGTGTGGCAGCCAGGTGAGTCAGCACACACACACACACACACACACACACACACACACAGCAGCTTCGAGATAACGAACACTGTCTCCTAGCAACCTGTGGGGATGTTCTGACCTCGGCGCTGGATCAGAATATTTACATCACAGGTGTCTCCTGCTCGTGCTCCTCACCTGCGAGCTCTCCGGAGGCATCGGCGAGGGCGACTTGGACTGGAAGGCGTCCTGAGAGATGAAGCCGGAGTCGTGGGAGGAGACGGAGGAGAGGCGGGCCGGCGTCTGCTGGGGGAGCACCGAGGAGGAGGAGGAAGAGGAGGCGCGGTATCGGAAATGCGAGGTGGGGGAGTGACAGTGAGAGCCGCTGGAGCGAGAGTCGCTGCTGTTCACGCTGTTCAGGCTGCTGCAGGGCGGAGAGAGGAAGAGGAGGAGGGTTATAACGAAGAGGAGGCTTCTTCCTCCTCTAGTATTGATCACAGATGTTATCAAACCGATCAGAAATGAGTGACTTCATGTCTGAACAGCTGCAGCTCCGCCTCTGGACCACAGGGGGGCAGCGGAGCACAGGACGGATAAAAGATGAGAGGAGGATCTGGCAGTCTGCTGTAGCCATGGTAACCAACCTGCACATGCTTGACTTCCTGGATACGGTGGTGCTCGGCGACGAGGGCGGAGTCTGGTAGGACCAGGTGCACTCAGAGCCCTTCAGGTCCACGATCACCTGGAGAGAGAGCGATCAGTAGAGCGTATACCTCCGCCAAAGGCTCAACAGTCGCTCTTTAGACTCCTGGTCAGAGGTCAGAGTGGAAACGTGGACTCGGACGGTCGTACCTGTTCGCTGGAGGCCGGCAGCTTGTGCGGGTCCATCGTCAGCACCTTCAAGTCGTCTGTCAGGGTCTGCAGGTGAGTGATCTCCCCCAACATGGACATCTCCTCCTCCTGACACACAAACACAACAGGAGCAAGTTCAGCTTCCTCCGGTGGAGCTGCATCACATCTACAGGTGTTTCCTCTAAAAGGTAAATCATCGTCACTATGAAGGAGGTGCTGTGTGGGCGGAGCACTGACCACGACCGGCCTCAGCATGGAGACGAAGCAGCAGAAGCGACTCCTCTCCTCCACCAGCGCCTTCCTCACCGCCTGCTTCTCCGTCTCCTCCAGCAGCAGGTACTTATCGCTGACGTCCTGCATGGCGCTGTCCAGCTGAGGCTGCAGGTCCCCGCGGCCTGGACGCACAACACAACACAACACACACACACACACAACACAACACACAACACAACACAACACAACACACACAACACACAACACAACACAACACACACAACACAACACACACACAACACAACACAACACAACACAACACAACACACACACATAAGACAACACAACTCACTGTCAAGTCAAAGAAATTACCGTTTTTCATTATGTATGTATAAAGTTGCAGAGTGAAGTTGTGTGTTTTGTTGTTCCAGTCTGTGTTTTCTCTCCTGTGTTTATGACCTGAGAACTGGTGGAAAATACAGTTTTGCAGGATAATGTTTAAAAAATATCAGAGATTTTTTTTTCATGTTCTTTCTCTGAGTGAGGAAACATTTCATGTGATTCACACATGATTTTTTTTTTTTCTTTTCGAGAATTTTTTTTTTTCAATGTGTGAAACTGAGCAGAAAATATTTTCTTCTGGAAAACAATAATATTCCTTTCTCCTGGAATTTTTTTCCTGATGTGAAACTAAGTGAAAAGAAATCTCTTAAAACCCTCTTTTCAGGAGGTGTTTTTTTCTCATTGAGTGGGGAAAAAAAACCTCCTGAAATTTTTTTATCAAATTTTAATTTATTTTGTCAAATTAAAAAAAGTTGTCAAAAAAAACATTCACTCATTTTAACAAATGACATCTTTTGTTCGCCGTGATGTTTATTGATGTGAATTTTTTTTTCCTTCATGTGTGAAACTGAATTGTTTTTTTCCCACAGGGAGAATTTTAAAAACAGATTGAAAAAAAAAAAACGTTTTTCAAAAACAGAAATTCATTTGCATTCAACTATGCCAAACAAATAAATGAAAATCCCTGATTCATGAAATGTTTTCTTCCCCCAAGAATTTTTTTTTTAGATTTTTTTCCCATGTGTAAAAAAACAGCAAAAACTAAATGAGTTTTTTGTTTTTTGTTTTTTCCCAGCCAGAAGAAGATTTTGCCTGAAAATATATATAAAAAAATTGTGATTTTTTTTTTTTTAAGTGTGTGAATCTGAAAAAAGGGGAATAAAGAATAAATAGCAAACACTCGGTTTCACAGATTAAAGTGTTTTTTCCTACCATTTTTTTCCACATGTAAAATAAATTTGTTTTCATTTGGTTTCACACCTGAAAAAGAAAAAAAACAACTTACTAACTTGACTTGATTCTAACAAAACTTTTCCCCCTCAGTTCTCAGGTCAGAAACACAGCAGTGAAAACATGAACATGAACAGAAAAACACAAAAAGGGAACAAAACTATTTTCACTTAAACAGAAGCAAAAAAAACCCCACAAGAATCAGAAAACACTTTCATCAACAGAGACTCGACTGTTAGAAACTTAATGAGTGATTGTAATTAAAGACTGTGATCCGGTGCAGTGAGAGAGGAGGAACGAGGCGACAGACGTGAAGCTTCAGACGAACCGCAGACACGTTATTATCTGTGAAATCGTATATTCAGTAAACGACTGGCGGCTCAGAGAGGACGGCCGCTTCTCACACTGCAAACTCTCCAAAACAATCGTTACAGACGCCCACAAACCATCAACACACATTAAAGAATTAAAGAGTTTCTCTGAGAGACCAGCGATCTGGAAACAACCCGCCAACACACACACACACACACACACACACACACACACACACACACACACACACACACACCAAGAGGAGAACTGATTACAAAATACTCACTTTATAAATTACAGACGTGTTTCATTGTATTTTGTTTCTCAACTCTGATTTAATGTTTTAATTCCTTCATGCGGTGAAATGTTGGCGTCATTAAAACTTTAGTTTTGCACCACACGATGTTCTTCAGACGTGTGACTGAAGCTGAAGAGACGTTCGAACACAACGCCGTAAAAACTTCATCAGCCGATCGATCGTGAACGTTTAACAGACGTCTTGATTTCTTCCTCTGCTGCTCTCCAGTCGACGTCTCTTCATCGTCCTCACAGACGTTTAATCGACGTCTTTCAGATGTTTTTTGCTCAGCGAGATCTCACGATAAGAAACAGAGAAATCACTGCAGGAAACAGCAGAAGTCGACGATCACATCCCGTCTGATGGCTTCTGTTTCCGTCTCAGTCGACGGTCGTTTGGTAATCTCATCATCTGAACCTCAGCACAAACACAAAACATGTAATTAAAGTTCTTCATCCCTGCATTGAGGTCCACAGGCCCGGTTCTGTGGTCGGGGCCCGTCGACGGGAGAAGACGGCTCGGTTTCTCTCTCTTCGCTTCGGCGATGAAGACAGAAAACAGAGAGAGTTTCTTCACGGGACCAGGATGGTTTCCCACAGGATTCAACATCAAGTCTCACATTTCTCAGCTGCTTCCTTCATCCGTCCTCTGATTCTGTGTCCTCAGAACCGGGTCGCAACAACAACAACAACAACAACAACAACAACAGGAAGTCCTGATTTCTCTTTACTGATGAGGTTACTGACAATTCCTCTTTCTGACAGAACATGAACTGATGCTGTAAATGTCTGATTTTACAAAAGTTAAACTTTAAATTAAACTTTCATCAGATGAACCTCACAGAACCGACTCATTTTGTTCACTGACGATTCTAATAAAGTTTTGTTGAAAGGTTTGATGTCCAGTGTTTCTGCTTCACTGGATCCGACTGTTTCTTTATTTCCGTGTGTTGTTCTTCTGTCCATGAACAGTTCATGATGAAACCTGACGGCTGTTCGGTTCTCTGTTGTGTTCAGGCGTCGACTGTGCGACTCACACAAACATCCAAACAATGTGGGAAAACACTCCAGCCGACTCGAGACGAAAGTTTTATGACCCGGCAGAGCAGAAACAGAACCAGAAACACCAGCAGAACTTTCTGTCTCGTCTTCTCGCCTCCACCTGCTACAATCACGGTTCAGAATAATCTCACATGATAACAAAGAACAAGACAGTGAAGACAGAAGAGGAGAAAGGTTTCAGTTTCATCTCTGACAGGTGAGCAGGTGAGACAACTTACCAAATACATCAGCTGGTGACAGCAAAGCATCATGGGAAACCACAGGAGTCAGATTGTTGGAGAAAGAGAGAAAAAAACATGATTTTAACTTTTAAATCCTCAAACTCCTCATCATGTTACATTAAACCACTGATGGTTGAATGAAGTCCGACACTCGACTCGAGTGATGACAAACAACAACGTGACTCTAATTCATGTTTGATGTAATAAAACGTGACATCATGACTAAGAGTTCCTTCATCAGAGACACTGAGGAGATCACAAACCTTTCTTTGCTTTCTTCTGCAGCTTCAGCGTGTCTGACGATCTCTTCTTGATCTCCTGACGAGCTTTTTTATACTCTGCAGAGAAACACAGAACAGATGAAAACACACCGGCTGTGATTCTGTCAAACATTCAGAAGAATATCGTATCAGAAACGTCACAATAAAGTTTGTAGCTCGATTCAGTTCACTCGCTCAGAAACCTTTTTGTGGGAACTAACCAGATTTTTCCTTTAAATTCTTTTGGTTTTTCTTTATGAGTAAAACAAGGTGGAAAAAAACTTTTTTTTCTAGAATTTCTTTCTTTTTTTTAAACTGAGAATTGTTTTTCAGTGAAGAGAGATATTTTAAATATGTTTTTCCCTTTCTCTTTTCTCCGTACAGTCAGCTTTTATTATTTAGTTAAACTAAGTGGGGAAATAAACTTTGAGTGAAAAAAAATATATACTCTGGAGGATTTTTTTTATTTTTATTTTTGAAAAAAAAAAAAATCCTTTTTAATGTGTGAAACAAGTTTTTTTTTCCAGGACACTTTTTTTTCCTAGTGGATTATTTAATTTTGATCATTTAGAATGTGTGAATTTGTTTTATGTTTTTTACCCAGAAATATTTTGTTTTCTATGAGTGAAATAAAAAAAAAAAAAACTTTTTTTTTTAAACCAGATAAACTTTTTTTCCCAAATAATTTTTATGTTTTTCTTGTTTTTTTTGTTAAAGAATTGTTTTTCCATAAGTGAAATAAGGATAAAAGTTTTCATGGGAACTTTTTTTTTCCCTTCCACAGAACTGTTCTTTTTTCTTGAGTGAAACCTTTGTTGGACCTGATCCTGATGTGCAGGTGAGACACGTGTGATCAGTCAATCCACATGAAATATAAAACCAGCAGAAGAGACTCAAGATTAAACCTTTTTGTTTCCAGTCAGGTGTTGAACTTTCTGTCTTCAGGCTCGACTGAGCAGCTGTGACAGGAAGGAAGCGTCTCCGTCTCTAATTCTGTATCCAGGACTCATTATAACGTCCGTGTTCAGGACCACCAGCTCTACATGTTGTGTTTTATCTGTGACTGTTATTAATATTGAACATATTAAAGTGTGTTTTAGTGAACTCAGTGTGTCTCTGTGTGTGTTTTGGACCTTTGGCGTGATCTTTGTCCAGAGTATTGGCGACTCTCTTCCACTCCTCCATCTGCTCCTGTAGAGGGTTGATCAGACAGTCCAGAAACACCCTGCAAACACACACCAACACACACCAACACACACACAAACACACACCAACACACACACCAACACACACCAACACACACACAAACACACACCAACACACACCAACACACACCAACACACACTGTTACGGCTGTGGGAAACAGTTTAGGGTTCAGAATAGAGGCTGAGTCAATGCATCGAAACGAGAGCGTCCATCGGTATATGATTAAAATGAATAATATATCCAGGCTGCTTCCTGTTCACACTCTCGTCGATGATCTACTCACATGGAGAACTGGCGGAGTTTGGCCTCGATGCTGCGGTGCCTCATGCACATCCTGGTGAGGGCCGAGCCGATGTCCCGAGTGCCTCCTGAAAACAGACGGACGACAATCTGTCAGGAAAACATGTTAAAATCCAAATCTAGAGGCCAAGCAGCAGCAGTGTGAAGCAACAGTCAGCAGCTCCTGTTGATAGAAAAGCTGCGACCGTGACACACGACCACCCCGAGAGTCGCTGCCTCGACTCTGGTCCTGACAAAACACACCATTCACTGAAGCAAAGAGGTCAGAGGTCACCTCCACAACCAGCAGCCATGTCTCTGAGTGTGCGTCCCTTGCTCAAGGACACTCCAGCAGGGTGCAGACGAGGCCTGTTGGAGAGACTCAGTGCAGCAGAAGCTCCACAGGCACCCGGAGGGACCAGATGGTCGTCCGCTGTCTCCCCCCAGACAGAGCGCTCCCTCCTGGGGGAGAGTTCAGCCGAGCTCAGCCTGTCAGCCTGGAGCTCCGACACCAACACACACACATTATTTTATCTTCACCTGTGTGTGTGTGTGTGTGTGTGTGTGTGTGTGTGTGTGTGTGTCTGGGTGGGGTGGTGAGCACTGCATTGCACCACTGACACCTCGCTCTCCCTCCTCTGCTCCTCCTCTCTCTCTCTCTCCATGTCCTCCCTCCTTCCTCCCTCCTCTTCATCGCTCTCACACATCTTCCTCCTCCTCCTCCTCCTCCTCCTCCTCTTCAGTCTCTCTTCGCTCGCAGCAACAACATGACCCAAGTTGTCAGAACGTTATCTGTCAGCTCCTCTGACCTCTGATCAGAGAATCTGAGTTCACTGATTTTACTCTTTGGAGGTTTAAATAGAAACGAGTGTGTCGACCAGATTTTTAATGTTAAGGAGTTAAAGTGAAGCTGCAGCCGCTCTGACATGTGACCACGCAGAGGTCTGATTGAAGGATGAGTCACCTTCTTTAAATGTGTGTCGGCTTTTAGCTGACAATGATAAACTTCCACCTGCTGATGGAGTTTCTGTCCGTCTTTAGCTTCCATCCCTGCTAACCGTCTCTGGTCAGAGTGAAGTTTGTTTTCTTCAGTGTTTTCATCAAGGCTCCTGAAGGCATCATGAAGTAAACGAGGCGACATGATGATCTGAGTGTTTTGACCTCTGATCTCTCGGCCTCCTCTCTTCGTCTGATCACTTTGCTGAGAGTCATTTTCCAGTTGAAGCTCCTTCTCGTCTGCGTCTCCTTCACACCACCTCCTCTCTCTTCACACGTCCTCCTCCTCCTCCTCTTCCTCTTCTCACCTCCAGACGAGGTGTTACCTTCCTCAGCTCCTCTTCTCCTCCTGTGAGAAACGAGGTGTTATACTTCTGTATCCGTCCAGGCGGAGAAATAAATCCTTCTAGCGAGGCTCCGCGGAGTTCTGACGTTATCGTGTCGATGCTCCTGATGGAGGGAAAACGACTTTCTGGAGAAGATTTCTCCATTTAAATATGATTCAAAGCTGCAGCTTGGTGCCGTTCCTACAAGGTTTTTCATCGCGCTGCTTTAGCTGTCAAGAGGAAAATGAATTTCCCAGACTTGGCTCGGGTGTTTTCTCAGGCACGTCTCCACAGGAGCTGGAAGTTTCTTGACCTTTTTTTTGTTTTGTTTTGTTTTTTTTCAACCAGCCTGTTGAACCACAGCAGCTCCAGCGAGTGTGAATAACCCTGCAGAGCAACAGGATTCAGAGCCACGATTATGAAGTGTCACAACTCACATTCAGTCCAACAGTCACAGTTTAAAGTCTGAAGAGTGCGGATCACTTCCTGTGAGTGTGTCTCAGCCTCCAGCCTGGAAACTGGAGCTGCAGCGGAACAAAGAGAAGACGACGATCACGTCATGAAACTGCTGAGTTAAGTGCAACAGTAATCTGATGTGATTCAGCACGATGCTCCTCGTGTCTCTGCCAAGAAGCTGCCGGGACAAGTCTGCACAATTACATGAAGCTGCACTTCAGTTTTTCAGGCTAAATCAGTGAATATGGGAGGAGGAGGAGGAGGAGGAGGAGGAGGAGGAAGACGAGGAGGAGGAGGAGGAGGAGGAAGACGAGGAGGAGGAGGAGGAGGAGGAGGAGGAGGAGGAAGACGAGGAGGAGGAGGAAGACGAGGAGGTCTTTACTCAGGTTTTAATGTGGTGTCAGTTTCGCTGCTGACAGGACAAAGACGTCAGCACATTTGTCTTCGTGTTTGATGAGATTAAATGTAGGAATTTAAATCACAAAGCGTTTTTTTTTTCTTTTCTTTGCACGAACACTCTGAACTCTACGAGATGAAACCAGACGACCGCTCGAGCTAACGGCGAACACGCCGGAGACAAGACGCTGCTCGTTGGTTAGAGCACCGCCTCCATCGCCGCCGGTGAAAGTTCAACAGTTTAATCACGAGACGTGTTTGTTCCTTTGGTTCCTGCATCATCAGCAAACTGTGGTTCATCTCTGTCGGGCCGCTGCTGGACAGAACCAGGACAGAATCAGCGTTCAGGCTTCTGGTTCTGGAGTCGTCTTCTCCTCCATCGTACCGACGTCATCGTGATGTTTGAGGCACTTCTGCACAATTAATCTCTAAATGATCCACATCCTGCAGCCGCGATCTGAATGTGTTCGGCCTGCATGTCAACCAGCACAGAGAACAAGATTTATCTCCAGTCACAGTGTTAGATCTGCATTTTTGCCTTGTTTTGTTTTTGTTTTTTTGAGATCTCTTGATCGATCAAACAACTATTCTAAATAATCACTTCAGTGGATTTTAAAGCAGGAAAGTTAAACATCGTGTGGTTTCAGCTTCTTAAATGTAAAGATTTGCTGCTTTCTTTGTCATTTCTGACAGTAAATGAGGAGTTTTTGTGTTTTGGATTGTTTCAGATTAACAGATAGTGAAATAATCGTGAGTTGCTGCTCAAGTCGATGATGCTTAAATTTACTCACAAAAATTTCAAGAAAAGCTTAAAAAATGCGTCTCTATGTAAAAATGCTGCTGTTACTGAACCTTCACTTTCACTCCCACCTGCAGAGGACGATAAGATACAGACTTTAACACTCTTCAGGAAAAACTCTGTGCTCCAGAATTTGTTTCAAAGTCAAAAAAATACAAGAAAACCAAAGAAAGATTCACCAAATTCAACTGAACTGAGCTGTGACAGAGAACAAAAGAGCTCAGCGTCATGAAAACAGACCAACAGCTCATGAATCAATAAGTTTAATGTTCAATCAAATAGAAAAAATAGAACTAAACACACTTTAGAATCCGGAAACACTCGTTTTTTTAATCCCGGTGTTATCAGACAAGTCCGGTTCCTGCCGGGTCACAATCAGTCAATTAGTGTCTGGTCAATTCAGCTGATCGACCCGACTGTGTGTGTGTGTGTGTGTGTGTGTGTGTGTCGGGCATTGAGACCCTGTTGACCCAATTCAGCAGGACAGAGCAGCGTCTCTGTCTGAGCTGCAGCCGGTTCTCCGGTCGGCCTCGAGGCTCCTCAGCAGCTCATCAGCACGCGAGGGCGAGCGCGACCCGTTCAGACGGGTCGCCAGCGGTACCTGATACATCGAGTTACTGGATACTTTGCACAAATGAGTTTCTTTCATCACTGAGACTCTGATAGAAGCTGAATATCAGGAATTATCAGTATCAAGGTTTTTATGACTGATGTTTGTTCTGTAGGCTTCAGCATTTCCGAGCCTGCATGAACGCAGCATGGGGCGTTTACAGACTAACACCACACTAGACTGGTGGGTTGCTAACTGCATGACATGTCTGTGGTTTGGAACTATTTCCAAGTTTCACCTACGAATAATGAATCTGCAGTTTGGGAGTGTTGGTTATGTGAGGAGGAAACAAGGCATCTTCCTTTAATACGTCATAATTTGATCACCGACCTCGAGAAGAATCAGTTACACGTTACATTTGTTCAGACGACACCAGAACAAAAACACACAGCTGTCGCTTAAAGAGTCAACTGAGAAAAAACTAAAATACAACCAGGACCAGCCGAGGCCGAGAGCCATCGATCTGAAAATCACAGATCTGAGCACAAACGCTCTCAGCTTGTAGGAATAGAAGAGAAGAAGCAGGAGTCAGAAGCTCTCGGCGAGGCAGCGAACACGACCCGTCACACAGAGACGGAAGCTAACCTGAATGGAAACCTCGCACAGGCGACGCTGACCGAGTTTTCAGAGGCGATAACGTCTCTGTGCCGAACACAAGTGACCTGGAATCTGAACCCGGCCGTCACATCCCTGCAGGAGCCGCTCGACACCAACACTGGTGGACCGGGCTGAGGAGCCGGAGCAGCTGAAGACACACACACACACACACACACACACACACACACACACACACACACACACACACACACACACACACACACACACACTGTGGCCCAGCAGGACAGGCTGTAAATCACTGTCCTGTAGTACGGGACTATATTTCTTGTCTCGTTGCTGCAGGGAGGATTCAGCTCCAGAGCTATTTTAGAGAACTGGAGCGTGAGCGAGAAGAATGTGAGGAAGAGGAAGGAGAGAAGAAGAAGAAGAAGAAGAAGAAGAAGAAGAAGAAGAAGAAGAAGAAGAAGTTTCCAGAAGTTCTCGTTCTGGCCACAACCAAAACAAATGACGTTATTTCAGTTGAAACATGTTGTTGCTCACACCGATTATAAAAACAATCTGCTGTTTAATTTACCGGTTGAAAACAAATCAATTCATGACTTAAGAATTCAGCTGCAGAGGACTTGGAACAGAGACTGAGACCATGAACTGGCTCATTTTCTCATAAGCTTCCATGCAGTCAGAAACCGGTGGAGTCGCCTCCTGCTGGATGCTGCAGAACTACATGCACAGCAAAGAACCTCTACTGCGCTCTGATTGGCTGAACAGGAAGCAGAATCACAGTAATGGTGGATGTTCAAACAGCTGCGTGTTGCCTGCTGGTTGCATCAGTCAGCATCTCTCTCTCTCTCTGTACACAGTCAAGGTCACTCGACCACTTCAACACATCAACAAGCAGCTGAAGTGTCGCTGCGTCGTTCAGTACAAAGTTACAGCTGATCAACACGAGGGAACAGATCACACTGACGAGGAGCGACGACGGGAAGGAAGAACGTTCACTAGTTTCTTCTTTACTGATCCTCAGATTCTGTTTTCCTGTCGGTTCCAAACGTTCCCATCGCGTCACATTAAAGAGTCCTGCAGCTTAAATGTCAAAAGGTTGTCGGAACGCTCCTTTAACCCTGTCACAGTACACGAGGAGGAGGAGGAGGATTTTCTGGCCGAGTCCCGTTTGAGGAGGAAGCAGAATTCCTGGCGGCTCCTCCGGGGTTGACCGGGTCGTACGGTCCTGGAATACCACACAGCAGAGCGGGCCGGAGATGCCTGAGAGTGGAAGGCTGCAGGCTTAGGATGCCTTCTGCAGGGTGTGTGTGTGTGTGTGTGTGTGTGTGTGTGTGTGTGTGTGTGTGTGTGTGTGTGTGTGTGTGTGTGTGTGTGGACGGGTTTACAGTAGAGTTTTAGGATTCTGTAAATAGGCGTCCCAGGAATATCTCCCCTCTCTGATTACGTCCTCGTGTCGGAGCGATGGATCAGTTTGCTGCTGCTGGGATTTACTCTGCACGCTCAGATTCCCTGTTTTTAAACTCTTTATTCATCTATTTCGTAAATGAACGTTTGGTTTCAGTTGTGGTGGATCAGCTGCAGATCGTCTCTCTGTGATCTGCTGAGCTGTGACAGTTTTATCTATCTGCTCTCCTGGCGGGTCGAGACGCTGATGGCTGTCAGTCATCAGCTGCTGCAGGAGAAGAAAACACTCCTGCAGGTGTATTTCTGCAGGAAGAAATGTGGGTTGGGATTTTACAAACAAAAGAAATAAAGACTGAAGTTTCTGAGCCTGAACAGACGCATGTTTGGATTTGAGACTTTAACACCTGTAGAGCGACAGGTGTGTCAGGGGAGAACAAAGGCGACAAAATCAGGAAAAAAAACCCAGACAACGTGATGAAAGTCTAAAAAAAGAGAGAATAGATCGTAAAAAACACCCATAATCTCCCAGAAGCTGAAGTTAATGTGTTCAAATCATCCAAAAACTAAATATTTCAAGAGAAAATCAGCAAATTACGACATGTGACGGCTTCTAGAAAACAAAACCGTCTGACTGAGGAGAAATAAAAGTTCTGCGAGTTCTGTAAACTGTATCTGAACCAGACCCAGCGCCGTATCACTTGTCTCGTTATCTGTCCCATGATTCCTTGAACCTTCACACACACACACACACACACACACACACACACACACAGATTCATCAGCCCGTGTGGAGGTCGGGGTGAATTATCTGTGGAGATATTCATGGACGGTTATTTCTCCTCCTCTGGCAGCTGAGAAAACAGAACCATCGACCCAACAGCTCAGAGGACACAGAGACAAACCAACCTCCCAGCCATCACACACACACACACACGCACACACACACACATACACACAGTTTGTTCAGGCTGAGCGCACACACGCGAGGCTGGCGGGTGGAAACACGTTTCGATCTACAGAGAAACTGGAATGCAGAAACAAGATCCCGCTGATATCAGACGCTCTTTAATCCTGACATTTTAAAAACAACGTCCAACGCCATCGTCCACAGCTCACACACACACACACACACACACACACACACACACACACACTCTTTGAACCGGGACTAAAACAAAGTAAAGTGAGCGTTTGATTTGTTTGACCCGAGCTGCTGCCAGCCCCCCCGAGCGAAACCAGAGCTCTTATTTCACCGCTAATCTGTAGTCTAAAAACGTTGGCAGGCTGAACTGTGTACACCCACTGCCCTCTGAGAGTGTGTGTGTGTGTGTGTGTGTGTGTGTGTGTGTGTGTGTGTGTGTGTGTGTGTGTGTGTGTCAGAGAGCTGTATCTGAATGCTAAAAGCTCGTGTCACTTCGGAGATGGACCTCGGCTGCACGCTGCTGCGGTCAGAAGCACCTGAAGTACAAACAGCTCTGCAGTTTCCAGATTAAAGATAATCGTCAGTGTTACTCAGACGCAGGAGACACTCGAGCAGCTCACCTGGTGTTAATATCACCTGGTGACTGATGCACAGACACAAACTGACCTCACATCTGCTGAAACAATGCAAGGTGCCGCGGTGACGGTGCCTTCAGGTACTGTGAGGGGTGAAAGATGATCCAGGAAGTTCCACATCCTTCAGAAACATTTATTAGAGGTCATAGACATTTTACTTCACTACATATTAGAGTTGGGCTGATCCTGGACCGTCCTAACATCGTGATTTTAACGGTTCCCACCAGGTGTGTGTTAAACCAGCTCAGTTAAGTGACCAGAGACACACAACGTGCCGTTTTTCTACAGATATCTTTGATTAGCTTCTTTGGCTAGTTTGCTAATGTTGTTTTATACCTACGAGGCTGAACACAGCTAAGTTACCGACACGTGGTCGAGACGAGGACACTTTTAAACCTGGCACATGTTTGTCGTAGCGACAGGAGACAGTTTCCTCTGCAGGATGAGACGGTTGGAGATTCATGTCAGAGCAGCAACAGCAGCGGCAGCAGCGGCGGCGGCGGCGGCGGCGGCTAAGATCGAGAGCTAACACACAACTGCTGCCTCAAAATCATCAACAACGACGTCACCGCTCATCCTGATGTTTCCTGAAGTTTTGCCTTTTTCATGGATTATTTTTGTATTAACAGGCACGTCGCGTGTAAATTCATCATCCATGATTAGATACGTGAGCAAAATGTAAATGAGACGTTCAATGACAGTCTGAACGAGGCTCCAGGCGGGAGAACTAGCTGCTAATTAAAAGGCGTCCACATCACCTGCTAACGTTAGCAGCAGGCTGGACAGAGCAGACATGTCACGGTGGAAGACGGATAATATTCAAGCAACAGACTCCAATTAAAATATTAGTTTTATGCTCATCAAGTCGTTCTGCAGCAATTCGTACAAAACACACAGAGTTTAAAGTCTCTGCAGCAGAGAAATCAGGACAACATGTTGACGGTAAACAGACGTTACTCGAGTGCAGAGAAGAAGAAGAAGAAGATCCAAACAGACGGAGATAATGACAGTGTGGTGAGAGAGGAGGTGAAGTGTCTCTGCCTTATCTCCACACACACACACACACACACACACACACACACTCACACACTCACACACACACACACACACACACACACACACACACACACACACACTACAAACTGCAGATTACTGCGTCCTCTAAGATTTCTTGGGGATAATCAACAGTCTGTCAGACTCTTCTACAAACAAACCTCCTGATCCGAAGGAGACGATCTGGAGCCGAGCCCGGTCCAGAACTTTGACTATAAGATGAATAAAGTTTCAGCTAAAGGTCCGAAAACACCACACAGACCTCAGAGAACGAGCAGTGACAAAGACTGACCAAAAACCTGCACTTGAACGCATCGCAAAAGACTGCAGCTGGCAGTCAGCTAGCTCGTAGCATCTGTGGCACCTCTCCACACCACCAGGTGGCAGTAGGCAGTCATTCAAAAGGTAAATACGAGCCAACATGGCTGCCAGTCATCCACAGTTTCCAGTCACACGGCTGGATATTTTTAAGGACACCTGGAGAGTTTTTTGTGGCGTCAAAACCAGCTGATCATCGTCACAGGAAGCTGTACCGTCTCCGTCAGTGGTCGTTGAACCATGTTGTTGTTCTAACCAGAACCGAGCGGGTTTGTGCCTGAAACTAAAACAGAACACAAGCACGGCACTGTGACAAGAGAGAAAAATAAAATTCAACCTAAACAAAAAGAAACATCCAAAAAGTCCGACTGGTGCCGACGATGAGGGACAGACGCTGTTGATCCGTTGTTTCGTCTACTGGATGTCAGAGATTATTGAAAAAGGACTTTGAGGGAATTTATTTGTCCTGTCTGACCGGAGGATGTTTAGTTTAAAAGACGAGGAACCAGCAGCAAAACTGACGCCAACAAAATGACCACTGAGACGCAGATTAACACTCTGAAGCCTCTACAGACATCATGACACTGTGATCCTGACGAAGATATCAGCTCTGAGTATCAAGTTCTTGATCTGAGCGTCTGCTGCGATGTCAAACACACGTTTCCCTCCTGCTCGGCGTGATCACGACTCGATGGACTCGTGAGGACGGAGAGCGCCGTCGTCCACGCTTAATATCTGACAGCATGAAGCTGCAAGTCGTCGGTGTCGATAGTTCACAACTCTGCAAAACATGAAATCTGAACTGTGTGTTCAGACTGAACGACAGCAGACTGAGTTAAAAACGCCTTTTTTAATATGGAGGTTTGGTGAGCAGCTGTTCAACACGAAGACTTAACGATGTGTCGTCAGCGTCCTGGGAGGTCCGTGTGTACAGGAGTGTGTGTGTGTGTGTGTGTGTGTGTGTGTGTGTGTGTGTGTGTGTGTGTGTGTGTGTGTGTGTGCACTCAGGTGTGTGTGTGTGTGCACTCAGGTGTGTGTGTGTGTGTGTGTACATTAACAACGAAAAGCTTGTCCGGGCAGCTTTCTCTGAGCTCTGATTGGCTGTCGTTTGTTAAGCCAGACACACTTTGATCCTCCCTGGAGATGGCACACACACACACACACACACACACACAGACACACACACACACACACACACGATTCTGAAGCGTTTTGTTTCCACACAAACACAGACGTTGAATTACAACCCGACTCCATCAGAGGTGTCAGGATGGAGGATGGAGTGTCGTCTGCAGGTACGCAGACGTCCTGCGAGCAGCAGGAAGTTGTAGCCCTGAATTATTTAACAACCTTCACAAACAGCTCCGACCTCCTGCTGCTCACCTGCACTGAGTCCATTTCTACATTTATACATCCTCTTTTCTCTCCCTCTGTCTTTTATTTGTCTCAACAGAAAAATTAAGAATAACAGTGCGTCCAGCAGCTGAGACCTCCTCCTCCTCCTCCTCCTCCTCCTCCTCCTCCCCCTCAGAGACCTGAACACAGCCCCGAGTCCAGGCCTGCAGAGGGAGCGCTTAAATATTCTTTCTCATGCTCCCTCGGACGGGTGGAGCCTCAGAACTAATTAGAAGCAGTTTGTGCCGGAGATGAAAAGAACACACACACACACACACACACACACACACACACACACACACACACACACACACACACACACACACACACATACACACAGCCTCACCTGCTGGGGGCCCTGGTTAATAATTCAAACACACCCTCTGGCCAACACACACACACACACACACACACACACACACACACACACAGCAGGTATATACCTGTTTTATGGACATGCAGCCACACAGCGAGAGAAAGACAAGAAAGGAACTGAACGCTCTGATTTACTGATACGAGATTATCAATCAGGATTATTGGAAATTTGTTCCTTCCTTTCCTCACGTTAAAACATTATTTACCGTCCACTCACAGACGTGATTTAGTCAAACGTAATTCTCCGGCCAACCTCCATGATGGCGCCAGCTGAGGCTTCTGGGAGATTTTGTGACAGAGCTTCTCTCCGGGCGTCGTGTAAACACAGCTGGAGATGTGTACGTACAGTTTGTGATGTGTTTATGAGTAAATATGAAGCTGTTTACTTTCTCTTTACTGCACTCACACACTGGTAGAGTGTTGGTGTACTTCAGGGTCCAGTAGGAAAAACCGGAGCTCCGCTTTTCTTAAAGCCGTCTCAGATTTCCTCTGAGCGTCGCGCTGAGCTCGGCCAGAAGAAACGCTGATGATGTTTGAGATGTTTTACATTCTTCATGAGGTCAGAGGTCACAGAGCACTATTTATACTTCTGTGACCTGCGGGACTCAAAATAAAGAGCGGTGCCACGTTCTCATGTGTTTTTCAGAACCAGAACTGATCACAGATCAATAATTAACAGGGTTCAGATCATGAAACATGTGTGAGATTAAAGATTAATGCATCAATCAGAGTGACGCTGAACTTTCACCTCGTTCATATCTGAAGTGACAAGTCGTCCCAAACGAATCTCCTTGTAGACACGTTAGCATGTTAGCATGTTAGCATCTATAGCTGCTGTGAACTGACTACAAAGCTACGCTAGGTTAGCAATCAGTTGCTATTAATATATTTACAGTAAATGAAACCAGCCGCCAGAGAGGACGGAGAGAATAAACAAGAAGACGACAGAACGACTCGCATCATGTTCAAAATAAAGGAAATACTGTTTATTAATATAACAATATGACCCGTCACGTGACGTATGATGAAGAATGCGTCAGACGACCTGAAAGTCTCGAAGGTTTCAGGTTTTGACGGAGGCTGCAGATATAAAACTGATCGCGGGTCAGTTTTTATAAATGAGGCTGCAGGAGTTTCTCTTCACATGTGAGAGGAGCAGCAGCACTGTGTGGTCTACAGGGGCCTCATTATGGTATGGCATCACCACGGCAACAGCAGCAGCTGCCTGCTTTGACGTCAGACACACACACACACACACACACACACACACACGCACACACACACACACAGTCTGTGCATACAGAGTGAATGCAGACAACATGTTCGTCCAATTACTGTAAACGAGTTCTGATGTTCTGCAGTTTAATAAAAGCCACGTTTCTGCTTCATTCCTGCAAATTTGATCAATTTCCTGCAGTCAACTGTTGATTCACAGCCAAAACACCGACTGTAAGTAAGACGTCTCTCTCTTTTTGACTCTTACGTTCATGATTCAGCTTTAAAAACGTCCCTGACTGTGTGGACGAGTCTTCACTTCAACTCGCAGCACGTAGAGAACAAAACTTTTCTATTTACTTTATACAAAGTCGCTCAGTTCTGATGTAAACATGCGTCGAACCACGACAGGTGTTGGTGAGAGTTTGAGGGGATTTATGTTGAAAAGCACAAACAAATGTAATTGTGTGATCAGATTTTCTGCTCTTGAATCCATCCAGAAGAAGTGGAGTGTGTATTTTAACACGTGTGTGAGCGCTGAGTTTGTTCTGACCTTCATGAAGATCCTAAAAACAGCAGCGTGTGTTTACACTGCAGATATGACATCACTCACCTGCGACTGAGATGATATCATTAAATGACGAGCTGCCAAAGGAGGCCATCTGCCTCCACCACACACACACACACACACACACACACACACACACACACACACACACACACACTGCGGATACTGGCTGCAGCAGCATCCACAGGGAGTCACTTCTCTACAGTCCGTCTTAAAAACCAAACACACACTTAGAAACACGAAGGAGCTGAATGCAGCTCAGGTGAACGTCCAACAGGTCGACTGTCTGACTGTCAGCTGCATCTGAGTGTCGTCTTTACAATCATCACAGTAAAATCCAAGTCTACCATCACCTGAGGACAGTACAGGCCATGAATCTAAGTCAGAGCTAACGAAGTCATAAAGCTCGAGGTTCAGCACACATTCAGAGATTCATGTGGATCAGTCTTCAGCTGCAAAGGCTCATGGGTATTGTAGTGCCAAAGTGAAACTGCTCCATGCTGGATTTAACAGTCGTTTAGCTTTTGAGTTCGGACCATCACAAAGTCACACAGTCGTTCTCCTTCACAGATTAAAACAAACTCAGATCCACTGAGGTCGGGAAGTTTCAGCCTCCTCGACAACATCTGGTCTTTAAAAGCCTTTTGTGTCTCTTGAGCTACGACAGTTTTTACAGCCTGCCGGTGTGACAGCGACAGCACGAGACTAAACTGGGAATATTAAGAGTCCACTTCAGTTTACTGCAGCTGACGGAGCGACTCTGAGCAGATGGTGCCGCCCGCCTCCGCTCTCATCTGGACGTCGGCTGCCAGGATTCTCAGGGAGGTTTTTCCAGATGTTGTTGGATGAAACTCCAGACTTTTCAAGGTGACACGATAAACAAACGTTGACAGCCGGGGCTGTGACGGCTAATGATTCTCGTGAAAGGACGAAGATTTACGATTCCACCGACCCTGAATAGATCAGACAACCAGCTCCACGTCCTGAGCTGCAGCCGGACCGTTACTGATCGATCTGCAGGTTTTATTGTCCCTTTGGATTATTGAATATCAGAAGACAGATAAAAATATCAGTTGGATTCTATCAGAGGTGTCGAGGAGCGATAATAACCCTGATATTAAAGATGAAATATTGATGTTCTGTTAATAAACCATGCAAACCATTTTCCTTTATCCTCCCTTCCTGACACTCCTCCATGTTTCCTCTCACACCAGCTGTTCCTCCTTCTCTCCTTCTCTCCTTCTCTCCTGCCTTTGTTTTCCTCCTTCCTCTTTTCCATCTCACTTCCCTTCACTTCCCATGCTTCTGTCCTGTCTTCCTTGAATGTCCTCTCCTCAGGTCTTTTCTCCTCTCCTCTCTAACACCTCCTCTCTCTGTGCTTTCACCTCCTCCTCCTCCTCCTCCTCTTCCTCTTCCTCTTCCTCTTCCTCCTCTTCCTCCTCCTCCTCGCTCCCAGGTGTTGACATGTTGATGTGGCCTCTGCCAAAGCGACAGCGCTCGCCGGCCCCTTTAAGGGACGAAATCCTCCCCAGCAGCAGGTTGCTATGGTAACCACGGACCAACACTCACACACACACACACACGCATACACACACACACATACACAATGACAGGTACAGAGAGAGGAGGACGCCCGCTGTGTCTCAGCTCCGTAGTGTTTGTGTTTCAGTGTTGGACATGATGATGATGATGATGATGATGATGAAGATGATGATGATGATGATGACATCGTCCACTTCATCACATGTTCAGGATCTCCGTCATGTCGGCAGGTAAAGTTACAGGTGAGAAGGGCATCGAGCCAGTGACCACTGTTCACCACTGTGTTCAACAAGTGTAAACTTCAAACCAGAGGACGAGACGAGACGAGACGAGACGAGACGAGACGAGACGAGACGAGACGAGACGAGACGAGAGTTGTTTCACTCAGACTGAATCCTGCAGTGATTTCCATCTTGTTGCCATGAGCACCAGCAGCAGCCGGCTGGACATGGCAGCCGACAGCCTCCTCCTCCTCCTCCTCCTCCTCCTCCTCCTCCTCCTCCTCCCCTCCTTCATCCCTCCATCCATCCTTCCCCATCTCTCCCCATCACCATCTGCCCTCCTCTTCCTCTTCTCCCATTTTGCCATCCATTCCTCTACAGCACATCATCCTCTCTTCAGCTGATGCTTTCTCTGCTTCGGTCTCTCATTTCAACACATTTCCCTCCTCCGTCCCTGCAGAACTGTACTGACTGGTGTTCCGCTCGGAAACTCAATATGAATTTAATAATTCAGGTCATCTGTCAGAGCTGACTGTCCGTCTGCAGGTCACGCAGAATACAGAAACACAGAACAGCCTCCGACACAAACAGACGATCGGGTTTCTCCACAGACGTTATCAGTTTCACCGTCTAGGTTTTGGTTTTTGGTTTTTAAAGCGCACAGTGTAGAAAATGATGCTCGAGTCGATTTAGAAATATCACATTTCAAACGTGAGGTGTTTGATAACCACATGTAATGGATGACTGCAGAATGGATGTGGACATCAGCCGATATGCGTCTTTTTCTCTCCGACATCCGAATCAGCATCTGCCCCCAAAACTGCAGATCGTTCAGGCTCGACAGTCAGAGTTTTCTCCTCAGACTGTTTAATTTTTATAGGACTAAAGATGGAGGATCCATCCATCAGTCGTCTTCTGATCATCCAGCATCGGGCCGCTGAGGCAGCAGGCTTGGTATTCCAGACATCCTTCTCCCATGTAACGCTTTCCAGCTCCCTCCTGGACGATCCTGAGGCCAGATGAGAAACATAATCTCTCCAGCAGGTTCTGAGTCTTCACCAGGTCTTCTCCTCCCAGTTGTTCATACCCTGAAAACCTCCAAGTGGAGGCACCAAGGACGCCTGAACCACCTCAGCTGGCTCCTCTCCACGAGAAGGAGCAGCGACTCGACTCCGAGCTCCCGAGTCCAGCCACCCTACAGAGGAAGCTCATTTTGGACGCTTGTATCTGGAGGAACACCCGTCTGTCCATCTCACGCTCTATCAGTCACGACCCAGAGACACTTCTTCTTCTTCTTCACCGAGCCGAGGAGGCAAAATCCACCGTTTTCCAGCAGAATCTCAGAATCAAAATGAAACCAGAGAGAAAACTGAGCAGCAGAAATGTTTCGTGTCTGCTGTTCCTTCTTCTTCATCATCATGCAACCTCTAATCAGAGATCTGTCCATATCAGGATCATTTAATAGATGAAAATCAATCAATTATCAGAGTGTAACATTTAACCAACCTGCGATCTTTCTCTGACTTCGACCAAACTATTTCTACTGCTTGTTTGTTGCTTTTGTTCCTAAAATGAACCTCAGATGAGACTCTGGACGACAGCTGCTACATTAATCCACCAACACACGACACAGCCAGAGATTAAATCTGTCAGCACAACGTAAAACAATTAGATGTTAATTCAGCAGCAAGCAGTGTGATGTAGAGTCCATACAGGAGGAGGAGGAGGAGGAGGAGGAGGAGGAGGAGGAGGAGGAGCTCAGAGGAGGAGGAGCTCTGAGGAGGAGGAGGAGGAGGAGGAGGAGCTCAGAGGAGCTCAGAGGAGGAGGAGGAGCTCTGAGGAGGAGCTCTGAGGAGGAGGAGGAGGAGGAGGACGGCTGGGTGCGGCTCCACAAACCTCTAATCTGTCCCAACAGGTGCTGAAAGAAACCAATAATTCAACACACAGCTCCAGGTGTGACAGCTAATGCACACACACACACACACACACACACACACACACACACACACACACACACACACACACACACACACACACAGTCAATTACAGAGCGGCTGTGACCCAGAGCCCTAGAATCATCGCGGCGTTGACTGATTGTTTCCTCGGCTACTGTTGTCATTGTGACGGCGAGTAACCTCGACAGGAAGCTGGCCTACATCCCACCTAGTGCACACACACACACACACACACACACACACACACACACACACACACACACACACACACACACACGCACACACACACACACACACACACACAGTTTCCCAAAACAAAATTCACAGAAACACTGAACACCAGAGCGAGCTGCCCATCAATCCTTCCTGCATCGTTCATCAATCAATCAGTCCAGGAAGCGACGTGTATCGACGTTCCCGTCCAGCGATCGGGTGGACGGCCTCCTCCGATCACTCGTCAATGATGTAGAGAAAGTACACATCGATAGAAGACGAGCAAACTCACGACGACAACAACACACAACACAGAGGCTCCAACTCCATCGTTCATCTCAGCGTTCACATCAAACTGCGACTGAAGGTTTCTCACACAGGGCATTTTATTTTGAAGGGTGGCTTCACTTCCTGTGGGCGTGGCCTCCAGCAGCGTGGATCCATATCAGGCTCATCTATCAGCCCGGATCAAACTAAACGAGCTGCGATCGGGTTGTTTTCAGTCTTTCATCACACAGTTACAGACCCGATGAGTCCGCAGACGTTCTGAAGCCGTCGGTTCTGAAGAGAGCTGCGACAGTTAGTCAGCTGACAGGAAGTTAATCACCAATTATGTCAGTATTGATTCATTCTTGCAGTTGTTTTCTCAGCAGAAAAGGTCAAACATCAGCTGTAATGCTCACAATGCTGTGCAACATGCAACTGTTTTATTTTGAAGTCAGCTTTAATGTTTTAAATGACCTGATGAGTAAATCATTAGTTACAGCCCCGATTCTGAAACACTGTCAGCTGCATAGTGTTGCACAGTTGTCAACTCTGTTTGACAACTATGCAACACTTCAGGTTAGAAGCTGGCAGCGACACGACCAGCATCATCATCATCATCATCATCATCATCATCATCAACCAGCAGCATCATCGACCATCTCACCACAAGTCCAACGTCCTTCATCAACAACAGATTCATCTCTGATCATAAAACCTGCAAACAGCAGCTGTGAGACTTTACAACCCAAAGAGAAACACTTCCAATGTTACGAACACACACACACACACACACACACACACACACACACACACACACACACACACACAGACGTACCTCGGCTGTTGGTTGCGAGGTCGGCCACCTTCTGAAAAGCGTCCAGGAAGGCTGCTACAGCGACAAACGTCGTCCTGAGAGACACAACGGAGGAAAGTTTAAGTTACGTTTTCTTATTATTCTGCATTTATAGAATTATAACAGCAAACATCAGGATTCTTCTTCACTGTCTGCAGGATTGTGTCACATTCAGACAGAGTTAAATATGACACTTTATAATGTTCACTGGAGAGCGACAGGTGATGAGACAGACAGGAAACGTGTCCTTCCACTTTGTCTCCTGACGTGAACCCTGATCTTCTCTCGAGGTGTTTATGAGCCAGTTTCAGGCCTCTGAGAGTCTCTGAACTACAGTCGCTCTAAACACAGAGGATGATCTGCAGCAGTGGGAGCTGCATGTACAGGATACAACACATATAAATACACCGGTATGCTCCTTTAAAGTCACATTCTGCCCAAACTGTCCTGATGTGCTGCGGTGAGGAAGAGGAGGGAGGACGTTCATCATCATCATCAGCTGTGACCTCCGCCGACCTCCGCGGCCCCAACCAGCATCTCTGGAGGCGACCGCTGATCCGTCTCACTGATAATGACTTTCTGCTGGCATCATTAATCTCTGCCAGCCGCCGAAGGTTAATTAAGTCGTGCACGTGTGTGTGTGTGCGTGTGTGTGCGTGCGTGTGCATGTGTGTGAAGGTGGATGTTGGTGGTTGTGTGTGTTTGTGTCCATGATGAATTAATGTTTAAGTGTATGTTTGCAGGTTTCTTTGTGCATTCATGTGGTGTGTGTGTGTGCGCGCGCGTGTGTGTGTGTGTGCGTGCATGTGTGTGTGTGTGCGTGCGCGCATGTGTGTGTGCGCGTGTGTGTGTCTGTGTGTGTGTGTGTGTAGAGTCGGTGAACCTGAGCAGCAGGGACGAGGTGAGGTGAGCCTGACATTTAAACACTTAATGATACGGACTGATTTGATTTTCATGAGCTTGGGTCACACACACTCTCAATACAATGTGTGTGTGTGTGTGTGTGTGTGTGTGTGTGTGTGTGTGTGTGTGTGTGTGTGTGTGTGTGTTGTACCTGAGCTGTGACTGTAGTTTACTGGCCTTGCTGATGAAGTCGTCCCACACTGGGTAACTGCCCTGAAGAGAAGAAGAAGACGACACATCAGAATCAATGACGACAGATTAATAAAGGCTTTATTGTGAAAGTTTCATAAAATCCTGTTCTGCAGCTTCACAACACTTCATCCTGTGTTGACGATCACTTTGAGGGGTTTGTTTTCTTTCTCATGTATATCAAAGATGTTATATTTACTGAACTACAGAAACAAACTCCTCCTCTGAACTTCAGCTCGTGTTCTGATCGTCAGACTCGACCAAAACACATTAATCATCAGAAGCAGCCGTGAGCCAACAGACAGCAGGGAGACGGATCAATACCCACCGATCCATAAGCCCCACCCACCCCCGCCCGTCTACAGGAAGCCAAACAAGCGCCCCCGAGGCATGCAGATACAGTTCGTGGGTTTAATATGAGACACATGCACACTAAAAAACAAAACGCTGCAGTGCGGTACGGCTGCACGGAGGGAGGAACCGGGGAGCGCTTCTCATGTCAGCAGGGAGTCCCCTGATGTGTTCGGGGCGGGTGGGGCTTCTCTCTGCTGCAGAGAAACATCAGAGGCAGCTTCACGCTCCGGGTTCTGGAGCTCAGACTCAGAACTGTGTCATCACTTTAAATCAAACACTCCAACCCACATTCACACTTACTACAAGAAGCTGAGAGTTCATAACGTCATCTGTACGAAACTGATGAGAAACGAGTCTCTCACACGCCCACTTTTATATGATTCTACTTAATTTACTAGAAACATGAACGAGGGGGAACAAAACAATGTTCGATTATTCCTTTATGTTATTTCTAAATCAAAATATGTCAAATGTTTGTTGGCTCTTTGAATCAAATCTCTCCTGACTCTCGGTCACACGCTGGTCTCGTCTCCTGGGGTCAAGTTCTGGTTATGATCCTCTCAACCATCCTGATCATCACCAGAATCAGATTTTACTCATTCTGCATGCTGCTGCAGGAGATGGGCACTCTAAGGAGTGATGCTAGAGTGGTGGACGGATATATGGCTGTAATTCTGGTTCTGAAAAGCCCAGTACAGATCAGAAGCAGCTGAAATCAAGACAAGTATGCGAACGTCCCTGAAGCTTCGTCACGTCTCCAGTCTATAGAGCTGTATTTTCATTTTGTTCCTTTAAGAATCTGTCAGAACCAGAGCCAATGTTTTTTTTTGTTCCCCTCATTTCTTTCAGTGTGGACGTGCTGGCTGGTGAAGCAGAGACGATTAAAGTGATCAATAATCAATAATAAGGAACCTGCAGCAACGTCACCTCTATGTTCCTGCACCGCACTTAGTGGGCGTCGCCGAACCTCAGCGTCACTCCTCTGTGTGTGTGTGTGTGTGTGTGTGTGTCTGTGTGTGAGAGTGATGCCCAGCGTCATCGCCTGGCTACCGTTGCTATGGTAACGCTGCCGGTGCTGATGGTGCAGCTGCAGAGGAGCTTCAGACAGAGAAGGATTTGTGGGGAGAGAGAGAGAGAGAGAGAGAGGTGGGGGGGGGGGGAGTCACACGTGCATGCATCAAACACACACACACACACACACACACACACACACACACAGACACACACACACACACACACACACACAGACACACACACTAGCTTTCTTTGTTTCTCTCGTTCACATTCAAACATTCATTTTCTTCTCCGTTTTTCTCCGTCATCTAACATCTTCCTGCTCGTCATCACTCATTCATCTTCTCCTCACTGTCACACTGTGTATATATTTCTATTTAAACCCACATCTCATTACATCCTCTCTCTCTCTCTCTCTCTCGCTCTCTCTCTCTCTCTCTCTCTCTCTCTCTCTCTCTCTCTCTCTCTCTCTGGCGTGCGGCCGGGCGAGGGCAGGGCCACTGCATCAATCAGTCACCGAGGACATAAATTGTCACCGTGGCAACAACCGGAGGCGGTCCTCCAGGAGTCCTTCGGCTCTGTGAGCGACTGCACGGCCTTTAAACAGAGAACGCTGTTTGTTTCTCCTCTGTGTGAGATGCCAACACAGATCTGACTCCCCGGAGCGTGACTGTCTTCTTCTGTGGTGCTAAAACCAATTAAAAAAAAAAGCTTCAGTCGAGGTTTTTCCACCTCTAGGTGAGACTCTGAGGATTCACACCAGCAGCAGCAGCAGCATCTTAAAGCAGGAGGACACCAGAACCAGAACATCCTGCCGGTCCACATCTGTGTGGATGGTAGAAGAGAAGCTGCTTCCTTGTTCTGCCGCTCGACAGAACAGAACCGATCAGAGAGTCGGGTGTGGCTGAAGCTCAATGAGGCACCATTTTACATTATTGTGTTCAGAGAAAACGGACCTGCAGATAAACATTTAGCTTGTAGCTTAGCACGAAGACTGAAAACAGCTGACTGAAGACGGATTATTACCACAGTGCATCTCATTTGTTTAGTCAAGTGTAAAGTTGGATGCTATATGTGTTAATATTACTGATTTAATGTTACATTCAGGTCAGTGTGTCCAGCTGTTGTTGCTTGTTGGACCTTTGAGGTTCTTCTGGAGAATATTCTGGATGGTTTCTGTCTTTGTTTTGGATTGTTGCAATAAATAATATACACACATGTACATCCATCTCTTAACAAGGACGTGAATCTGCGTTTCTTTTTAAAAACTTATATTTTAGGTCCTATATTTTGTTTTATGATTTTATGATTGCATAATAAATAAGACGGGTTAGTGGCTCCAGATGTTGAAGCAACAAGCCGACGTGAGTTTGTTGTGTTCAAGAGTCTTAAAAACCTTCTAATAACAATAAACTCCCTTCAGAACTGTTGGGCCCATTTCAAACGTGATAAATGTCTCAAAACCAGAAGAGCTGCACCTGATGTCGGACAGTGAACGCACCACAGAACCAAACCAGTCAGTCAGAGTCGGTGCCAATAAAACCGACTGACGACAGCAACAACAACAAAAAAGAAGTGACCCATTTGGCCGAGGAACCAAAACCAATGCATCAGCTGTGCTCGTGAGGTTTCCATGACGATCTGGACTCTGACACACAGAACCACCACCTCGCCCGCCCAGAGAGAGAGAGAGAGAGAGAGAGATTATTTTAGCTCAGAGGTGATTAAGACGACGGTTCAGTCCGAGATAAACGGTGATTAGCATTCAGCTAACAGGCTCAACAGCAATACTGTACACACACACACACACACACACACACACACACACACACACACACACACACAATAACAAGGTCACACAGCTACAGTTTGATTTTACTGCAGCGTCACAGCTGCAGCAGTTTAAAATGTCTTTTTGGAAACAGAAACATGATTTAATTGTTACGGTTTGTGTTCTCGTGTTCACGTCGAGAGCTGCAGTTATTAGATTACAACACAATCTGCTTCCTGTCAGCTGTCGGAGCCTCGAAGGGAATAAATGTAAAGTCTGTTCTGAACCACGTCGACCCACATCAGAGGAACAAACAGTGCTGCCCTGATGCGTCTGAACTACAGACGTATTTATTTCACTTCATCTGTGCCTCCATGTTTCACCTACAGCTGCTCAGACACAGCTGGAGCATGAGTTCAGTTTCAAGAAACACTCAGACATTTAGATATCTGTGCAGAATCTCTTAAACACAGACAGAAGACAAACTGAACCACGTGTCTTGTACTTTACTGAAGGATCTCTGTGACTTCTCCTCTCTACACCTGAACACAAACATCTCAACTTCCTCCTCCTCACATTTCCAAAACAGCCTTGTTGCTTCAGTTTGATGCATCTGAGGGGAATTATTTTAATTTGGCGTCACGCACGGCAGACGTAAGAAGCCGTAAACAGACAGAGAGGGAGGCTGGAATGTGGAGAAAAGGCGTGTTAGTGTCTCGTATCTGCAGAGAGTTTCTGATTTTCTCTCTTTGTTGCTGCTCGGGACGCTTTACCAACCCAACATGTGTCTATTTGACGTCCTGGGAATGAGACTCAACAATCAACTGTCTTTGTGGTGCGTTCAGGAACAGCTGGGACAAATCCTACTGATTCTACCTTTAACTTTAATAGTCTTTGAATTCTATTAATATGACGTGAGCTTCAGTTAGCTTTGAGCACAAATGTCCTTCAGAGGGAGACTTTTTACTCTGATACTCTGAGTCCATGTTACTGTACTGGAGGAAACAAGCTGGATCAGAACTTCTACTGTCACCAGAGTCTGTTTTTACACAAGTATCTGAGAAAAGGATGTGAAGACATTTAACACCTCAATACATCTGTGGCTCTGTGGAAACAGAAAGTATGATCTAAGCTTCTTAAATCATCAATTATCCACCTAATTCTGGACTAATTAGTGGATTAACCAAAAGGTCTATTATCCAAAAATTAAATGCCAACAGGTTTGATGAATATACGACCTTCCTCTGGTTCCAGACTCTCACATGGGAGCATTTTGCCATTTTAAATGATTCTACCTGCTGTTCAGATAAAACAAGATATTTGCAGATGTCACTTTGGATTCTCTTTACTGTTTAAAAACATCACAGCAGCGACAGTAAAAGCTTCCGTTCACCCGGAGACGAACGCAGCTCACAGCAGACGAGAGGATGAGCCAGTTCCTCCTCCGGGGGGTGAAAAACCATTCAGATCGGTTCCACTTAAACGGATCAACAGTAATGTGTCGGCTCCCATGTAAGCGGCACAATGATGTGAGGATGATGAACAGCAAGGAGAAACACGAGCGCGTGGATGTACGACACTCTCTTCATGCTCACTTTACTGGAGAAATTATAACGTTTAGGTCTTTTACAGTCTGACGGAAGATGAGTGTGACGTGGCATCATTTTCTCATACGCTTCTATACAATCAGATTTATTTTAAACCAGCAGACACTTCTTCTAGCTGTTCATTATTAACGACAGACAGCCGGCGTGATGCCGACTTGTCTTCATTAACTCAGCGGCTGTAAAATGTCTCGTTGTTTTTCTTTAATTAAGCAGAAGGATGAAATCAGGAGTCCGTCAACACAAAGACAAAACCTGAGGACGTAAAACACGATCAGAGGAGAGGAGCTCCCTCCACCCACACGACGAGGGAAACCTGTCTGACTGAAGAGATGCAGGAGTGACGAAGACTTTGATTCAAAGAGGAAGAGGAGGAGAAAAAAGGAGGATCAGAGTCAGATAAGGAGGCTGGAAACACTGAGAGGAGAGCGATAAAATGAGGACAAGATGGAGCAGGTGACACAAGGAAGAGGAAGAAGAGGAGGAGGAGGAGGAGGAGGCCAGGCTGCAGGGAGAAAACAGGACGACAGGACGACAGGAGGAGGAGGAGGAGGAGGGGGAGGAAGACAGGAATAGAAAGAAGAGGAAGAGAGGAGGACGAGGGCGTGGCAGCTTTCCCAGGCCTCCCTTTGTGAAGCAGCCACACTACACCTGTTAGGAACCACCTGTCTGTTATTGCGTCACCGCGGAAACAGGTGTGTGTGTGTGTGTGTGTGTGTGTGTGTGTGTGTGTGTGTGTGTGTGTGTGTGTGTGGCTGCATGATACCCCTCCCCCGACAACACACACACTTCTAGCTACATCGACATAAACACACAAGCAAATACAGAGACGACAAGAAAACAGTAAAAACCAAATGACTGAAACGGACATCAAAGTCTGTGTCTGCAGCTGCACTTGAACGCACCACAAAGACTGCAGACGACCGCCAAGTCGCTCCAGCGTTTCCCGCCTGCGTGAGAGGAATTAACCCTCCACACCACCAGGTGGCAGTAGTCCGTTTTCAGAATTCAAAGATACAATTTAAGGAACCTAAAAAAAGGAGTCAGGGTCGTCACGTCTCTGAATCCTGCAGCTGCATTAAAGTCGATAACGTAGGTGTGATCAATAACGTTAACGATGGCTCCAAACCATAAAGTATCCAAGTTAGTCTCGTCAGTGACGTGTCAAAATGTCTGCCGTGAAAAGGATCTATGGGAGAAACATGCTAACACCCAACATATCTCCATCGTTTGACTTCACAGGCGAGTTAAACATCGTTTTGTTCCCCAAATTATCGACAGGGTTGATGATATCATGAGCTGGTCGGACCAAAATACAGCTGATGAGACCACAATCACAATTCATCTTCATCAAGACGTTCATATGTTGAGATTAAGCTTCAACACATCTGTCACAACAGTCCAGCACCAACACATGATTCAGTGACGTAATGACCCTTTAAGTTATCATAGGATTGCTTCTAATCATCATCAATTCAGCGATCGTCTTCTCTGTTCATCAGTTAATGTTGAGGTCTGAGATTGTCGACTAAAATCCATCAAAATCCCTTAAAATGAAAATATTCAGTCAGTTGTCCTGTGAGGTAAAGAAAGCTGGATGTAGGTCATGTTTTCTGTTCATCAGTCGATCAGTCGATCAGTGTTTCCTCCTGTCTGTGCAACAGAAGCGTGTCTGCTGGTATTTGACTAGATGATGTTGTATAAATATACGAGTTCCTGTTCAGCTGCAACACAAAATGTTGGCTTTTCTTTTAAATATGCACATTTTTAAACCAGGTTCTGTATCACAAAATCCATGATAATTAGAAATGATCATGGATTTACAATAAAAGAATAATAAAGAATAATAAACATGGCCGCTCTCTGCTTCTGTTCATACAGGATCACAACTCATGATCATTTTCATTCATTTCAGTTTGTTTCCATGTAAGATGAAGAGCAGCAGCAGATCATTTCAGTCTACAGGCTGAATGTAGGTCACGTTTCTGTTGATCAATTCATCAATCAATTAGTGATTCAGCTCTGATGTCACTTCCTGAATGATCTCATTAACAAGTGTGTGTATTTATCTAATTAATGCTTTACATTCCTACAAGTTCCTTTTTCATCTGCAGCACAAAATCTTGTCTTTCCTCTTAAATTACCAGTTTTTTAAAGCAGGTTCTGAATGAGGAGTCGGTGGATCCTTTGTCACTAATGCTTGTACCTGCAGCAGGACGAAGCTGCTTTACACACTGTCATCTTTTTATCTACTTATTTATTTATTTATTTGGAGGAAGCTGCAGGCAGCAGAGCCTGAACACACCCACCTCCTCCTCCCTCATCTCCTCCTCCCTCACCTCCTCCCCCCTTCTCTCCTCCTCCCCCCTTCTCTCCTCCCTCCTTGATAATTACCAAATTAACGCTGATGACGCCTGAAACCAGGAGAAAATGTCTGTTTCCTGCTCTGATGCAACAGGACGCACAGCGGGGCCCTTCTCTCCCAGGGGCCCTCACACTGATCTGAATCTGATCAGATCGAATAATCATCGTGTTGATCGTGTTACCTTCATGTCTCCTATGACGGTCTGGAAGAGGCCCCCCAGCGCGCTGCACTCCCTCTCCATCACTGTCTCCATCTTCAGCGGTGTCCACGGGTATCACAGGCGGTCACTCGGAGCCCCTGACATCCATAAATGAGGCGGCAGCAAACAAATAAATGAAGAAGAAGAAGAAGAAGAAGAAAAGAAAAAATGCTCGGTGCTGGTTCAGACGCTCGGACTCGTGCTGCAGGGTTTCCCCGGCTGAAGGAGCGCTGGAGGCGGGCAGGAGCGGCAGCAGGAGCCGGCGGTCAGTCTCCTCTCGGAGCGGGTAAATCCATGTGTGCGGGAGGAGACGCGGAGTGACAGCAGGAGCCCGCAGGAGAACTTCACACACACGGAGCTGCGCGCTGCTCGGCTCACGGAGGGCGGGGGCGCGCCGGGAGAGGCGGGAGCGCGCGTCTGTTGGCCACGCCCCCAGCGGAGGAGGATTTTTATTAATGAAGTTAAATCAAATAGAAGGAACGTAGAGGACGAATCAACCAATCAACACCGTGTTTATATACAAATATAACATGTTGAACTCTTAAATAAAAGTGTTAGAATAAAGGAAGACTGAAGAAAAAGAGTCAACATGGCGAAAAACAACACTTATATTTAAATTAAATGTTATTCATTGATGTAAAACACAAAAATAAAAGACAATAATTATAATATTAGAAAAACATTGTTAAATAAAAGAAGTGGATGAAGAAAAGCTTCAATTATTCTTAATAGAAAGAAAACTTATGATCACAGGTGTCTTTAAAAAAACAAAATATCATCACATAATGAAAAAAAGTAAAGTAAAAAGAAAATGAAGTGAGAATAAAGTAAAGATGTCATACTGAGAACTAAACTAAGAACTTCACTGAATGTAAATGTCAAAATCAAGTCAAATTAAATTATAACATTGATCTGTAAAATGCTGTTTGATGTGTTTCTTCTTATATCTCAGAGTTACAGTCAGAATAGATAAAAAATTAAAATAGAAGAAATTAAAGAAATTATATTTTCTAAATCCTTCTGCCTCAGTTTCACATTAAAACCTTCTCATGACTCAGATATTTAAAACTACGTCGCCACCTAGTGAATATTTCTCTGAAGTGCCTGATGAAGATAAAAAGTTAAAGAGGAGGACATGAAGAATGAAAATGGAAAGTTCAGGACAGTTTCAAACAGGAGACGGTTCATTTGCAAAGCAACATGTTAAAGGCAGAATGGGGAGAAATACTTTGAGACAATACATTATTAGATCTAACATTATATTATAAATACTGATGCAGAGATGTATGAACAGTATTTTCCTGTTGCGGTTGTCTTTATGTTTCAGTCCAAACCTCTCAAAGAGTCACGAGGAACTCTGCTCCAAAACTTAAACCTTTCACCTCGCTGGTATTTACTGTATTTACTCCTGAGGTTTTTATTCCGACACATGCAGGAAAATATCTGCATTAGTCCTGGAAATGTGTTCTTGTCTGTGTCATTGTGGTAACTTCAGCTTCTGTATTCATGTGATCCTCAACATGAACTGTCACTGCTGACCTTCATGTAGGTTGGAGGACACCTAGTGGTGAAACTCAGTCAGTGGCGCTCCGGCTGTGTCCTGAGGGAAACCTTCTCTGGCTTCATTTAATCACATTTACAGCCAATTATTCCAGAAAGAGTTCATATGACAAATACTGTCTTAGCTCGATGTCATTCTGCAGATTTGAATCCACAGCTGCACAGCATCACAATGAACGACAGAGACGAGATGCTGCTGCAGTTGGCGTCCGTCCACAGCAGCCGGGAGGGAAAACCTGCAGACTTCTGGCTCTAAACTGAATCTTTGGAAGCTGGACTGAAGCCAGAGGGGCTGACCGGCTCTCTGGAAGGAAGATCTGGGATCAGATGGTGAAGCTGGCAGAGCTTCAAACAGTCAAAGCTGTGTCATTTTAACCACACAGACTCGCTGCTTAATGACAGGGAGCAACAACAACACACACACACTGAAAGTCAACGGGCTCTGTGTTATTATCTCCCTGAAAACAGGAGAAGACTGAACTAATAACAGCTATCAGAGAGAGAGGGGGAGAAAAAAAAGGGACTGAAGAAGTGGGAGGAAAGCAACAAGACGAGGAGATTTACAGCATGTTCAGTCAGGTTCAGAGGAGAGTTTATCACATTATGACTCAGTGAAGAACTGCATGAAGAGGAAAAACATCAGTGCTTCAGTTTCACAAGCGTTTCATCAGCAGCTGCAGCGGTTCGTCTACAGAGTGACAATGAGCTGATCAGAGATTCTCTGATGCTGCTGAAGGCTGAATGTCTGCTGTGACGTCCCTGGAGGAGGAGTGGACTCAAGTTATTAACAAGTCAGGAGGAGAACCAGAGGAAGTGATTGTAATGTTAAAATTAAAAGTATGTCCCTTAAAAGATCAGGCGACACCAGACCCACAGATCAAGTTCTGACTAACAGAACCAGTGTTGAGTCCTTTTGGACCTCCTCGTGATTCTTTTCTGACCTTCAGGTGGACGTTGTTGGACTTTACCTGGGAGAAGACAAAACAGACAGTAGGAGAGAAAAGTACATGTTTGAATCACACATATGATGTTTTGTGAATTAAGAAGATCCTTTTTCAAATCAATAAAGTCTCAATTTGTAGTTTTCGTGTTGAAGCAAGACCAACATGGAGCCAACTGGACTCACAAAAGGTCATAAAAAGTTTAAATCAGAATAAATCTGCTCATGGTGACGACTGCAGCTCTGTGAAAGCAGAGCTGGTTCTGGTTCATGTGAGATTCATGGTGAAAATAAAACATTTATCACTAAGATTTTATCAAATAACGTCCCATGAAGGAAACCGGAAGGGGCGGGACTTTGTGCTTGCATCATGGCCCCGCCCCATTTTGTGTGAAACAGCTTCTCTGATGGTTTGACTGGCGGTTAAAGCTGCCACTCGTCCTGTTTTTCCCAGAATTGTTCTTTTTCATCAGCTGTCCCAGGAAAATATAAATCTCTCTCCAGGACACAATTAGATATCAAAAAGATTGACCTTTCTTAATCCCATTATCGTTTCTGTGTTGGTTCTTTTAACATTTGTATTATTTTAGCCTCTTCTGACAAAACAGATTGAAAGATGATGGTGGTGTGCACCAAAAGAGGCAGTCTCACTCGTTTCCCCGCATGAACTTGGAGCATTTCTCTCCAAAACACATTAGGGGTGAAACAAGAAGTCTTTGCTTTCAGATCAATTTGATTCCAATTGAGCACAACAGCAACTGATTTAAATCATGAACACCCTTCAAACATAGAAATAAACTAGTTATCCGATTCTTCAGGGGTCAAATTTGCCAAAATTCAAATACACATTCTTTAGCAGCACTTTAGTGTTGCTCTACTCCATTTCGGCTCCTTTTCCAGCACACTGCCTTGCTCAATGAGCCAGTTTATAAATGTCAAGCCTGGCATCCAGCACAAGTAGTGTAGAAAGCCTGTAGAGAGTCTAACAACATCTTTACTGTGATAACAAGCAGCTGTTTGCTGAACTGAGCAGCCCACGGCTGTGAATTTCAGATCATGGCAGAGATTCAGCAGACTCAGTCTTGACTCTTGATGCCTGCCCTCTGTAATTTTCCCCGAGTGCGACCACCTGCTTGGCAAACTGCCTCAATTGCCAGTCAGCTTTAATTCCATTTTGAGTGTTATTTCTGCAGCTGGGTGGAAGAATCAAGACTGCCATGTTTCTGCTTTTGGTAGTAAATGTTCATGTTGCAGTTTACAAATGAGCAAGACTGAAACATTAGTCAAATCATTAAAGAGACATTAGAGTCAATGCAATATCAAGTTTCTCAGTAAAAAAGTACTGGATTCGTCTATTGAAGTGACAGTGGAGCTATGACTTTAGTAGCACATGTTTAAAGACATTGTACTGCGTCATGTTACTCAGTGGTTTCAAATGACCTGCGGAGACAGAGTGCCGTTCAAGGTACTTTATTGAGTGTTGTGAGTTGATGCCAGGACCGACTGCCTTCAGAAAGAAAGTCAGGAACCTGAAAACAGAAAATGCCATTATGCAAAACTGCAACATTTACCTTAAATTCCTTATTAAAAAACCAGTTACAATACCTAAGGATGGTAAAGTCTGTTGTACACAGGAACCAGTGGTCTTTGCCATCTGGGGTGCTGCAGTGATGCCATTGGAATTGGTCTAGGATTTCTTGGAGCAACACCCCCCTGGGGAAGTGGAATATCCCACATACCAGCTTTGCTTTGGAGAACGCTTGGCTGGGGCTTGGCCGGGTACGCCGGCTGCTGCTGGTGGGGCTTGGCCGGGTACGCCGGCTGCTGCTGGTGGGGCTTGGCCGGGTACGCCGGCTGCTGCTGGCCGCGGTTGTACACTGATGCCATTGGTCGAGAGCTGCTTGGCGCAATATCATCCTGGGGAAGTGGAATATCCCACATACCAGCTTTGCTTTGGAGAACGCTTGGCTGGGGCTTGGACGGGTACGCCGGCTGCTGGGGCTTGGACGGGTACGCCGGCTGCTGGGGCTTGGACGGGTACGCCGGCTGCTGGGGCTTGGACGGGTACGCCGGCTGCTGGGGCTTGGACGGGTACGCCGGCTGCTGGGGCTTGGACGGGTACGCCGGCTGCTGGGGCTTGGACGGGTACGCCGGCTGCTGGGGCTTGGACGGGTACGCCGGCTGCTGGGGCTTGGACGGGTACGCCGGCTGCTGGGGCTTGGACGGGTACGCCGGCTGCTGGGGCTTGGACGGGTACGCCGGCTGCTGGGGCTTGGACGGGTACGCCGGCTGCTGGGGCTTGGACGGGTACGCCGGCTGCTGGGGCTTGGACGGGTACGCCGGCTGCTGGGGCTTGGACGGGTACGCCGGCTGCTGGGGCTTGGACGGGTACGCCGGCTGCTGGGGCTTGGACGGGTACGCCGGCTGCTGGGGCTTGGACGGGTACGCCGGCTGCTGGGGCTTGGACGGGTACGCCGGCTGCTGGGGCTTGGACGGGTACGCCGGCTGCTGGGGCTTGGACGGGTACGCCGGCTGCTGGGGCTTGGACGGGTACGCCGGCTGCTGGGGCTTGGACGGGTACGCCGGCTGCTGGGGCTTGGACGGGTACGCCGGCTGCTGGGGCTTGGACGGGTACGCCGGCTGCTGGGGCTTGGACGGGTACGCCGGCTGCTGGGGCTTGGACGGGTACGCCGGCTGCTGGGGCTTGGACGGGTACGCCGGCTGCTGGGGCTCGGCCTGCATCTGTATTCCATAACTTGAAACTACAGCCGACTCATATGCATTTCCATTTGAGTTAGGTTGATGTTGTGGCTTCTCTCTTGGTTTCTGTTCGATCAATGAGCCCGACCCGTAAGTAGAAACACTTCCCTCTGGACTGTAACTAACTACTTCCCTCCCATCAGAACCACTAAAACGTCCTGCACTGGCTGCAGCCCTGTCAGGGTAACTGTGTCCCCAATGACCTCTGGGCTGTGTAGCAGTCTCATAACTGGGAGGAGCAAAAGCAGGTTTATGGCTCCATGGAAAATCTTCAGCCAGTTGGTAGTGCTGTGTGCCACTGTAGCCTCCACTTCTGAAGCTCAGTGCTAAGAAGAGAAAACATTTGAGGTCAGTTTGAGAAGTTCAATGGAACTGCAGTTTGTTTAGCATGAATTCTTACCGTTTGCATGCTGCACAAATCCAAACAGTGAGAGCAAGAGCACCCTGAAACAGAAGAAAACATCACAACAAAACCAGGCTCATCATGAAACATTTCCTAAAGTACTGAAAAGTCACTCTACCTCACACAAAATCCAGAAGCCATTATCTTACAGCCGAAACAGAACAGCCTGCTCGTAGACAAACAACAAAATCAGAAACTATGGTCTCAGCTTCATGACTGCTGCTGCCAACAGTGGCACCTTTTCAAATGTCCAGTGGTGCCGCCTCACTCTGATGAGCTAACTGGAGTCAGGTTGGTGGATCAACCTGTGCAGGTGTTTCCTCGTTAGCTAACGAGCTAAGTCCCACCAGTGTCAGCTAAGAATGATTCATTCTCCCTCAGCATTGACGTACATCCTCTGAAGTGAGTTTTTGAGGGGATAGAAGAGCATTTTCTTTGACATGTTGTGTATTTATTGTGTTTCATGTTTTTATCTGGATGAATCTCCCCCTCTGGAAAAATAAAGATGATGTCAAAGGTAGTTTTGATTTTAGATGTTTTAGAAGCTTTGAGATTTCTGCCACTACCAAAATCCAACAGAGGTTACGTTTGACAGAGTATTCCTTCAGTAAGACTGTTGGAACTGTAAAGTAATTCCATTCCATCCAGCTCTTTATCTAAAAACAGGACAATAAAACTAACGACTGTACTGAAGAAGACTTTGTTGTTTTGTTTTCCTTCAAAGTGAAAACTATCTAGTTCTGTATTCTGCACAATCTGTTGCTGGATGTGATACTCTTGGATGTAATAAAAAAGTTTGACTGTAATTACAGCCCTTTTTTTTCTACCAGCTGATGTTATGTCAACTCTATGATCTTTGTTTTTTTCCAGCACTCAATTTATAAATGCCAGACCATTAATGTCGTGAGAAGCAGCAGAATTTAACTGCGATGAGTCATTTGTTTGCTCTCGACTTCTATGGATTCATTTGCTTTACAATACTGCTGACAAAGTAGATCATATATTGACTTTTTAGATTATAAAGAATCTTAACAATTGTTACAGGTTCAGGTAGCCATGCATCCAGCTCTCCTATTGGCCGGCTCTGACCCGTTTAGGCTCTCAGGGCACCGAGGGTGTTGTGTTTACTACTGGAACAAAGCGGCTAGATGCTAACATGCTAACACCTCTGCAGCTTTCTATCTTTGACATAATGTTTCCTACAGATGGATGCTGTATATTATAGACAATTGTTGTATTGTGTCAGAGAAGAACGACAGCTGACAAAAGATGAAACACATTTTATTGACCATCATTCACATTACTGGTTTCACAATAACGTCGCGCAAACACAGTTTCACATGTCACCACGTCACGAGGAAGCAACACGTCACGCAGTCAGAACAGATTTCTTACATCTTCTAACTGGTGTTTAAATCCTGGTGGCATAGATCCACAGTGAGAACACATTATCTCGGTCTTTGCTGGGAATTTTAATACAGAAAAATATATAAAATCCTGGAATATACTGTTCTTATGTTAATACATCGGTCACCAAACTGAGAGCCTGTCGGGGAGGACGGCAGGACGGGAGGGAGGAGTCAAAGCTGCACGTTAAAATGCAAAAAGCAAAGTTTAGATGAGGAGTCAGACGTGTGAATGTGTGAATGAGGGTTGGTTAGCTGAGTTTGAGGCCGAGGCAGAGAGCCAGCTCGTTCTTCTGGATCTTTCCGTCTCCGTTGATGTCGCAGTGACCCATCAGGGCCTTCCTGAACTTGTCCAGGTCTGTGCCGCTGATGCTGGGCTGGAGGAGGGTCGACACAGAGGTCAGAGGTCAAAGACAGCCTCACTTAGACTTAGACTTTATCTTAGAGGTAACTACTGAACTTTTACTCTGCTACATTCACAGGTTAACTAAGTTCCTGGTTACTTTCAGGCCTGTAGTTCATCTGATCCATTAAAGTCTGACTCAGTGTGTCAGGTAAAGTCACATCAGTATATTCATGATATTTTACCTTCACCAGCTCCATCATGTCCTTGACAAATCCATCCACTTCAGGTCCCTCCAACGCTCCTGTCTTACTCTGCATGCAGACACAGTGAAGAGTCTCTCACAGTTATCAGGAGACAAGACAAATCTAACTATTGATAAACTCGTATTTTATAGATTCAAGCTCCTCTGCAGAGGTCTCTGGGCTGATAAGGATTCTTTTTTTTAAAGAAATCAAAAGATATCAAAAAATGTAAACGGTTGGAAAGAAGAAGATTCACTTACAACATCATAGTGAGCGAATATCTTCTCAAAGTCTCTCTTCCTGTCCTCCTGACTGCACGCCTGACACCAGAGAGGTGAAGTAAAAAAGCATTAAACATTTACACAAGACAGCAGGAACGTCTGCAGCTCACATCATGAAAACATTTCTAGAAACTTACGTCCATCTTAAACTTCAGTAAGAAGTTTTCTTTCAGGGCCAGGATTCTGAACAGAGACAGATAATAATTGTAAAAGAAGATCAGATCAAGATGGATTCAGTGATTCTCCTCCTGGTCACGTGACACATCAACAGTACCTGGCCAGGTCGTTTAAGTCCAGTCTGCCGTCCCTGTTTTTATCAAACATCTTCATCTGCAGAGAAACAAGTCAGATTTAACCCTCGGTGACAAGACGGCGTCAGCAGAGCGGATATCTGAACATATTACCATGGTGTCGGTGTACTCCTCCAGCTTGTCAGCTGTGATGGACTTCCTGTGCTGGAGGAAGAGGTCCTGCAGGAAGCCCTGAAGGGACAGAAAGGACACAATGCTCACTGAGGCTGCCGTCCTCAGATCAGTCTGCAGCAGAGTTCAGCTCTCAGTTACCTTCAGCTCATTCGCTGAGATGTAGCCGCTGCTGTCTGTGTCGTAGTTCCTCCAGATCTACACCAACGAGACACAAGAAAAGCCACAAATACAAATACAATCAATATAAACTGTCATGATTTGTCGACTTTTCTGTTCTCCCGACACGTGAAATGTTCAGACAGCTCATGAAAATGGACAAACATCCTCAATACTTGAGACAATCTGATCAAGAGGATATTTAGTTTGTACAAGTAGAAGTTTTGGTCTGATGGAGGCTCCAGATGTCCAGTTCTCCAGTTTGATTTTGCCGTTGAGTGAATAATAATGTGCTTTTAGTAACCAGCTGTAGTTTCAGTGTCGGCTGCCCTCCGTGACCTTTGACCCTCACCCGCATGAACTCCACGCTGTTGTCCAGCGGCGTCTCTCTGCGGAACAGAAGCAGGAAGTTCTCCTCCTCCGGCAGCATCACAGTGGCCAGCTGGGAAAAAAAATTATATTTACCCCTGAACACATCGTCAGCATTCGAAACAACCATCAGCTCACTGTCACGTCAACAGCTGAACAACAGAAACATGTGAGGGCTGAAGGGTTATCGTACCTCCTCCAGGTGCAGACGTCCGTCAGCTGCAGCGCTGTGAGCAGACGTGAATCTTTCCCTCAGTCGTCTGATGTCGTCCTCAGTTATCTCCTCCCTCTGAGAACGACACACACTTCTGTCACTTTAACTCTGATTGAGCTGAATCACAATGATTAGCACACAAACCAATACCTGTATATTTATAACTCCATCTGACTTTACTGCCCCCTGGTGGAAGCGTTTGATAAAACACTCTCAGAAAACCTGCACGTGAATATAGATTTGTCTAAAATGTAACAGATTAAAGATTTAAAGAAACGTGTCAGATCACATACAAACTCTACAAACTTATAAGCTCAAGAGATGAAACAGCAAAGTTCAGATGTGAAGCTGGATGCTTTAATCAACAAGAGGACGTCGAGATGATAAACATAAAACGCAGCCTTGATCTTTGCGTCTTTACCTTCATCCCACATTTTGCCAGCATGTGTTGGAAGAAGGCGTCCAGCTCCTTTTCCTCAATGTGACCGTCATCTACAAACACAACGAGGCTTCTGGTCAGAATGGAGTCTCTCCCTTCTGAATCTAGTCTCACAGACAAACTGTATTCTGATAAATCCAGAGTTTCAGAGCTTTGTGTCTTTATAATATATATATGAATACAACTAATGACGTCAAAATTGTTGTTTTGCTTCTGGCTAACCAGTGAAGCTAACAAACAAAGCTAACAACCAAACAGGCGACAAAGAACTCTGAGAAGAACCAAAACTGAAAGTTAAAGGAAGAAAGGACAATTTATGCTGTTCCACTTTGTTTACATGTGGCGGACCCTGCCACCTCTCTGGCTTCAAACAGTGTTCTTGGACTCTATGTTCCTCTGAGAACAGCTGGTTTATTGACTTATCGAAGTTTGTTTTATTACCTCATTAATACTGTAAATATATATAAACAGTTTTCTCTCCTGCGCCCACCACGCTCAGATTATGATAAATCTATAATAAATGTAATAAATCTGATGGACCAAATGGAACCTGACACCGGGCCACGCTGGGCCGCCCTGCTCTGGTGTTTCCGAGCTGCGTTAAGACAACTGGATCATTTATTCAATCACTGCGTCTGTAATAGAGACGGATCACCAGATAACCTTCCTCTTCCTGGTGGCAGGAAAAACTGTACAGAGATAACGAGGTTTATATGGACACAGATGGATTCAATATTCTGTAATTATTACATCCTGCAGTCAATATTTACTTCATAATGATACGCTGAAGCAGAAAACTGTTCAACATTTGAAGTAAAAGTGTTACAAAAAATACCAAAAGTCCCCAAAAATGGTTTGAGTTCAGGATATATAGTTATATTCTATATTTAATCATATGTTTGTGTATCATTGTCTTCATCACTTTAATGTGCAGTGCTTTTACATGACTTTATACAGAGAGGGGAAGCTTTCCATTGATTATATTTTGTATCATAATTGATCAAAGTTTCTATAAAATAGCAGGAAATGAAAACTTTCCTCCACTGGTTATTATCAAGTATGTATTGTTGTGTTGGGCTGGAGGTTTTTACTGCAGTTCAGTTTGTTCACTTTAGATATAAAATGTCTAAATCACATTAAATAATGTTAAAGCCTTCAAGTTTAAATCTATATGATGTCAGATCATGTCATCATCACTCTTCTTACCGTGTTTGTCGAAATGTTGCCAGATCTGTAAGAATCGAGCGGCGTCCAGACTGTCCAAGGCCCGGTCCATGGTGCTGGAGAACCAGTCCAGAGGTCCAGAGATCCAGAGGTCGAGCTGCCGACCACGACGCAGGAAGAAAAAGTAGAATAACAAGAGAAAAGATTCTTCCTGAGACGTGGAGCGAGAGAGAGAGATGATGTTATCCACTGATGATCAACTGATCCTGAATTCTGCCCAATGAGACTGAAGACGGATTCAACAGCTGGTATAAGAAGAGGAGGAGGAAGAAGGAGGAGGGAGGAGGAGGAGGAGGAGGAGGAGGAGGAGGGAGGAGGAGGAGGAGGAGGAAGGAGGAGGAAGAAGGAGGAGGGAGGAGGAAGAGGAGGGAGGAGGAGGAGGAGGAGGAAGAGGAGGAGGAGGAGGAGGAAGAAGGAGGAGGGAGGAGGGAGGAGGGAGGAGGAGGGAGGAGGAGGAGGGAGGAGGGAGGAGAGAAGGAGGAGGAGGAGAGGAAGGAGGAGGAGGGAGGAGGAGGAGGAGGGAGGAGGGAGGAGGAGGAGGGAGGAGGAAGAAGGAGGAGGAGGAGGAAGAAGGAGGAGGGAGGAGGGAGGAAGAAGGAGGAGGAGGAGGAGGAAGAAGGAGGAGGAGGAGGGAGGAAGAAGGAGGAGGAGGAGGAGGAGGAGGAAGAAGGAGGAGGGCGGAGGGAGGAAGAAGGAGGAGGAGGAGGAGGAGGGAGGAGGAGGAGGAGGAGGAAGAGGAGGAGGAAGAAGGAGGAGGAGGAGGAGGAAGAGGAGGAGGAGGAGGAGGAGGAGGAGGAGGAGGAGGAGACGACAGAGAGGCTGTGAACAATAAACCAGTATTTATTGGTATAAACATACAAATACAGAGGTGTCACATTTCCAGGCACAGAAACAATAAAAACATCATTCAACTGAATTTCTTTTAAAAAATGATTTCTAAAAAATATTTTCTGCTAAAATGAAAACCGTCACCGTGAATCACAGAATGGAAATCAGACGTTTCAACACAATGTTTCATTGATAATAAATCAGATTCTCTGCTCTTAATACTATAATATTTAACTGATAGAAACCCCATTTATTTTATACACAGAACCAAATCAAACTCAGAGGAATGTTAGTACATATTTACATATTTACACTGATACTTAAACATCAGTAAGTGCAGCAGGACATGATTAATGGACCGGTCTGTAATAAAAAGCTGTGTGTTGTGACAACACAGCAGCGTGTTCAGTATCAATCTGAGTGTGATTGCAGAAAATAAAGATGTAGGAAGGAAACTACATTATGTTATCGCAGGTTTTAGATGAATTGTTTCTGCTGCGTTCACGTCACGTCCGATGTACGAGAGCTGTGAAAAGGATTTTAATGTCACCGGACGACTCGACACATTAAAGCCTCATATTCATTCATCTGGGCTGAAATACGGACGTGTGCCGACATCAGACTTTACAGGAAGCTCTAGAACTTTTACTGCTGACATGTGGATATGAACAGAATTCACAAGTCAGAAAATGTTAATCACCGTAAACCCGATCACCAGGAGAAAACGTTGGCTGCAAAAACCGCACGTGTTCAGATTTGTTCATGTCATAAAGTCCATCAAGAGTTTTTTAACAGCTTTCAACCATGTCTCACAATCTTTGTATTGGTTTATTTATCATTATGCTTCTTCTTCTTCTTCTTCTTAGTAGTATTATTATTCATATTATTCACACTGTGAAGACTGAGCAAACTTCTGGTGATGAAGATCTTGTGATGGAGTTGAAAGCTGCAGAAAACACTCAGAGGGAAACAACACAAGAAATGTTAAAATTTACTGATTTGATGTTTCTGATTTTTACCAGACGCATCATCTTCTCTGTGTCTTTGACATGGAACTAAACCTTCAGCAGTTTTTATCAGTTTAGCATCATACGCAGTGAAAACTAAAACAGTTTAGGACTCATTTGTTTCAACTTGAATAAGAGATTATATATTATATATAATATATATATTATATATTATATATATATATATTATATATTATATATAATATATATATTATATATATATATATATATATATATATTATATATATATATATATATATATATATATATATATATATATATATATATATATATATATATATATATATATATATATATATATATATATATATATATATATATATATATATATATATATATATATATATATAATATATATATACATATATATATACACACACACACACACACACACACACACATGTATGTATATACTGTATATCTGAAGTGGGCGCAGCAGCTGAGAGAGTGACCTCTCTGTGGGTTTTGACACTTTGTTGTTCTTGTTGGTCTTTGCAGGATTTCCCTTCTATCAGCTCCTCATTCTGCTGTTGTCTAACTTTGTGTTAACTCTTTCAAGAGTGAACATTTGCAGGATTAAAACTTGTTTTTCATGTCGACTGATGTCCCCAGAGGACCTGCTGGTGGAGGTCACTGACTCAGTGAACCTGCAGAACAGAAATAAACAGTAAAAGCAAACTGCAGCGGTCTGTGGCGACTCGCTCTTCCTCCTCAGTGCTTCGGACTAAGTGAGCTCTTTACAGCTGGTTATCTCAGCAGCTGCAGATTGTCTCTGCACCAGATAAAACCCATCAGCTCGGCTCTTTATGGTCCTTTTAGAGCTGTTGACAGAGACGCTAATGGAGCTGTTCTGGTGTCCATCTGATGGGACAGCTGGGACTGATCCAAGGTCACCTCACTCATCTGATAACAGCATGAAGTGTGCACAAGTCTTTATAGTGTCCCCTCACCAGGAATAATAAAAAAGAGTAATCATTGTCCTCGTCTCTGCTTTTCACTGCGTCTGATTGACCTTAAAGTTCCTCTGACAGTTGAGCACAGACGGGCTGTAAACATCTGGTTGGTGTCAGACTGAAGGAGAGTCGTCCGAGTCGTCCTCTGATCTGTTGTCAGACTTGAGATCAGCAGCCGGAGATTCAATCTCCTCCTCAGCTGGACTGAGATCAGTGTCTGCTGGAGACGGAGGACTCACTGAAGAGAGAGAGCGAGAGAGAGAGAGAATATAAATGAAGGAAGAGAAACAGGTGGACTGAAACAGTGACAGATGTTTTCTAGGAGATTATATTAAGACCATCGAAGGAAAACTAAAGTGAGACTTACAAACCAAAAACAGTAAAAGTACTGAAACGGTGAAAGTATTGGACTAATGAACTTTAAATCCTGAAACCAGGAAACACAAAGCCTTGAAACTATGAAAACTAATGTTTGATAAGAAGGGAAACTCAAGTTGGACCTAAAGGAAAGGAAAACCAATTCTGTATGAACTCAAAAGGTCTCTTCACACCGCTGCACAGAAACCTCCCCGACAGCCGCCACGCTTGTATTTCCAGGTGTGGGATGAATTTTGCCTTCAGTATTTATCAGACACCAGATGATGACAAATAAACGAAGATCCTGTCAGCTATTAGACGTTTGGACTTGAATCCCCAATATGTAATATGAAATATCGAACCGTAGGCGGGGAGGGACTTGGTTCGCTCCCGCTCGTCTTCATTCGCAGAAGGAAGACTGGCTGAACTCTTCAGAGACGACCACTGTCGGCCACCGGCGCCGGGTTCAACCGCTGCACCTGGTGTCTCGAACGCATCGCCATCCAGAGGAAACTCGACTGCAGGCGGAGAAGAACATACTGATATATCTACATCCACATCTCTAAACAGTCTGGATCATTAGTTTGATGCAAAACTGAGACTGGAAGTGCTAAAAATAAAATGAAGCTTACAACATAAAACAATGAATTCATCAGAAACATGAACGAATGTGCTGGAAAGATGTTTCGACTGACTTGGTGACAGTTTCAGTGAGTGAATCGTCTTTTACCACATGAATCCTCCTGATTTGGAAAACACTCTTAGTCTGTTCATCTTTGGTCTCATTTGAATGTTTAATTCAGGAAATGAAGTGACGCAGGATTAAATAAGCTTGAATAAACTCTGTACAGTTTGTCAGCGTGCAGCGTGTAATAAACGCCTCTGCAAACATGTCAAAGAGCTTTTCTTCTTGTCTCTTTGATTTTAAAAACACATGTTTTTACAGAAGACAACCTGCCTTTCTGATTACAGAGAAGAATCGCTGCTTTAAGGAAAAATACTGAGTTCCGGTAAGCGTTAATTACACAAGTCGGGTGTTACTTGGACATATCAAGTGCAGGCTAGGACCTTTTGCTTCAGCATACTGTGTGTGGAGGCGTCAGATATGGCCTCCAGAGCATTCATTAAAGAAGATGTCACCTGATAAATTGAGTGTTATATTTTCAGCTATGCTCCGATGACGCAGCACTGAGTCATGCAACCTTCATCATTGAGAGAGAAATATCCCAGCGACCAAAAAGTCTGTCTGTCATCGTCCTGCAGGTGCTTTTAGATTCCCTGAGATAGACAGATATAGTCTAATGCAAACAGCCTGTGAGAGTCACAGCAGAGCTGCAGTTGGTCAAATCAAGCTATGGATGTTGCAGTTATACTGAATTATGAGCATCTCAACCACCAGAACACCCCAGAAATAACACATTTTACTACTGGACTATCAGAAAACTGACTTTGTTGTCCATTTCTTTCAATGATCACTGAATTCTTTAACCTGTAACCTGTTCTTTAAACAGTACCAACATCAGACTGTTAGTGTGAATGCCTTGTTTATGAATGTAAACAGATACTGACTGTCCTGTGGAGACGGGGGTGCTGCAGGGTTGCTGCTCGTGCTCTCTCTCTCCTGTTCTGACGGCGCCCTCTTCAGGCGAGGAGCAGGAAGTGGTCCTTTGGTGACTGCTGGAGCCTCAGGAGAGTCATCTGACAGAGATCAATAACGCCATTAGCTTTTATTTCATATCAACACAAAGACTGTATGAATTATACCACTATTTGTGGTGTGCAGAAGAAGATCACGTCTCTCTGTTGCTCCACACCTGACATGAAAACTCTGACAGTGAACTGGTTCGATCTGTCGTGTTCCTGTTTCATCACCTACCAGTTATGTACGAGCTGCTCGGTCTGGGACTGGTTGGACTGGTTGGACTGGAGGGGCTGAGAGGTCCGGAGGAGCGAGGCCCCAGCTGGGGTTTGGTGGCCTGGACAGGAGGTTTGGGTGTGACAGTGGGTGGTTTGGACCTGGGAGCTGGTTCTGGTCTGGACTCATCAGCGTCTGCTGGAGCAACAGGAGGGACGTCTGACTTGGCTGCAGGAAAAAAAAAGAAAGTTAGGAGTCAAAATAACACGCTCTTATTTTGGAAGAGCTACTACTTCCTGATGACACCACTGAAGTTTAATTACTGTAAACTAAATCACACACTGTGAGAACATGGAGTCATGTTTCCAGACATGCTGTACATGATGAGGGTGAATCATTTAATCCAACACAGGAAACATGATAAAAAAACTCACCTTTGTCACCGTCCAGCTTCTCCTGCACGGAGAGCAACTCAGACTGAAAACAGAGACAAAGAGCTTTTATCATGATAAAGGTAATGCTGAGTGTAGGACATGTAGCACCACCACCTGCAGCTGGAGCAGACCACACACACACACACACACACACACATGCTGCCAGACATGTTGATCCATGAGCTCCACCCACCTTCTTTACAGCCATTCTCTCCTGCCTGGCCTTCATCTCAGCCATCAGGTCCATGCCCATCACAGGAACACCAATATGGCGGGGGATGTGGGGGTTCTCCTTCTTCTCCACATTCTCCTCCTCTTTCTCCTCCTCAGCAGGTTCAGCGGCGGTTGGAGGGGCCTCCATCTCAGAATCTGTCTGGTCTGTGGACGGAGCCTTGTGGAGCTCCTGATGGGGCTCCGCTACAGTGGCAGGGTTTCTGGCAGGTGGAGAAGGTGGTGTCTCTGGTGTTTCCTCAGTCACTGGGCTGATAGAAGAAGACGGTGACGGAGTGGAGGAGGAAGCAGGCGCAGGTGGAGTGATGGAGGAAGCTCCATGGCTCTTCTCTGAGCGGGACGTCCGAGATTTGATGAGGTTAAAGAAGCCGCTCTTCCTGGATTCACGTTTTTTATCTGCTCCGTCCGGCGGGCTGGAGGATGGACCTCTCACTGACGGAAGTCTGGAGGAGATTGAACATAATGACAGGATCAGAAAACTTCATGCTCACATGAAGCCTTAAAAGCTAACATGAGAAAGCATCTGGTTGGCTGACGATACACGCCTGTACAGCTCTTAAAATTAAATTGATTATTTATTCAACATGGGTGTAAAAAGATGGGTGGATGAATCCTGAGATACTCTGTCTTTTATCTTTTTGTGTGCACGTCAAAATCTAGAAACAAACTAAAGAAAACAGTGATGTCACTTTAAAGACTCTCACTTGAAGCTGAGTTTAATGACTTTCTTGGAGAAGAAGTCCTCCAGGCCCTCATCCAGCTTTCCCATGATGCTGTTCTGCTCCGCCTCTTGTGGCGCCGGGCCGCGGGAGGCTGCCCGCTGAAAGAACCGAAAACAGAAACAGCAAGAAGAAACTCAATTACATTTAATTGCATTTTAGTTTTTAGTGAGTAATCTGAACAGAGGAAATGATAACGACCACCACTGAAGAATAACATGCACCATCTTTATCATTTGTAATCCGATCTACTCACAATACCATCAAGTTCAAGATCATGAGTATTTTATGATGCGGATGTTTTAAAATAAATTCTGATGGCACAACTGAACATGTTTGTGTTCGTCCTGAACCGAAGAAACAAGCAAACAGAAAGATAAACCAAAGCAACATGGAGTCCTACAGGTGGTCGGCTGGGTTTCGTCCTCTTCTTGGGTTTCGGTCGACATTTGGTGCGATGCTCCAGCGTCACGTGCTCCACCGGCGGCAGCTCGCCCAAACAGACAGACTTCGAGTCCGGTGAAGGAGGAGGAGGTGGGAGGTCTCCGTAGTAAGCAGACATCCTGTCCAATGGCTGCGGAGGAGGAGAAGGAAGAGGAGGGTCCTCGACGTGGATAGGAACCTCCTCAAGAGCCTTGTCCAGGTCAAACTCCATCTCTGTTAGGCAAACAGAAGACAACGCCATGACAGACAGTTACAAATGGATCCCATCAAGCAAAACCTGATCATGGAGTCAAGACACACAGGACAAACAAAGGAACCTAACACAAGATTTCTAAAGGCTGACAATATTGCACTGCAGTTAGCTTGAGCAGCGTTCTTACAGACAGATTATGAAAATAAGTTCATGGCTCACCAAACGCCACAGAGACCGGACGCAGCATCCGGACCAGAATACTCTTCCTCTTGGATTTAGCAGTCATCTGAGGAGGAAACACAGGTTTTTGATTCTTTGACAAAGTACATTTTCCAGATGGGAGGAGACGTGATGGCTTTACAGTTCTCATTTCAGCATTAATGTGTGCTAAACGTTTCCCACCATGCAGGTGTCCATTTCCTCCAGCTCATGTTTCTGGTCCTGGTCGTGGTTCTCTGGCTGCAGGACCACCTCATCCAGAACCTCCGTCTCCATGTGGGGCTCGTGACGCAGCAGAGGCTGAGACTTCCTGATCAGATGGTCAGCCTGGAGACAAAAGGAAGAAGGAGGAAGGGATGACTAGACAGAAAACAGTCAAACAGACAACAAGACAGATATGAAGAGGAGAACACAAACCAGAGTGTGCTGTGATCTGGACAGAGACTCCAGGATGTCGTCCACGATACGATCAGACAGCAGTGACGCCATGCTCAGCTTCACTTCACTGTTTCACACAGAGGAAACAACATGCACATGAAGAGAAAAACAGTTTTCAAAATCTACATCTGACTGAGATGACAAACTACATAAATGTTTTGTTAGACGGCACTGGTTTGTTTGTTGTGATTTCAGTGTTAATAAGAGGTGGATCCACGGCCAAGAAAACTGTAGGACCCAACCAGAACCAAACCACGTCTCAGACCCTGGTTCTGACTCTACTGTCTCCCTCTGCTGTGAGTCAGAAACTGGTTTAACAGCTTCAACACAGATGGCAGCGTAACGTTGAACGATAACAGTTGCTCTTCCAGGACTCTAAGATTTATTATGTCTCACTTTTCAAGACAGAAGTTACAAAATGCTTCACAATAAGAAGTTTTAAATATCAGACAAATACGCTGATAACAAGAAAGGTCAAAGGACAGAATTTACAGTACAGAAAAACCTTAACTACAAATATAGATAAGCCATTGAAGTTTATGGATACGTGTCAAATTAAGTTGCATTTTACAAATTTGGTGGAAACACAGATCCAATCTGTGTAAACATGAATTCGTGTCATCATTAAGAAAAGATATTTAGTCTAGCTCTTTAAAAATTCCTAACCAACAAGCAGCTGGACTGACATGTTTTTGTTAAGACGTTTACATTTTAATCAGATGTTTTCCAGCTGCAAAACATAACAGATTAAAATTTGTGATGACTTAAAACAGAAGTTTTAACCACTTTCTCAGTTCTGTTGCAACCACACAGATTGCAGCTGATGCTCCCACTGGAGTTAAGACCACCACAAAAGGTTTTTGTGTTAAAGATGTTTCACTCTTTCCTACATTCACTTTGTACAATGAGGATCAGCACACGGGGACCTCACAGAAAATCCATTTGTTACAGAAGCACATGACCAATATCTGGTGAGAAAACTTGCGTTTATCACCTTGAAATCACACGTCAGCTGCAGTAACTCTGAACACTGGCCCTGTTCTCCTGGAAATACCAGTCATGGACTCTCTGATCACCGTAACATAAATAACCAAAGACCTGACGGAGCTGAAGCTAAGCTATGCTAACACACGAGGCAGATCAGACCTGATCTTGTTGATGATGTCGACCCCGGACTGCTCCAGCAGTGTGGTGGTGATGAAGCTGCGAGGGATGGTCATCCTCCCCGCTCCGGCCTTCAGCAGCTCCTGGCGAAGGCTGCTCCTCTTCATCACATGAGGACAGAGACCTTCAGCAGCGTCCACCATGGACACCAGCATCGTCTGGGGAGTTAATACAGTTTAAACTCCACATCACAGTCAGGTTTGAATTCACGGTGTCTGGAGAATCACACATAGCTGCAGAAGAGTCACGCTGGACTGAGCGCAGTACCTGCAGCTGTTCGTCCATCACTCTGGCAACCTCTCCGGCCATCGACTCCAGTTTGTCCTGAATGGCTCCCACACAAGCTCCCTTGGACCCTCCACTCCTCAGGTGGTACAGGTTGGGGAGCAGCTGGAGGGAAGAGAGAGGTAGAGAGCTCATTGGAAAGGTTGAAAAATCTGTTTTTCTACTTGTATGTGTGCCTAAACCACCAGATGCACATGACATGACAGGATCTGTTTTCAGTGTCTCAGACCAGGAGAGAAGATTGAAGTGATATTTCTGTAAGTCAAGTCTTCTTACTGTCTTCGAGTTCCTGGCATCTTTCATGAGGTTCTCTGCCACCTTCATGTCCTCCTGGACCGAGCTGGTCTCTGTGAACCTCAGAGAGTTCAGGTGGTCCTGCACCTTCACACACATCATGTCCATCATCTGCAACACAGGGAGGTCAGAGGTCAGTCAGCAGCCAAATAATGTAAAATACACAATATTCGTTTGTTGGATATATTAATGTGAGATCTACGTAAAGCAATGAAGAGACGGTTCAATCTGCCGCTATTTTCAAATTCCAGTTGAAGTTGTTTCCATCTTCCACGTCAGCTCAGCCTTGAAATGCTTTAAGAAACCTTTTCTAATGTGTGTGTGTGTGTGTGTGTGTGTGTGTGTGTGTGTTGCAGTGCCTGCCTGCTGCGTGGTGGTGGTGACTATTCCCTGCTGCAGCCGGTACGCCTGCTCCTGCAGGTATTTTCGCGTCTCATGGTTCCTCAGCAGGTACTGCTCCATCTGCATCATAAAACACAACACCAACAAATTCAAGTTCCATTTTTTACTTCTCAGTACCATAGAGGAGAATACAAACAGTGCTAATTTATACTGATCCATATTCAAAAAACACAGACAACAACCTTCAGGAGGGCGTCCTCTGTCTTCTCTGGGCTCGCCTTCAGAGCCTGAGCAGCATCCATGATGGGAATAGGCATGAAACGAATCGTGTAGTTCCTGATTGGGACAGAAAAAGAAAATAAACATGATTTTCCATTGTCAGGTCACTGCTTACAGTGGCCTTGACCCTGGCAGCTTCATACTCACTTCTCCAGAGCAGCTGCGACGTCCTGAAGACCCTGAGGACTGATGTTGTTTCTGTCCCACACTACTGTCCTGAAGACAGACACACAAACCAGAGAGACGAAAAGACAAACAGTTCATTTGAATGAAAAATCTGCTGATAGGATCAGTTATTTATTCATGCTGAACGAACGTCACATCAGTGTTTAGTGTTTTTTCCTCTCTTGTTTTTTTCTAAGAGTTACCTATAGACACATAACTTTTATGATTGAAACAATGCAGGAGGATCTTGTTTTCTTGCACACCTGAGTTTGGTGTTGATCTGCAGGGCCTTGGCCAGCATCTTGGCCCCCATGTCTCCCATGGCATTCCCACTGATGTCCAGTTTGGTCAGAGAGGTGTTGCTGCCCAGAGCGTTGAGGACGATGGAGAGGTCGGACTTCAGCTTGGAGTCGGCCAGGGACAGAGAGGTCAGCGGCTGCAGGGGAGAAGATTTTACATTTACATTATTTAGTGGAAAATAAAATGATGATGTTTCAGAGGTAACAAAAAAAAGAGGAAACACAAAGACAGGGATCCAAGACACAATCTAATTACAAAAAGCACCTTAACATGATGTGATGATTAAAGTTTCACTCACTGATTCCTCCTCTTGGATCATGTGAACCAGGTTGTCCAGGACTGGAGCCACATTCCTGTGGAAAGATGAATAAATAATAATAACTAACTAATAAATAAATACCAACTCTTTCATTAATAAAACATCACCCACTTGGACTTGATGTTGTTGAAGTTCTTGCCCAGTGAAAGGTGTCTGATGGATCGGTTCTTGGCCAGCCAGACCAGCAGGGTGGTCAGATCCATGTCAAGACCTGAACACAAGCAGCACAGAAACATGAACAGGGGCACAATCTAAAGTCAGTCCTGTGAAATCATACATGCTCCAGATCTCAGATGTCCTCACTGTTGTCAGAGATGTCCAGGCTGGAGATGTTGGGAATCTCAGCGATACAACCCTCCAGGATCTGAGAGCCCGCGGAACGCAGCTGAGAGCAGGAGAGAGTCAGATCTTCATATAAATACAGTCTGTCAGTGTTTCTGTTTGTTTTCAGCTTATTCACGGCCTCCTGCATGTTCTACCATTGTATGAATCTGAACAGTGACACAGTGGGTGAGGTTTTACCTCACAGCAGCTGAGATCCAGAGACACATCACTGAGGTTCGGGTTGCAGCCGAGTCCCAACAACAGAGATCTGCAGAGAGCAAAGACACCTCAGACTGTCAGTCAGTTTCATAACAACTTAATGAAAGTAGGTTCATTTATCAAGCTTGATATCTGATTTTTATAAAACTAAACAGTAAAACAGGAAACAAAATACTGTCTGGTTTGGATTACAGGAAGTCAACTGATAAAAACTAAAACGTTCTCTGTGAAATCAGGACTCCGTGGATATTTTCTTACTTCAGAGCGTCCACCGGCAGTTTGGTTCCCGACAGACTGACTGAGCTCAGAGCCTGAGAGCAGCTGAAGAACTGCTTAAAGGACGAAGGGATTTCTTTACACTTCCTGTGTGAAGGTGAAGAGAGACATGAGACAAAATCAGTACTGTGGAGTTCAGTTAGCAGTGACATCTATCGAATGTTGGAGAAGCTCTTAAAGACATTTCTTACACTTCCTGACAGTCTAATGTCAGTAGTGGTCTGTGATAATATTGGATAAGTTCATACGTTGGTGTGAGTTGAATATCTGACCTGTGAGAGAAGACGGTCTTTGACATGTTGAGGACAGACAGATGCTTCAAAGATCCTCTGAGCAGAGATGCACACACCTAAAAAACCCACAAAACTGAATTTTAGCAACAGAGACCGAAACTGCACAAAAACTCCACTAAACTCAACTTGACCTCTTACAGCACATGTGTCAAACTGATCCAGTAAAGGGCCGCTGTGGCTGCAGGTTTTCATTCCAACCAAGTAAGAACACACCTGATTTGGATCAGGTGTGTTCTTACTTGGTTGGAATGAAAACCAAGTAAGAACACACCTGATTTGGATCAGGTGTGTTCTTACTTGGTTGGAATGAAAACCTGCAGCCACAGCGGCCCTTTACTGGATCAGTTTGACACCACTGTCTTACAGAATGCTTTAACCACAGTTAGCAGGAACATAAATATGGGATTATTTACTTCTATTCTAATTTGCATATTTTGTGTTTTTACTTCAGTCTTTATTTGTATCCGAGTATAAGGTTGTGTGTGTTTGTGCTGCTTTTACCAGCTCCAGAGAGCAGTCGCTGCTGGACAGATCCAGAGTCTCCAGACAGTTTGGGTGACTCAGGAAACTGTGCAGGTTCTGTGCAGGAAACACAAAACACATTAGACTTCTAGACAAACAAACTCAACACATCAGTTTGTCTCGACGTTGGATATGACAGAACAAGGGAAGGTGGCTCTCACCGGCAGGTCGTCTCCTCTGAGCGAGTTTCCTGACAGGTCGAGGTGTGTGAGGGTGGAGGCCACAGCCGGGTTGGCACAGAGAGCCTGACAGAGGCTGTTCACACCTGCAAGAAACAACAAACATATACTCATGAAATATAATTCAGAACAGGAATAGAGTTTACATCTTTGTGCTTCTGTGTGTTCACCTTTAGGAGACATGGAGGTCCTGGACAGGTTCAGGTGCTTCAGACCCATGGGCAGTTTTGCCAGTTGAGCACTCAGAGCAGAAACACCTGGAGAAAGCAACACACATCCAGTCACTGATGTTACTGGACTTCAGAGAGCTCCAACACGGCCACTAGAGGGCGCAAGACGTCACCTAAACGCCCAAACTGAGAAGCTCTCTGTTTCAGAAAGCCAAACTTAAAAAGTTATAGCTCATTTTTAATGCAAATTCAAGAAAATCAATTATATTTGATTATAAATCAATCTGTCTTATCAAGGAGAAAGTCTTCTTTTAAACACGTACTGAAACCTGTCTACTTAATATAAACAACCAACAGGATGTGTGTGTGTGTGTGTGTGTGTGTGTGTGTGTGTGTGTGTGTGTGTGTGTGTGTGTGTGTGTGTGTGCGCGTGTGCACGTCTCTCGACCTTTGTCCTCCAGTGAGTTGTTGCTCAGGTTGAGTGTGTGCAGCGTGGAGGCCGGGTTGTGTGACAGAGCGCCGGCCAGCTTCTGAGCGAAGTCACTGAAGAAGAGCGAGAGCAGAAACAAACCGTCAGCGAGCAACTTCAGCTGATTCATCACACACTTGATAAGATCTCAGCTCTCATCACATAGAGTCAACAAACTAACACACATGCACGCACACACACACACACACACACACACACACACACACTTGATTCCTCAATGGACTTTGGATCACAAACAATCTACTCTCTTATTTGTACAAGGAAGCAGATAAAGAGAAATAAAATAATAAAAGTGTTAATCAGCACTGATAAGCTGACTGTTAACACAAACAAACAGGATGCGTGTTCTGTTATCTGACCTTCTGAGCCCAGCGTTGTCCAGAACCAGCTCCTCCAGCCGGCTGGATCGAGACACCACTCGGAGGACCTGGTCACACACATCTGTCGGCTGGAAGGTGGAAACAGACACACACACACACACTTTTTATTTAATATTAATCAGTGACATTTTATAGAAGAAAAAAAAGTCATTGGGTTATTTCTCATCCTGTCTGCCCATAACAAATGTTTCTACTGTCACATTTAGGTCATTAATCTTGGACAAACACCAGACAACAAGGTCGACAGCTGTTTTTTGTTGAATCAACATTACCAGTTTGTAGTCTTTGGTGGAGAGTTTGTTGAACCACTGGTTGTGCTCTAGAACCGCAATGATCGCCACCAGATCCCTGAAGGGGAAACAAAACAAAAAAACATGCGGTGAAAATGAAAATAAATCTAATTTATGAGACAAAGTGTTTGATTTGGTTGCATGTGTTCACAAAAACAGAGAGCGAGAGCAGCTCATGTACCTGTTCTCCAGGTGCACAAAGTCCTGCAGGTTGAGCTCTCTGGTGTCCTGGGTGAGATAGATGGTGTCGACATCCTGAAGGAGGAGAAGACGACAGCAAGAACAGGTGAGATGAGAGGATAACTTCATAACGTAGTGATCAGGTACACAAAGCTTAACTCAACAGCATCAGAAAAGTCAAAACAAAGACAACAGAAAAACAATAAATCCATTTTGAAGCAGAAGAAAGAGGCATAAACTAAGCAGATGAAGAGGAAGGAACAACAGAAAAAGGCAGAAAACACAGGACAAAGGACATGAAAACAACAGAAAATATAAATTAAATAAAGATCAGCAAGCAAAAAAGATGATTTCAGTGTAAAGTACCGACCCACTGGACTTCTTCTCTGTATGGCAGTCCCAGGTAATCACACACACACCAGTACTGATGAGAGAAACCACCTGCAACAAGTCATGATACCGTTTAGCACAGATACTTTCAATTTAACTGGATGTTTTTTTCACATTTTGCTGCTGATTTACCGCACGGGCCCAGATCCGTCGACCCCTTTTCGTCCCAGATGGCCTGGAGAGCTGCCATCCTCTCTGGAGGCTTCAGACTCAACTTCTTCATCACCTTTCTTCCTTACAGAGAGATGGAGGGGAGGAGAAGGAGGGATGAAGAAATAAAGACAAACACTGACAGCCCCTGAGGTTCTCCCTGTCTCGGTGCTGGTACCTACACAGGTGAGCTGGCGGGACGGATCCGGTGCAGACAGCTGCCGATGTGAGCGATCACCTCGTCCACTTCCTCCACTGAGCTCAGCCGGAGGTTCCACGGTCCGCGCTCATACTCCACCACCAGCTGCAGGGGGCGACACACACAGCATTATAACATGGAGAGTCAGAGTGCTGCTGAGGGGATCACAGCTGGCTGTGATGTCTTTAAGATTCGGTTTCAATGAAATAGATCAAACAGGTGAGAAGTCGGAGTAAAACAGACAGACAGAGATTCAAGTTCACACACTGGGAGGATTTTGTTTGTGTGTGTGTGTTCTCCCAAAACTCTTGTGTACAAGTTTATCCAATAAATCAATCTTCATTATCCTCCTTATCCTCCCTGACATGTTGGTGGTGTTGAAACACAGCAGTGGTTTTGTTGTTGTTGTGTTATGTGTGTAACTTTTAAGCTTCAGTCCAGATGTGGTCAGCTGTGTTTGTGTGTGTGTGTGTGTGTACCTGAGTGGGCTTGTTGCTGCTGATTCCCTGGATGTCCAAGTAGCTGAAGGAGTGCTCGACCTACAATAAGCAAGAGGAGACAGATTATGGAACGCGGCAGTAAAAATACGTCAAGTTAATCCTGTATTTTGACATTTTATTTACCGAGGCATTAAAAGGGCAACATGGTGAGGTTTGGGAAAAGACAAAAACAGCCTGCTGGCTTTTTAGTGTTTGTTGCTTCAAAAGATCACAAGTGGAAAGTCATGCGTCCCAGAGGAGAACTTTACTTCCCACAATGGGAACACTTCTCAGGAAAGAAAACTAAAACTGGTGAACTTATTCTTCATGAGAACTGGAGGATTTTTTTCTCCAGGAAATGTTTACAACACACAGACAGAAAAATCTCTTTCATTATGTGGGTGTAGAGAGATGTGGGTGAGGCACACACACTCTGAGGTGTTGTCATTCATACGTTGAGCTTCTGAGACACAACTTTTGATTCATTTTTGGGGGTTCAGAGATAAAAGTACAGGAAGAAAAGAAAGTACAGGAAGAAAAGAAAAGCTGGGAGGAGAGAGAGAGAGAAGGATGACATGTGATGTAGATTAGATTGTATTTGAGTCCACAGCTGGTTTTCAGAACAACAACTGAATTTAACAGATGGGCCTAAAGGTCGCAGCCAACCAAGACTGCTCTGTTAGCACATGTGATTGGTCGCAGACTCTGACGTGCACTTTACAGTATGTGCATCCACTTGTACTTCGTGCACTTCTGGTCTGAAGTTCTGAGTTTCACTGAAGAGAAATCTCGGTGCAACAGCATAATAGTGTTTCCTTAACTGATTAATTTTCATCATTGATTGTTTAGTCTATAAAATGTCCAAAGAAATGTGTCATCACAGTTCCTCAGAGTCCTTAGTGACGTCTTTAAAGTGCTTCTACTGTCCAACAAACAGTCTAAAACCCAGAGACTCTTCATTACTGTCATAAATGACAAAGACAAGCAGCTCGATTGATGAACTGGAACGCCGACTGTGAGCCAGACCTGATAAACCAACATCAGTGTTGGACCTCACTGATGTTCTGGTGCCAGGTCCAACATCTGGTGGAAAGTCTGAAACTAGCAGAGCTGAGGCTTTTACAGCAGCAGATTAATGACCGTGATTTAAGAATGAGGTGTTCAACTATCACATGCGGCTGGAATGTTCAGGTGTCCACATACTTTTGGCCATTTTGTGGATCGAGCAGACATACAGTATATAGCTTTTACTGAACTGCATTCACTATGGCCAGAACTGACAGTTACAGGATAAAAGGTAAATGCATAAATGCTGTGCAACACATAAACAAGTGTCGTGGAGTCAGCAACATGCTAACACAGTAAAGATGTGGGGACGAGACACGTGCAGACTGAAATTAATTCACAAGTATTTCATTGAGAAATGTGAATTGAACTTTACTGGACTGTAGGAGGAACAACGTGTTGTGTCTCCTTCCTCAAATCAGTCTCACTTCACACCAACGTCTTTGCTGAATAGAGCTAAACTAAAGTTCAGGTTACTGTCACACAGGAGTAAAGAAACCAGAAGTTAAACATATTTGAGAAGCTGCAATTAGAGAATTTGGACATTTGTTCCTCAAGAATTACTCAAACTGACTCGACTGATTCTCCCCTCGATAGTGGACATCTGATCAAATCATCACAGCAGCTATATTGCTAAAAGAGCCAGCAGCCAGCTCGCTAAGCACTGACTGGGCTGACTCTCGTCAAGCTCCAACTTGTTTTGGAGTTTAGCAGCTTAAGATGAGATAATTACCTGTGTCACAATGTCCCATTAGAAACCAGCCTTTCTTAATGGAGCATTCACTTCAAAAGCTTTGATGTCTCAATCTCTCAAATGCTCCTCAGTTAAAGACAACTACTGTGATGTACATGGAACTGCACAGTCTTTAAATCTAATTTATCAAAAACAGTGATACATACACTGATATAAGGCTGATGAAGCTGGACAAAGACCGGGGAAAAGAAAAAAATCACCGAGACTATAGGAATGTAAAAACACAAGCTCCAAATAGTCTGCAGAACAAATGTCTGGAGCCGAGTCACAACCTCACACACATTTCCCTTTGAATCCAGAGAGAGAGAGAGAAAGTAAAAATAAAAGTGGATTCTTAACTCGCTGCCAAGAGAGCAAGTGGAGGGAGGAAGGGAGGATGGGAAACAAAGACAGGGAGGGAGAGAGAGGCAGAGGGGGGAGACGGCGAATAGGGAGTTATTAAAAAGAAAGTGAAAGATGGAAAAAGAGTGTGGGCTAAAATTAAAAGAGGCACAGGACAAGGAAACAGAAGAAGAGAGATACTATAAAACTGGCAGAAAGAGGAGATGGAGGAGGACGGAGGTATAAATCTAGACTTTTATTTCAGAGAGTTACACAAAAGGGGAAATTAATAAGAAAAGTTGCGGCAAAGTTACAAAGGAAGAGAAGTAAAGGCAGCAAAAGCAAGAAACATAAAGTAAGAGGAAGCGGGAGGGCGAGGGGCACAGAGAAGCAGTGCCCCCTCCCCTCTTTTCCTTGCCAGCTGTTAAATTCCTCCATTGTCTTTTTTTCTCCCTCTGCTGCCTCTCTCTGCCGGGACACCGAGGAACAAACCACCCTCTGTTTCACTCTCACACACACACACACACACACACACACACACACACACAGTTAGAAAAACCACTGGCCCACTCTGGAACAACAGATCAGGGGTCAGCTGGCACATTTTAGTTATCTGAGTTTCATGTTGCTGTTTTTAGCTTAATTATCTGCGATATATATGTATCATCAAACTATTTTAAACATACAGTAAGTTTGTAAACATTAGAAACTGCAATTTTTAACAGTTTAAGTTCATCAATTACTTCTAAAGAACCAATCACAGAGTTAGTTTAGGTTAGAGACAGCTTGAGTTTACCCCAAAACAAACAGTCAGTCTGAACAGCAGTAGATATCAACGAGGCTGTTGGTATCAGATCTGAATGATCCAATCACTGGTGAACAGCTTTAAGCCCGTCAATTCACACCGGGCATCTCTTGTGATCAGAGCTCACTTTCCTGCAGAAGCAGCATTTCGCTATGTTTAGAAAGTTTCTCCTAATGCAGCAAGTCTTAAAATAGAGTGTTTTTTAAAGGGAGTCTGGGACTTTCTCCTCAGCCGTCAAAGCCTTTATTTGTTACTGTTTCACTGTATTTATAACATTTGACATAATTACAGTTTGGACTGAAACTGACCACAGAAATAAACAAGTTAACTGATTTCACATATCTCTGCAATCAAAAACTTGTTTTGTGGAAGAGTCCTGCTTCAAACTCAGAACCAATCAGAACTACAGTCAGATCAATGAGACCATCGATCAGTTCCACCTTTACAGAAAACTTCAAATATCATGTCAAGCTTCAGCAGGATGGGAAATTTCAACCTCCTCCACAACATTCAGTTTCAGTTTGAACAAACTCTTGAGCTCAATTTCACTCTGATTCACACTCATCTCACCACCATTAAAACAGCTGCTGAGAAAAAGGACAGAGCATGAATATCTTAACCCTGTTCAACCCTGAGTTCACTTCTCTTTTAATAATACAGGAGTCCAGTGACACTTTCTGAAGCTTAAAACGGGGAAGGTCACAAGTTCAGGCTTCAGTCTAAACGTAAAAAGGATTTTATGAGAAAATTAAGTACTGTCTTGTACAAAATAGTTAAAAGTTACTCCAGAGTGTTTCAATTGTAGCTCTTTGTTTCTATTAACTTTAAAAAGATAGACTGTCATGTTGTTTTTTCTCTCCGTCCATCGCCCTCCAGGTTGAACTTTTCTTCCTCTCACTGTTTTCCTTTCCCACAGGCTGTGTTCTCACAGCTGCATTGTGGGTAAAACTATCAGATGTCTCCATATGGTGGGATGGTGGAGAGCATGAGCACGAGGGAGAGAGGAGGGAGGGGAAAGAGAAGCAACATTATACAGTCAGATAAATGGAGAACTGGGAAGAAGAGGTGGAAGATTAATACAGATGTTTCACTAAAGAACGACTGTGAGGAATGAAAGCTTTGGTAAAAAGGACCGTAAGAAGTTAAAATGCAGACAATCAAAGAGAGGTAGAAGGTTAAATATGTTCTAAGTCTGCTGATATTTGGTCTGCAACACAGACAGAGTCAGGTGTCAGGACTTGTTGTGGCCTCTATGAAGAATTTAAAACAAAAACAGAGAAAAAAAACATCTGTGGAGGAACAAGCAGCAGCATGTCTGAATGACCAAACAAGAAACAATCCTCAAGAAGCAGAGAGGAGAAAGAGGAGAAGGGGGAGGAAGACAAGGAGGGAATGATAACTGATAAGGAGTGATTTCTACATTATTACATGAGAACACAATCACACTCTTTATTCTATTCTATTCATTTTGTTCTGAACACACCTGTAGTTCCATGACTGCATCTTACAGACTGGATGTGAATGATTTCCCACTTCCATCACCTGCACTCAGACCACAGCTAACTTCAAACCTTCATTTTGATCTCAGCTACACACCTGTAAGGATTCACGGCTGCATCTTGGACGATGCAACGGTACTGGGTTGACAAAAATCTATCCACAGACAGACGGATATATCAAAACCTTGGAAAATATTTCTGTGGTAGCTCCCGATTCAAAAGGCGTCGCCAGCACCACTTTTGCCATGATGACACACACACATGCACAGATTTACTAACCTTGGAAGGGACCCGTGCTGTCAGCAGATAGGCTCGATGTGATGCCAAGGCCTGAGGATAGAAACAGAGACAAATGAGACAGACCGTTGACTGAGACTTGGAGTTGAGTCACAAATTTTAGGAGTTAAGTGTTGAAGACATTATCCTGTCGACCCATGGACCCTGAAGACTATTTATTTTTACATAGAGACTGAACAGCGTTGATGTCAGAGGATCCTACATGCCACAATATAAAACTAAATAAAAGAAGTTCACTAGCAGAACAGAGCAGCTGGCCGAGGCCTCTGGAGAGGGTTTTGTCTCACAGTGGGATGATACTATATATCATCTCTCACCACGTGTTGAACTTCTGTCCTGGCAGACTCTGACTGCACATTTTAGCCACTCGCTCAACCAATGCCAGTCTGTCTCGAGAAAATTCACGCAGCCTTTGTTGAGTTATGGCCTGTAATGTTGCGGATGAAATGATCCATGTCAGCAGATTTTCACTGCAGCCAGACTTTAAGGAGGAGAGAGAGCGCGAGAGAGGGATGGAGGTAAAGCGAGCAGCGGTTGACAGGAGGCCGAGCCAGCTGTGGTGTGTACAGTAACCATCAACAGCAGAGAGGTTACACCAGGTCACATCGACAGGTCAGACACCAGCCAATAAGATACGAGCTCCTCTCTGACACGACCGTGGTGATCTGTGTTGAGTTTATGAAGTCTAGAAACATCCTGGTTCAGATGTTTTAAAGATGTGACACCGGACTGATTCATGTGAGTGAGCAGGTGAGTCCAAACAGGCCGAGATGGGACTCGGTGAGATCTCTGGACCATGATGCACTGCTGGCAGCGTCTGATGTTACATGATGAAAAATGCAGATTTCCTTGATAGAGGCGATGTAATAATCATGCTGGACATCATGAACTGCAGGATTACAGAGGTGATGTGTTTGTTGTGTCACCTCGAGGTTTCTGAAGACACTCTCTAAAGCTGGAACTTCAGGTTTACTGCTCATCAACATGTTTGTCAAATGTTTGTGCTAGAAGTAAATATTTCAGAAAAAAGGGTGCAGAGCTTACAGCAACCATCATGATAAATCAAGGTAGTTAAATGCAGACAGTAAAACAGATGATAATAAAACAGCAGCAGGTTGTGAAGATGTTTTGCTGATAAAACAGAAATTTTATAAACTACAAAATTAATTCTTGGCAGAAATGCTACAGAATTATTTTCCATGTGAAGCAGCCGTGTGTTTACTTGTCTTTACTGTTTATCACCATGTTGATGCAAGCGGTTCTTTGTTTGCTTCTTCACGTGTATTAAAGGTCAGTGTCAGAGATGAAGCTACAAGTCGTATCATCCTCTGGGCCTTAGACAGAACATTACTTTACCAAACTCCAACAATTAATCAGAAGTAATTAGGGCTGGGGCAACTTAACACCCTCATCAAATACTGACACTTGTTGATTTGCATGTACTGTGTACATCAGTGTAACAAAGTATGGCTTTGGTCAAAACTCAGATGACCCCAGAGAAGAAGCTGCAGTTTAGTGTTGCCCGTGATCACCCAAAGTGTGGGACTATTTTAAACTCAACAACGTGTAGCTCGATAAGCTCTGCAGATTGGAAATGGTTTATCATCACAGCAGTACAACTGCTCTGCATGGACAACGACACAAAAGCATCCTGGAGTGTTTTGTTTAAGACATCAATGTTTGCAGACAGCCCTGTCCTGTGTTTCTCTCAGAGCAGAGAAATCATGAAGTGTTCGACATAACAAAGTGTTTCTGAGTTTCTTCACTGTCCCAATGTTAAAACTAATTTCTGCACTGCTGCTGTTCTGGTAGTGTAACGTTAGACCTGTTTGCAGCTTCTCTGTTTTACACGATTGAGAATTGAATGTTTTTGGCTTTTTGTCGGTTTGTGGGACAAAAAACAAGCCACACGGCCTCAAATTCAACTTGTGTAATGGGTGTTTACAGTCAGGGTTTGCCTTTGACTTTCTTTTTCGTCTGTTTGCCTTCCTTCGACAGACTCTCTGGTTTGTTGTTTCTTGTGATGTGGTTCAGGAAACAATCTGTGTTTGATTTTGCTTTAAACAAATGAAAACAAATGTGCCTGACACAGCACCATGAAGCATTTAGAGAGTTTTGCCTCATTTCAAGAAATTACAGCATAGGTTTTTATAATCTGCTGGTCTACAGCTGTGGAATGTGGTGTGTGTGTGTGTGTGTGTGTGTGTGTGTGTGTGTGTGTGTGTGTGTGTGTGTGTGTGTGTGTGTGTGTGTGTGTGTGTGTGTGTCCCAACACCCCATGGCTGTGAGTGGGTTCAGTCAAGTCCTGACAGGAGTTGGAGTCTCTGCAGAGTCGTGGTATTTGTGGTCAAAGGAAGATAAATGTGAAACAAGATGAAATATAAAATAAGTGTAATGCTCCTCCTGGTGTGAAGATGTCAGGATGGTTGTGCGTGCTGTAAACAGAGGGTCATCTTTAAGGCTTTTCGTGAAGTTTTAGTTTTTCCCCCCCACACACACACACACAGAGCTGAGGTGAGTTCACATACCTGCAGTTACATGAAACCAAATACCCTGCCACAGAGACACCCAGCTCTTTCTCAACCTCTGCCTCTGCATCAGGCCCAGTGTTTCTCAACAACTCATACAGGAGATACACACATACAGTCAAATGTACCTGTAACGTTGTCTTTAAATTACAGTAAAACTTTGTTCCTCGCAGGACGATTCCTGGCAGGTCCTGACCAGTCAAGAGATCAGTCTAAATTTACACATCACTTCCTGATTTCAGTGCAGCTTGTCTTAGTCAGGGAGTCTATGATCGTGTTCATGATTCACACACAGAGGAACACTCAGGATAGATGAAGCTGTGGCATTATTTAGAGGTTTGGCTGACAAAGAGGAAGTCCCCAGAGTGGTTGAGATAACCTTCTGTACTGCAGATCTGTCAGGTCCTTAATACAATAAAGAAATCTTCATCACGTTCCAAAGTATCATGTGGTTTTAACTTTCTGGCGACTGTCTGGGGAAGTCTCTCTCCTGTTTCAACTTGACAATGCCCCGACGCACCAAGCCAGCTTCATACAAAATTGTGTTGAAGAACTGGACTGGCCTGAACAGAAACCTGACCTCAGCTCCATCCAACACCGTCAGGATGAACCAGGGGCCAGTTTCTTCAACATCTCCTAAGATTTGAACAATGCAAGACACACCGTCAAAACTGGGTGCACCTGTACAGTTGTGATTTAATGAACAACATAAGAATTAATCGATTACTCGTTGTAGCTCGAGTGAAGACATTGCTGATCCCGTGCCTCAGTTAGTCTATTAGTGGTGCTTCATCTTTGTACAGCTGCAGAGGAAAACAGGGAAGCAGTGGTCTGACACACGGACAGACACCGACCATCAGATCATGACTCACAGCAGCAGCACATCTCAGACTGAGCTACTGCAGCCACAGTCATTCAAAGTATTTAACAACCACATGCTGCCGTTCTGCAGGTTCACCAGAAACTCAGCAGAAGTCACAGGGAACACATCACAACAGAGAGTCCGATCAATACTGATTCAGTACAAGTCAGAACGCTTTTACATCCTGCAAGAAGTGGTCAGGAATGTTTTTAACGAGTTGCCACTGTGGTCAAACACAGCAGAAGAACTTGAAAAGTCTTAAAGATGTGTCTAGTGTAACATTTTCATTCATGTGTGCAGTGAGCCAGCAGGAAGACAATTAACTGAGTCAGGGAAGAATGTGTATTTCAACAAGAGCAGGGGTGTCAGCAAAGGGTGCTGTTACATTACAGTGTGTTGGCCAATCACACACATGCAAGTACATGTAAATACCTTGAAGTGAGTACAGAGTAGCCGTGTGCTGATTCTGAGATCACTGTGTTAGCAATGAGACTGACAAAAAAACCCCTGCTGCAGTGGTAAACAGGAGGACTGTATATTCTGTCCTGAGGTGTCTGGTGTGTTTGATCCACCTTCACTTCCTGGTACATTTTTATCTTTCAGCCTGTACTTGTAGCAACACGCCCACACCTACGCAGCTCCTTAAATTTCTTTCCCTCAAGGAGCAATGAAATTATTCATTCATGACCAACTTTGATGAAGCTGAGCGGTTAAACTACAGGCTGATCATTTTTCAAAAAGGCTTCTCAGAGAGGAAAACATTTCAGGGAGCTGTAAACAAGTTTAATGTTGTCTGGACTGACTAATAAACCTTTAAAAGGAGTTAACAAACAGTTTACATACATGTCAAGCCCTGCAATTTTAACATTTAGGCGAAACACAAAACTGTACAGAAGTGAACAGATGTCACTTACCAGCACTCTGTTCTCCACTTTGTCACCTTTGACCTCCAGCTGGACTTTGTGCCTCAGGATCAGCTTCACCCGGCGACCCACCGCCTCCCGCACGCTCTCTACAACAGACAGGAGGTGGGAACAAGGTTACACGACACCTGACAATGAACACCACCGCAGCTGGAAGGATCAAATCACCATTAAAGAGGAAATGATGTGACGTGTTGCCACATTTACTACGCTTATCAATACAAATCTATAGAAACCACCAACTTTTTCAGATGTGGAATTATTCCTTGTATTATTTTTGGAGAAGGACAAGTCACAGTAGGTTGGACAAAGACAACAAACACGTTGAAGTCAAGGCCCCGGGTTTGTTGATATCTTTTCATCCATCTCGCTTTTTAATAGAGAAACTGAAGTACAAGATATTAAAACTGTACAACTGCTCCCCATCAGTACCAGATCCCTGTCAGCTGATCAAAAGAGTGCATGTGCAGCTCACAGCTGAGATGAGAAAGAAGCGTAACCATCTCCAGAAAGACACTGTGTGTTTAATTCAAAACATTATGGATGAAGACTTTTTAAAATAAGTTTAACTTCTTCTGGATGTCGACTGAGGAGCTCTGTTCTACTTTACTCTGTTTTTCCAGCGTGTTTATGATGATGAACATGACAAACAAGAGGAATAAAACAGAAGACAAATATGTAGTCTAGTGTTTCAACACTATTTCAGAACAGTAGGTCATCATCACAAACAGTACTGTACGAGAAAAAACAACGTTTAATTCAACAGTAGTATCAATTCTCCTTAATATCCCTGGAGGTGCAATGACAGGGGCCATTAAAACACTCCAGATGCTGAATATTCCACTTTACAGTACATGGAGAGTGTTCAAGCAGTCAGACGGGGAAGAGGAACAGACTTTATGAGGAACCTGACGCAGGTCGTTACTGTGAAGTAATTAGTCGGCTGGGAACTCCTTGTTTTTACATGAGTGTGTTGGATGGAGCAAGCGGTCCATGTGGTTCTGATCAGCCTGCACGCTGCTGTAATGTTTTCATCCTCCTCATGACCTCATCATGTGTCTGGGCACAGCGAGGAGGAGGAGGAGGAGGAGGAGGGCGGCATGATGTCATGAAGGCGGGCCAAGCTCTCGTACACATTAATACTCTCTTTCTGCTGTCCACACACACTCTCACACTGTGTTTCTATATTTTCACCCTCACTCTGCCTCCTCCTCCATCGTAACGCCTTCTAGCTGCCTGTCTCTCCCTCTCTTTGTTCTTTAAGCCTCATAACTGACTTCTTCACCCTCCTCGTTCTCCATCAGTCCCTGGATTTTCCCACAGCTTCAAAATGAAAAAACAGCTGAGGTTCTTCAGACCTCCTCCTGACCTTTAGCTCTTTAGCTGCAGTAATAGATGTTCAGTGATAGATCTGGGACTAATGCATGGATCTTGCTCTAAAAAGACCAAAAATCAGGCGTATTTAGGCGTCTTCATAGATCTAAATCAGTACACTTTGATGCAGATCCTAATAAAAAGTCGGGAGTCTTTTTTTCAGCTGCTGTATGGTAACGAAAAGGGATAGAAACCTGCAACTAGCACCAACAGCTGAGATGATGGTGATTCATAGATACAGCAACATTTTGAACATGTATTTCATAGTTTAAATTAATCCAAACAGATTAATGAACAGATTGACGGATCCAGATCAGCAGGGAGAGAAAAGGAGACGACACTCTGCAGATGAAAGCTTGAAAACTTTTTGAATCTTAAACCAAACAACATCTACTTAAATCATGGTTAAGACATTATGGGTGGTTTCAAATATACATCTGCTGAGTCTGACATTGGATTAGGATTGATGGAATTAAAGAGGACTGAAGTATGCACTCTTCCTAAAGCCAACCATGAAACCCTCAAATGTCTTTCTTAGTCCACAGCTAAAAGACATTCAGTTTCATGTCACTGAGGAGGAAAGAAACCAGAAAACATTCACATTGAAGGAGATGGAATCAGAGAATTTGGACTTCATCAACAATTGATAACCGATCAAATAATCATTGCAACTCTCCAGTCAACAAATTCAATATTAATCAGATGATGGCGACTGATGATCGACTCACTGTTCTTTGGCATCAGCGTGAGTTGCGTCAGTCCCTTCAGTCAATATCTGCCAAAGGTCAGACTCAAAGGCACACCTCTCTCTGACAGTCTTCACTTTCATTCCCCGCTCAGCCTCTGATAACCTTTGAAAGTGCTGCTGATGAGCAGCATCAGGTCGGTCCGACCTATTAAAACCAACCGCGGGAGCTGGCAACAAAAAGCCCCATTCATCAGTCAGTCCAGTGACATACAGCGTGAGATTGGGCTGTAGACACCGTTAACAGAGAGCACGGGGTTTGTGAGTCAGCCTCACCACCAACCAGCTCCGGGTTTCTTTTTTGATTCATAATGACAGTATGATAACAAGAGCAGCAGTCCTGGGATTCATCTCTTACTTCCAAAGATCTCAAGGAATTAAAAAGTCTTCAAACTACAAGACCTTTGTTATATATGTTGCTGAGTTTCATACATACATTATCCCAAATGTTTGCAACACGTTTAGTCCAGAGAAATCCACAAGTTTACTCGCCTGTCGTTACTTCCAGGGATGTCAGCAACATGACTGAACTTCAGGTGACAAAGACGTTGTTTGCGAATGTTTGTAGCCGGGTCATGTCAGGTACATTTCCCGTCCAGCTGCAGTCAGCAGCCAACATTACAGAACATAAACACCCGAATCACTGCTGCAGTCAGGTTGATAAACAGGAGCGAACATAAATCCACTTTTTAATCCCTAAAGTTAAAAGATCATCTAAAATCAAATTAAACTGGTTCATCTGTTCTTTTTCTGATTGCATCAGTTTCTAAACCTGTTAGTTATAATATACCATGTTTTACAAGCACTTTGAATTGCATTATGATTTGTTTGAAGAGGGGTTTGATTGATTGATTGATTGATTGATTGATTGATTGGCTGATTATTACTTTGTGTGTTATAGAATGTTTTTAGGGTGCTAAACAGATGTATAACCTCACAGCCTTTACATACTGTTGTCATTTGTACAATTTGGTCCATTAAAGTACTCAAATATCAAGACACTGGACGTCGGCCCGAAACACCAGATGCCAACGGCTTCAGTCCAAAAATATCACCGTCCAGAAGTCAATGTAGGTCAAACTCCAACTCGCCTCAACTCACCGAGTCTGCACAGATTATTTCTTTATAGCAGCCGGTGGCTTGTCAGATTTAAAGTCAACAGTTGAGACCACTTTCTCCAGGCTAATTGCAGTGATTTGCAGCTCTTTTTCCTCTCTGACACTCAGTCATCCAGGCAGGCTGTGTTGATAATATCTCACAATCCAAAGGAATTTCACAGGACACACCCCACAGCCTCCACAGCCTCCCCTCTCCCCCACTGCAGATAAGGAAGTGGCAGTGGAGGAGAGACTCTCAGGTAGCCAGCCGAGCCCTCAGGGCAGGAAAACAACATATTCTACTGAAAATACGTCTAAATATTGAACTGTGACAGATACACCGTGTTATACAAGTTAAATCAGAAGTATACTCCCGTTACAGTCACATACATGCATGTGTTATTGGACTTATTTTTTTTTTTTTACTTTTTTCAATACCACAAAGAGAAACTAGATTAACTAGTAATATATGAACACTTTATGGTATATTAACCTCCCCAGTGAGTCTTATTTCCCACACTATCCCCACTATGCTGCCTCATGTTGGCATGTCTGTGGATAAAATGAAATGAAACCCTCTTTATTATAATCCTGATGTGATTTGAGGTTAAATGACTCAGTTAAACCTGATGCAAGGTGATTTATCAACGAGTTTATCTCGTGGTTTCAGACACTTACAGACGCTTTAACAGGATAAATCAGTGAGCTAACTTTTCAGCGCTGTTAACCGAGTTGCTCCGTGTGAGAGAGTTAGCTAAAGTTAAGCTAACCTCGACCGTTGGTAACCGTTAGCCCGCTGACGTGAACGTTCTCTTACCGAGCAGCTCGTTGGGAATGTCCGTCTTCTCCTCCATGTCTTCCGCCGAGGTAAACACCGGGGTGCAGTCCGGTGGGGAGGACAGGAGAAGCGGCTGCTCAACCAGGAGGATGCGACCAGAAGCAGTCAAGGTGTAGTCCCGTGTTTTGTTTTGTTTTTTCTTCTTCTTCTTCCTCAGTTAGCGTCGGTTACCTGTCGACACCCTGCTGACCGAGCGGTGACCATCCTACATGTCGGTAACGTTACACACACGCGCGCACACGTTACTCCCGCGCTCCACGGGCCGTGAGTGACAGGAGGAGCGCGGACTGTTATCAGAGCTGAAATCAGGATGAAACATGGATCCAAAGGCGAGGACGGTCGGTGTGTGTGTGTGTGTGTGTGTGTGTGTGACACAACATTTCTTCACTTACACACACTTCAGTGATCCCTCCTCTGCTTCGCTCCACAGGTCCGGAGAAGTTTGTTGAGCCAAGTTTACCTGGGAGAACTGCGCCACCTGGTGGCCATTTACGTGTACAGGAACGTACTGTATGTTAAAACACAGTGACAAATCACCACACCGCGTCCAGGTCATGTGACCTATTAACTCCAAATCAGTGCCGAATTATCTTCCTATGATTGTCGAATGAGGCATGTCTCTTAAAATTTGATCTGACTGCTTAACATGTTTTTTTATAAAAATTTTGAATTAAAAAGCAGCATTTTTGTCATTAGGTTCCATGTATACTCAGCAGTTTTTTCAATAACTTCCAGGTCATGTGACCCATCGACTCAAAATCAGTGCCGAACTGTCTTCCTGTACTGGTTGGATGAGACACACCTCTTGACATTTGATTTTTACAACTCACTCTGTTTTTGTTTGATTTTTAATGAAAAATCTGCATTTGATTTCATTAGAATCCATTTATACTCAGCAGTTTGTTCAAGAGCTTCCAGCTCATGAGACTTATTAACGCCAAATTAATGCCGAATTATCTTCCTATGATTGTTGAATGAGACGTGCCTCTTTCCATTTAACTTTACTTCTTATTCTCCTTTTTATTGTATTTTTAATGAAAAAGCTGCATTTTGGTCATTAGATTTCATGTATGCTCACGATTTTTTTCAATACTGTCCAGATGATGTGACCCACTGACTCAAAATCAGTGCCGAATTATCTTTCTATACTTGTTGAATGAGACACACCTCTTTATATTTGATGTTGTAACTTATTCTTTTTATTGTATTTTTAATGAAAAAGCAGCATTTCTCTCATTAAGTTCCATGTGTACTTAACAATTTGTTCAATAGCTTCCAATAGCTCACCTGAGATATTAACTCCAAATTAATGCCGAATTATCTTCCTATGATTGTTGAATGAGACACACCTCTTAATTTTACATTTTAATTGAAAAAGCAGCATTTTTGACCAAAAATCAATGCTGAATAATCTTCCTATACTGCTAGAATGAGACTCGCCTCTTTACAAGTGATTTGACTGCTTTATATACTTTATATTCATATTATGAATGAAGAATGAACATTGCTGTTATTAGGTTCCATATATACTCTACAGTTTCTTCAGTAGCTTGCAATCAAAATCAGTGCTGAAATGTCTTCCTGTACTGGTTCGATTTTGTGTGAGTGGTGTTAAATAAATAAACTCTGCTTGATTTGATTCAGTCGGCAGTAAACTAAGAAGTTCTGCAAAGTTCAAACTGATGTTCCAGTGTTTGTAAAGGCACAGAGTCAGTATTAATACATGGTTTTATGTTCTGTCGTTTGTCTCTGGTGGCACGCAGCTGTTATCAGTGTGTCAGTGTGTGTGTGTGTTATTGAACAGTCTGCTGGTAATAACTGACTGCACTTCATCTCTGCATGTCTGTTGAAAACTGCATGGATTGAGCGAGTCAGTGTGTTAATCTGATTAAACCACTAGATGGAGACAAAAACCCATCAGTGCTATAAAAAGGACCCATCTGCTGGTTTAATTCTCTTGGATTCAGCAGCAACAATCCTGTTAGAAGATATGTCTTATCAATATTTTTAAAGATACTTTTGTGAATTTCTTGTTCTCATTTTCTTTACATTTCTTTGTTTCCTTGTTGATGTTGAGTTTTCAGATAAAATCAATGTAAGCAATTTTCCCTCCTGTCTTTAAATGCTGTAATGCCTCGTCTGTCCAAGAGATGGAAATATCACCCACCTAGAGAAATGGGAAATGAAAAGTCACTGCATTAGAGTATTCAGTGAGGTCGGTGGGTGTGGTCGGAGATGACCTGTCCGAGGTGCTGAAACAACCTCAGGCGAACACAGCGGCTGCTGAGAATCAACATCCTGTTCGAGAAGCCAAAACCTCAGGGGGGTTTTCCCCCAACAAATCATCTGCATTGTACTGACGAGGAAAAACTGCTGAATTTACTGACTGGAAACATTACAGGGAGGAGGTTGATGCTATTATTGACACAAATGTGTTTGTTCATGCAAAGCAGGTTAAAACAAGCACACTTTTATCTCCTGTGCTGCTGACTGTGGTTAACTTCCTGACACATTTCTAGATTATCTTTCGGGTGGCGTGTGTGCACAGAGTCCAGGAGGCAGCGACAGGGAAGAAACATGTTATCTACCAGGAAGAAGGAAGAAGGAACTGCAGATTTTCCACCTTTGATCCCTGGGTGGTAGACAGAATAATGCATTAGAAAGAGACACAGTATTATTGACTTTGGATTGTACAAGCATAACATTAGCTTTCTGGGTGAAGGGTCATAGGAGCTGAGTGCACAAGTCTATTTCTCGAGTATGTTTGGATCTCGAGTAACAAGATCATTTATCGTGAGAAAGAAGCCCCCCTCATATCTACACTGGCATGACACTGCTGAGCTAATAAACATGAAGCTATAAGGAATACGAGAGAACAGTCGTTTGTTTTCTTTTGATAACAGATTTATTCATGTCATTATCTCGGGACAGAAAAGCTTTTTTCATCTGGAAAGTTATCAAATTATTTTTCTGATTGTCTTTCTGTGATAATGACATTAATAACTTGTGATCACCACAAAACAAATACAATTTAAGTCGTAATCACTGGAAAAATTGAGGAAATGACGTGTTTCATGGCTTCAATAATCATGTTTGTGAAATTTTGGGTACTCTGAAAAGTGTTGCTTCATTTACAGTCCTCATTTGTTGGCATAAGCAGGAACTGTGATCCGTCACTGTGAGCAGGATGATGTGCACATTCCCTCGTAAGAGATGGTGGATATTCCAGCTGAGTCTCTAAGTGAATCATTATTTTTCATCATTATGCATTATGAGCAAAACTATCCCTCAGCTTCCTCTCCTGTCACCACACTCATCCCAGAGGAATTACACTGTGCTGGGGAGGTGAATACTGAAAACCAGTCAGGGAAGAAGTGACAGAGGTTCGCTGGTACTGTTCGCTCCTGAGTGGTACAGGAAGTCAGCAGCAGATATTTCAGTGATATGGAAACTGTGGATGTTGTGAATGAGATGGAAACTAATGCATATGTTTGAGATATATATGAATGATACCAGAATCATTGTAGCGTGGAGCTCAATTAGCCGCAGAGCTAAGTGGCGCTATTAGCTGAGTGGAGTCTGACCTCAACGTGGTTCAGCTGGACCAGGCCCGTCTGCAATCAATCCTGGACACCACCTACAGGGAGGTGAACTGCTGGGTGCCACATCACAGGTTTATAGAATAAAAACAACAAATAACATATGAAATATCAGTGTAAATGTGAGGGATCGGCATTTACACGAGGTTTGAGAGAGCAGCATGTTTGAGATAAAAGAGTCTCAGCTGTTTTGTCTTCAGTTTGGATGTCCGCTCAGAAAGAATCAGACTTGTAGCGCCTGCCAGAGCGCAACAATTCAAAAAAGGTGGGCGACCGAGCCATGCAGGCTCTCTGACGGTGTGATGTGACATGATTTAGAGATGTTTTGTCTGCAGCAGAGCAACCTGCATACTGAGATGTGGTATGTTAGCGTGCTCTCTCTCTCTAGAGTGCAGAAGTCTCAGGAAGTGGAGTCTCTGCTGTGCTTTTCTCGCGGTTGCAGTGTTGCTGGCCGACCAGGAGAGTTCCTCGGATATGAGGATTCCCAGGAATATAAAAGGTCTGTATCCTTTCAACAGATGATCCAACAGAGGTCAATTTGAGGATACATACAGAGGCGATATACAGTCCAGCCAAATGATGCGTAGAGACAGAAGATTTTCATCTTACTCTGTGAATTAATGGATTAAACTTTTAAACTAATATACTTGCTGAAAATTAGAAACTCACCACAGCACAATCACAGGAATTATCAAAGGAGGAAGTTGAACAAATGCACTGCTAAAGTGGGGATGACATCGAGGTGATTAATTGTGTGCACGCCTGGCTTGGCTCAGTGGGTGGTTCAACGCTCTGATAAGGCAGCTGAGCAGATGGGCTGCCTGCAATTACTGCTAATCTAATATTAAGCTTGTTGTATCTCAGGGATTGATGCATTGTGAAAAGGCAGGTGTGGCGTTACCTCACGTACAGGATGATACAAGGCAAACATGGTCCACACGAAAGGAAAGGCAAACACGACGAGAGGGAAGAACACCGTTTTTTCCAGATTCTGCAGAACTGGAGTCAGATGGTGGGAAACTGTGCAGGTGCTCCAGGCCCGACTGAACAGAGTCTTTGTTTCATTGAATACAGATGCTGATTCAAGTTTCACCTCAGGTAAAATCTGCTTCCTGGAATAATTATTAGTGCATTATTCTTGTAAAATGCTTTGCGCATCTTTTTCCTGCCATCACCATCACCATCTCCTCCTCCTCATCCTGATGAGAAAGTCAGCTCACATCTGAGTGATCTAAGCTACATTCACTCATCATCTTGACTGAATGTTCTGTCCTCATGAAGCTCCCGGAAACAGCATTCAATCCGGAAAACATTTAATAGGGACCATATTCACCAGCTTGACTAAAGCCTGCTGGTTTAATTATGTTAAAACCCTGCAGAACTACGTCAAGAGTCTGGTTTGGTTTCAACAGAATGTTCTTTCTCCTCGATATTAGACTGTATTAGCATTGTTACAGAAACTTGCTTGTTTGTGGGACCTGCAGGCTCTGCATCAGTCACAGGTCTGTGACTAGTTCATCATGTATAAATGCAGAGTTTGAGCCAGATGGTGCTTCTTTCCAGGATAACTGATTAAATTCAGAGCTGCCTTTTCATAAACACACTTCCTCACTAATGCTGCGGGCAAGTTTCTTGTCTCATGTACATTTAGTGGTGCCCACACAAACCATCATGGCATGAAATATAATCTGCAGGATTTGTCTACATGGACACAAATTTTAGGCTGCAGTGTTTAATTTCCAGACAGTTTCTGACTTCTGACATCTGAACACAATTATTTGAACTTTTCGCACATTTTCAAAAACTGGCGTGTTACCACAGTTTGATGCGTTTAAGGGTAATTACGGATTATTTTGATTTCACAAGACTGATTTCAGACGCAGAAAAAGAGAAAAAGCCGTAAGAATCCGTAAACAGACAGAGAGGGAGGCTGGAATGTGGAGAAAAGGCGTGTTAGTGTCTCGTATCTGCAGAGAGTTTCTGATTTTCTCTCTTTGTTGCTGCTCGGGACGCTTTACCAACCCAACATGTGTCTATTTGACGTCCTGGGAATGAGACTCAACAATCAACTGTCTTTGTGGTGCGTTCAGGAACAGCTGGGACAAATCCTACTGATTCTTTAACTTTAATAGTCTTTGAATTCTATTAATATGACGTGAGCTCAAATGTCCTTCAGAGGGAGACTTTTTACTCTGATACTCTGAGTCCATGTCAGAGCCTGAACTCTGTTACTGTGCTGGAGGAAACAAGATGATCAGCAGCTGTAGTTGCTGTTTCAAAATGGAGAAAGATACTAGCAGGGTGGTTCTCTGCTTTAAAAGAACTTAATCAATCAAAAGATGCAAATGTGTGGAAAATAATCCTGATAGTAAAAGATCAGTGTATTTACCTCAAAGTTAATGATAATTATCAGAGCTCACTGGGACGATAGGAAGTCTAATCAGAGCTCTGAGGACACAGACGCTGGAAAAACAGTCACTTGAAAAGCATTTAAGAAAAGAGCAGCTACCAACCACATGACACCACACGAGCACAAATGCTTGTGTTGTCGTGTGCCGCTCTGTTCCTGTTGCCTTCATTACTGACTCTGTAAACTTAAGACACATGGCCCATTTTTAATGATCTGGGACGTTTTCAAAACCCAAAGAAAGAAAGAAATGTTGCTGGCACAAAAATTAATCATCAAAAGATGTTGAACAAAAAGTTTTTGTTCAGCGTGGTCTGTTGTGAGCTGTGAGTGTGGACATCAGCCTGACGTCACTGGTTAGTGTTCCTGTTTACATATTAAAACAAGGTCACTGCTACAATCCAATAACTCTTGTGAATTCAAAAACATTTACTGGATTACAGGGGTAAAAAAAGACTTTGGTACATCTTATCAGCATTTTTGCAGAGTCATCCAACACAAAGGTTCAGTTTGGTGGGTGTCTGACTCACTGACCTTTAACTGAAAAAATAACAAAGTGCTCATATCGACCTATTCAATCTGCTGCTCCTTGTTCATGATGACGGAGTGGATTCTCTAGATTTCCTCAGCTGAATGACGACAGAAGAAACTAGAACATGCCAAACTAGTCAACCGTGCCAGAGGGGTTACTGAACAGCTGTCAAACAGCTTCTACAAGATCTGCAGCTCTGATAATGTTCCCACAGCCACGCCATGTGGAAACAGGCAAATGAGACGCAGCTCTTTATCTACCTTTTTATCAGACATGTAAATAGGGGTTAATCAAGGCAAATGCACACAAAGTCATGGCTGGCAAGATGGAAGCTCAATATACAAAGTATCCAGCTGAAGAAATCCCACCTCCTCCCTCCAGCTGTCCTTCCAAGCCACTGCCCGACTACACCACAGTCTGCCTGCAGGTTCACTACGTTCCTCAAGCTCTCTTTGCTTTTTTAGACTTATCGAAATCACATAAAACACAAAGTAGCTGAAAGTCTGAAAGTCTCCCTTATGAGACAGTGTGTTACTGCAGCAGCAGCTCTAGTTCTGTGGCTCAGGGGTTGTGTGCTTTGTGCTAAGGTTAACTGCTAAAGAAGTACGTTCCGGATGGAGTGACTCTCTTTTTTGACTCAGAGTTTGTGTGCTTTGTGCTAAGGTTAGCCGCTAAAGAAGTGTATTCCTGATGCAGCAGCTGTGTTATGGCTCAGAGACTGTGTGCTTTGTGCAAAGGTTAGCCGCTACAAGAGTGTGTTAGTACTACAGTGACCCTGTTTTTGTGGCTCAGGGGCTGTGTGCTTTGTGCTAAGGTTAGTTAGTTAGTGTGTTACTGATGCAGTGGCTCTCTTTTTTGACTCAGAGGTTGTGTGCTTTGTGCTCAAATTAGTCACTAAAGAAGTGTGTAACTTACTGCAGCAGCAGTTCTGTTTTATGGATCAGGGATTGTGTGCTTTGTGTTAGCAGCAATAGGAAGGTGTTACCATTACAGTGACTCTGTTTTTATGGCTCAGAGACAGTGTGCTTTGTGCTACCGTTAGCTGAAACAAGAGCGTGTTGCTGCTGCAGCGGTTCTCTCTTTTGGCTCAGGGACTGTGTGCTTTGTGTTGACATTAATTGCTCAAGGGTTGTGGAAACATGGTTGTGTTAGAACTCACCTCTGTCAAGCTATTATCTCACACAAGCTGAATGAGGTGATGATGTGCTTTCAGAGGCCTGTGACGGTCTACAGATTTACTGACTGCTGTCAGGATGTCAAGACATTTTCTGCAAATATCACGTACCAACAAAAAACTTTACTAGCAAAACTTGCACCATAAAATACAAACAAAAAAAAAAGCTTGAATATGAAACAGGTGACAGTTAAAACACACAAAGTGCTTGTTATGTGGTAGTTTAATGGGGAAGAAGCATTGCAAATAAGATTAAGCTGTAAACGTCAGGATATCAGATTTGCGTGTGTTTCCACTCTAAAGCTAGACATCACTTTTACTTTATTACTGTGTGGTGTAGTAAAAGTGAAACTACCTCAGAATTACATAAATAAAACAGTGAATGACGGTGTTATTAATCTCTGACAGATGTTTAGTTCATGATATATTTGGAGTAACACAGTCACTGGCTCTCTCTAATAAAAATAAACATTCAGCTTCAGTGGAAAGTACGGTGTGCTCCAGACGAATATTTGGTTTTATAATCATGGAGATAAGGCTGCTGTCAACGGGAAGTGGGTTTGACATGTTTCATCAGAACAGCTCCTATGCTTGATATTGTGTTTGCATGTCTGTGTCCAGCACAGCGTGGTCTTTCAGGGACATTTTGCGGATGAAAGCCAGAGCTCAGGCCTCTGGGGTCTGCGCTTGGTCATGCAGAGCTGTTAACTTTAAAGTCCAGGCTCCAGGATATATATTGTTAGCACTCATCACACTATAAGCTTATTAGTTATCTTTAACATCAGCAGGTGGACTGACTGGTTTTTTTGTGGCAACGCGTGGGCGTATTTGAGCCAAACCACCATGTTTTCCTAACCCTGACCAAGTCGGTGTCCAGAGAGATGAAAAGAACCAAACCAAAAAAAAGACCAAGGAACAACATAATGACACATTAAACAAGAAGGGACTCTTTCCTCCACGTAATGTAATTTGTTACAAAAACATGGAGGAGGTCTGGATGAGCCACACACAGTGCACTGCTGGACCCAGAACTTCACCATCCACACTCAGGAACAGACAAGAAAAACATGAAATCAGTCAACATTCAGCTTCCTGTGGTGTCGATCTCTATGTCTGTATTCACAATGACACAATGAATGTTTCTGCAAATAAACAAGTCAGGCTGCTCTGCCACGCTCTTGTTTGTTACATACCGTTGTCTGGATTTACTGGAATGTCTACACCAGACCTCCTGAGGTCACTGACCATTTCTCATACTGTTTTTATAAATCTGGAATTTCCAAGTCAGCTGCTGGACATCTTAATATTCCTGTGACATGTCACAGGAACAAAAACAAATTATCTTCCCCCGAGACAATTTACAGGAATAGAGAATGACTGAAGGGTGAACATTCGCCTTATTGTGACAGACTTGTGATGCATCCAACTGGCCTAATCCTCTGTGTGTGTTCAGTTTCAAAATAAAAGGCTGCAGCAAGGTCATTTACTGTAGGTCCTAGCACAAATAATACAGTATTACTTTTAACTTTGAGACGAAACATTAAATTAAATCCACAGAGCTGCCAAATCTCAAGCCAGTGGCAACAAAACTGCATATTTATTATAAGACATCTGGACTTTTTCAAGTATATCCGTGGCAACAAAACCAGGTTGATGACTGGACAAAGAAACAAGAAGCTGGTACTTTGATGAGACGTGGGGACTTTTTCCAGCCATGTTAACCAGATATTTACAGTGAGACATGTAGACTTTCTCCAGCTGTGCCAGTGCCAACAACAGCAGATTATTCTGATGAGAGATAGTCAAAACCTCTTTCTCCAAACCATCACGAGGTGGTCGCAACATGAAGACGGCTAAAATGTCGTCATATCAAATGCAAACGACTACATTACAAATTCGTGCTTCTCTTTGGATCACGGAGGCTGGATAGTAGGAGGCCAGTGTTTAGTCATCTTTGAACGAGGCCCTCCATCCTCAGTTAAACACATTTGGGTTTGATCATTATGATGACCGCTGCAAACATTTTCACAATAGGTCAAAATCGTCCGCTGCTCATACAAGGTGTTCAAAAACAAAAGCTGCTGCTCACAGGAAACTGAGCACTCACAATGTGAGTACGTCAGAGTCGATCTGTAAACTGTGACTGACTGATCGTGCTCAGTTTGTCTACATTTTTTTTTTTTTTTTTACCGACAGATAAATTGTGCCTATCCGGGATCTTTTCTCACAACATCTGTTGGTTTTTCCATTGAACGCATTGACGTCTACTTCCCAGAATACAGCTTGACTAACAGAAATTGTTTTATTCTGTACAACAGATGCTTTTCTCTCCACTTTTTACCTTTCTTACTCAGCATCTTTCTGCAGCTTGTTCTACATTTGTCCACGTCTGCAGGTCTTTTTCCTGTAAACGGTGTTATTACAGTCACAGGGCTGAACTTGATCCTCTGTGATTTGAGAAGCTATAATTTGGTGGCGCACCATGAACATTAAGCGTTGGATTCTACTTTGAGCATGGGTGGATAACTGCGTGGATGGTTATGAAATAGGCAGGTGGAGCCGCTTCAGCAGGTTCACAAACATCCTTGAAAGTCGAGTGCTTCCAGTACCGGTCGGTGTACTTCTCAGCAGAGACTCCTCAAAGTGTCACACTTCAAATTAAAGGCTGCATTTCCTGTAAGCGATCGATAAGCAGCTTCCTGGAGCATCCGTGAAATTATCTTCGCACTGGAACATAGAATCGATCGCGTACAGAGAAAGAGGACATCCAAGGTTCAGCAGAAAATTCAATTCATTATGATTATGTCATACTGATGTAAGCATTACATCATCAACAGGACAGAAACAACATTGTTGACATTACGCCAAAGACGTCTTCTATCTTGTAACTACCCTGGTCCGTCCGGTCGTGTTATACCACTTTGTACCTCCAGCGGGTTGAAAGATGAGGAACCTGGGCGTCTACCTCCAAACACTGGTCAGGCCACACGCGCTACATCAGCTGAGCAGCTGGTACCGCCATCGCTGAGAGAAAATCAAACCCCGCTCAGCAAAGTTGCAACTCTTCTCTGTTTTGGCTCCTTTGGAACCAACTCCAGACTTCACCTCCACCCTGCATAGCGTGATTTACTGCACAGCTAACAGAGCTAACTACCCAACAACTGCAAACACTTACAGCTAAAGCTTGAGCTGAGCTCCTGTGTTGGATTGTTGTACTGTAGCCTCCTAAGATATGTTCTGCCTGTCAGCAGTGACTGGTTTGTTTGGAGTCATCACAGCATGCAACCTTAGATCAGCCTTAGTTGAGCACATACTTCCTTAAGATATTTTATCTACATCCTCCCAAGGATGGGAGGATAAGTTGGTAAGTTTAATCAGGTATAATCCTCCCAAGTTGAGTAAGGCTGGTATTGCCCGTGTTGCTCAAGTGGTGTTGCATGGGCAGCTCTACTGGGTAAATCTGTCATCTGGCCTTCAGGGAAGAATTAGGATGTCTGATCCCATGAGACTTCAAAAATATGAAACACCTAGTTTCACCTAGTTTTTATCATCTAAAAGCAGGAAAGGACCCAGTGGCACAGTGTCCTGGATGCTCATGAAGACGTGGAATCACACAGCTGATCTGCTCAGTTTGTCACGTTGAAATCCTGCATGACACATAATCTCTTGTTTCAACACTGTTTTAGTCATTTAACAGAAACCAAACTTATATTTTAAATTGTCTTGTGTTGAAATGAATAATTAACACAAGGGTAAGCAGTAACACACGGCGTGTCACAAGCGATGTATTATTAACCTTGAGTCATAGAGCAGTGGTTGAAGTTTTTGCCTCCTAATATGAAGAATTTGGCTCAATTCCATCCAGACAGTTCTCAAGTCGGAACAACAACCTCAGAAAGTCTGAGAACAACTTGGTGCACGAGTTGCTGAAACATGGCGGACGAAAGGTAACGCTGTGTTTCCTCGTCATTCAATCATCTGTCGACCTGTTGTTGCAACACTCTGAGAGATAAAATGCAAATCAGCTCCCACGTTCTGAAGAACGACTTCGCAACTTGGGAAATGCAACCGTCCAAGAAGCGCTTCAACTACGTCACCCTCCCCCCCTCCACCTGCTGACATGACAGTCAGCTCAGAAGCACATTATCATGAAGGTGATATGACACTTTATTGAAAAGCCAGAAACCATACAAACCCTAAAAAGGACAAACTGGCGCAGACATCATCAAGACACACTGTGCTGACTGATGAACATGACACAGATGGACACGAGGAAATGAAAAGCAACGCATGACACATGACGGCAAAACTTCCTAGTAAAACAGGAGATGACACGTTTGGTACAAATGTCAACCTTGGATGTATGTGTGGTCGAACATGTCACAATGACTGGTGCTGTTAAAGTGGACTAACGAAAGATGAGGAAGCACCGTGAGCTGAGGGTAACGTCATCGTGAAGTTAATCTGAATGACAGAGTAATATTCATAAACTGTCAGAAAGCAGAAGAGTTTTAAAGGAAGGATACAACTACAAGTCAGTTCCTTTCAGTCTGTGTAAATAAAGTTTACAGACGCTGACGCAGCATGCAGAGATGACAGGAAATGTATTTATGGTTTGTCCCGGCCCTTCTCATTTTTAGAGGCCTGTTCCTTTAAAACTTTAAATATGATAAAAAGACTTTCACTTACACAGAAATCAGTTCATGGTTGAAAACAGAACTGAAAACAGAGCTGGAGTTTTTAACTCCATCATAACAATATTATGAGGTTGTCACAGCAGCGTGGGGGGACGACCTGAGTGAAGTGAAACGGTTGAGATTAACCGGAACCTTTTGATAAGCGTGTGATCCTGACCGCACAGGTCGACGCTGAGACGAAAACACTTTCTTCAGTGAAACAGAAAGTCAAAGTCAAGATAAAAACATCGACAACAACGCATGGGACGGGTCATGGGATGGGAATCCACCCAAAACCTCAGACATCAGAGTCCATGTGTGCGCAGAAGACAAATTACACAAACGCTTCCTGTTCCTCCGCTGCCAGCAATCATAATCTACTACTTCTTGCTGAGCTGCCAACAAGGAACGATGTCATAACACTGTGGTTATAAGTTGATTCACTGAGTCATTATCCTCACGGCTCATTCTGCAGAGAAGGCTCAGACTGCAGGACAGGTCAAGTCATGGCTGGAACAGGAACTGGTTCACTCATCTGACATCACTGACCTGACCTGCCTGGCAACGTGCTGCGATGAGGCAACCAAATTACAAACACAAGAACATCTGAATGTAAGAAGACCAGTTCCAGTGAAGGATGGTTCAGAGGCCCGACCCTTCTGACGCGCTGCCTTATGACTCTGAGCTTTATAAATAAAGATGCTGCAGTCAGTGTGTTATAAAGACTCTCAGACTCTTTTTCTACTTTGCTTTATATCAGTTCATGTGTAACTGTGTGAGACTGACACCAGAACACAGTAAACACATAATTCCTGCACTTGTTATCGCAGAATTGCCGTATCGCGCTGCTGTCCTCAACGTACGTCACGTATTGAGAATCATGTAAGCCGCTCTGTGATTCCCTCCTCGAGAAATCAGTGTCGATTTGAGAATCCATGTCGATGAATGATAACATTATGTAATCGGTGGCAGCAGGCGCGCGTCTTGTGAGCAGCTGTTGTAAAAATAGATAACGACCTGTTACGGATGTAACATGATACACAGACACAACAAAGAAGAGCCCAGAGGGATATTTTAGTCGGAGGTTTCTACATAATTTCTTCTTCCACATGAGGATTTAGGAGGTTCAGACACTGTTACGAGAGAGACGTCCACATTAATTATCCTGACGATCGGCTGAGAGGACAGTAAAAACAAGACGAAGCTCAGAGACTGTTCGGTCGTATGTTGCAGCCTAATATGACCTTTTGTAAGCTGTGTAGATAACCAAGACTTATTGGTTGTCAATGATTAATATAGTCAGAAGTTTGGAATAAACACGGATAAAGTCAGTTGCTTCAGTCGGTGCAAAAAACAAAAGGAGGCCACATGATGACAGCTGAAATCTAAAATTAATATTTAATGAAAGCAGACAAACCACAGCGAAGCCAGCAAATGCAAATGAACAAGATGATAAGACAGGAGCAGGAATACAAATACAAAACAGACAAAGCAGTAAAGAGCGAAGGGGGAAAACAGCAGGACTGACTGACTGATGAAACACAGGTGTGGACAGAAACAGGGCAGGAAAAGCAGGAGAAACACAACAGATGAGAAGTCAGCGAGACTCTCCTCCTCCCGTCCTCCATCTGCAGCGAAGCAAACACATCTCGCACATAATGAGACATGCTGGCTGACCGAGGAGACGAGGGAGGGAGGGGAGGAACCGGGAGGAACCGGGAGGAACCGGCCCTGAAACTCCTGAGTGATATATTCATCTTCACGGTTCCAGTTATTGTTCTCGCTCCTTGACGCGGGTCAGTGCAGTGGAAATAATTAAAAGACAGAGCTGGACAGTTTGTTTTCACCCTGAGGCTGTTCAACGTTTGGTTCTTCTATACGTCTAGTTTCCTGTTTCCTGTTTTCCAGAATGCCTCATTATAACGCTTCAGAGAAATGATGTAAAGACTGACGTGTCATTTATGTCAGTTCCCGAATCTCGTCTCCCTCTCTAAAAATGTAACATTAAAGGCCACAAGGTCAGATAACAAGTTCTTGACATTTTGTCTCCCTGGAATGACATTCATCCAACCAACACGCTCCCAGTGGGAAGGAAGGAATGTGGCGCCGACCGGGTGAATATATTGTCTGATCTTGCAAAAGAGTATCTGCTTGTGAAGACGTCATTATCCGACATCAGCAGCACTTTGTTGAGGTTGGAGAAAGATCACAGAAAACCTGCAAATCTCACCACAGATGGGAATCAGGACCCGGGCCAGATAATCATGGACTAAGGAGCTCGTTCCTTAACGTGTTGCTCTCCTGATGTTCTGCAGCTGATGCTTATTGGTTTGGCTGAGAGAGAAACTTACCACCGTCATCACCATCCTTAAGCACCCTCATTGTATTCTCTCTTCAGGTAACCATCGCAGAGATTTATATCAGGCAGACAGGCAGGAGCTCGTGTTGGGAGGGATCCAGGATCACGGGTGGCAGATCTCACAGGACGCCGTGGTGTTGGTGAAGAACTGTACATGCAGCCACACCACCGCAGTCTGGATGCAGGACGGCTGGAGGGCCGGACTCCATTCACCTCTCTGCACATTCGCCTCTATTAATCTGGGCTCGTCGGACCACGTGTCTCCATCGCTCCTCAGCAGACTGAAGCTGATCAGCCTCATTGATGAGCCCAGTCCCTTCGGTTTTCTTTCCGCTGTGCATGTGGACGTGTTCTGTGATTTCACTTAACAACCTTCATTCCAGGTTTTAATAATGTGTTGGACAGTTTCTGCATCTCTTTCTCTGCTTGATCCAATAATTGGCCAATAATTTGACTCTTCTGAAGGAGCAACATCTTTTCCAGACATACTAGTCATTGCAGTTCTATCCAGATGGATGTCTCTTGCGTATTTGCTTATGTGATTCTAGGTGGTATTTATCAGGGGGGATAACAGCTGCAACCGTCACGTCAGCAGTGGACGTGTTTAGTCATTCAGGTATGACGTCCTGTCGGTTAATTGTTTGGCTCATCGAAACAAAGATCGTACCTGTAACCTGCCCACACTTGAGCCCAACAGGACCTGAAAATGTGTTTGATGGGTGAGACGTGGTTCCAGCACTTTCAGATCAGGTTGCTGCGTCCAGATCTCCCCTGAAGCTGAACTCTCATGACAGCACATGCTTCCACTTTATGTTCAGATGATACATAGTTCCTCTTGACATTTATATTAAATACCACATGCTTGACTGACACTCACATGAGGATAAAGGTCAGTGGCTTTGGATTCAGAAGAAAGGTCAGAAGGTCCCGTACGTAGAAACACAATTATCTTCCTTGTTTGCTTTGTGAGAGTTGTATAATAAACACGATCTGTGGTGTGTTTTCCAGATATTATGAGGAAGTGGTCGTCATGGTCAGGTGTCAGCAGATACTCCCCATGACTCTCCATACTATAGAAACATAATTCTACTGTACTTTCCAGTCTCAGAGTTGTGTTACTCCACCTTTTACGAACGTGTCTCCTTCGTTCTCCTGTGACGAGAGGAAGCTAATTTGCCACTTGGTGAAGATAAGCGTCAGTGATACGATCTGTTAAAAGCCAGGCTGCTGTGAAACACTGAAACACTGATTCTAAAGGAGCAGTTCACCCAAAAATGGAAACTATCAATTATATTTTGGATCATTTGGATCTGTCCACAAGCCAAATAATCCTCTCTGTAACTCGATCCGCTCTGTTTCAGTCTGGATCCAGAAACATTGTGAGTGTCACTTTTTAATTTCATTTCAACATCACAATAATTCTGACATTTTGATGGTAACAAAAAGAAACAAGCAGAACATTTCTGCGTCGGCCAGCGTGCCTTCTTCCAACTATCCGTCTTAGTGACGTCTCTTCCCCAGATCGTCCAACAGTCCCGCTCTGACAGACGCGACGGACCTTGTTCCCGACCTGCGTCTTTTTCTGCTTCCAGCACATCATCATCTGTTCAGGTCGCGTTTGTGTCGTAACATCGTCGCTGATATTACGACACGAACGCGACCTGATCAGGCTGGAAAAACATCACAGTTCGCTTTCATATGACTTCTTTGTTAAAGTAAGGTAACTTCCTGGAAAAATAACAATGTGGTTAAGGACGGGTTAATGATCAGAATCGACATTTACTGTGTAAACAGTGAGTCACTCCGACTCATCCACCTCTTCTCTATGGTACTTTATACGCTCTATAACAACGTGGACTTCCTACTTTGCTCCTGTCGTGAACGCTGCAGCCTCTACAATCTTTATTCTTTCACATTTAAAAGTGAAACTTGTTCTCTGCACTTCATGCGTCCCGGAGGAACGGCTGGCAGGCGGCGCAGAGAGCAGCTCCAGATGTTCATCCGATCAACCCAGGTGAGAAAGAGGCTCAGATAAGACGCAGTGCAGGGAGGGAAACAGGAACCAGACAGAGAGACGCGTACCAACTAAACTTTACAACTATGATCTTATTAAACGCTGGAGAACGACTCCAGCCGGGGCTTCTGCTGCTGTTCTCATTTTCCTTCACCGTCATTACACAGCCGTCTGTGAGCTCAGTCGCTCCAGATGTTCTCAGCAGCGTCCTGGCTCGTGATTAAAGCCTGTGATCGTTCAGCTGGAGGTGCTGGTTTCCTCTTTAACAAGTTTCCTAACCTCCAGGCGAGGTGAGGAGAAGCCAGACATGAAATAATCAGAGAAAAGACTCTCGATATCTCACGCTGGTCAGTAACAGAGACGTCTCTGCTGCCACCCTTGTGTTCGGTCATAGATGTTTAAGTCCTAGTTCTCGTTTCAACGCAAACAACTCATCGATGTCGGAGGAGCTGAAAAAAGAGCTCCATGGAAATGTCGTTCCTGCACCATGTGGCTTTAAAACGTTCCTTATTCCATGAGAGCACCTCTGTGAGAAACCGAAGAGGAAAGAGGAAGAAACATGTCAGCAGCTTGATTCCATAGCTGCACTCAGGGAGGAACCACAGATACATCAGGATGATGTGTGATGTTTCACAGCAGGGTTAGTCATCCAGTCATTAACATCTTTATTCTGCCCGTCCCATCCAGTTCTGCTGTGGAGCTTCACACTGTTGACACGCGGTCGAGCTCGCTCACCTACATCAGACAGGAAGCATGCTAACACCTTTAGCCTAGCAGCTAGTGTATGAATAAAGCTTTAACAAATCAGTTTAGGGCCTCTGGGCTCCATACAGACCACCAGACGAGCTGCACGACGACACAATGTTTCTTTGTGTCGCAAGTTTGTTTGCGTTGAATTTTCTTTTTCTCTCCGGTCACAGCGCTGTCCTCACGCTCGGGTTAGAAAGCATCACAGTTTCACCTTTAAATACTTACATCTGTCGCCAAGACCACAGATGGGCTGCACATGGAGTCGTTTTGTGTTTTTTTGTCCCACAGTTTTTAAAACCAGTCACCGTGAAGGAAGAAGTGGCGTTTTCTGTTCTGTGTCTGTCGACTGAGCGCAGCTGTCTTTGATAAGACTGACGTAAACAGGCCGCTTTGTTTGTGGAAACCAAGGTCGGACTGATTGTTCTGGCCCAAAGAGACGCTGTATATCATACGGTTCGACCCAGGTCGCTACATCCAGCCACAGGCTGAACAGACTGAAGCTCTTCGGCGGTTTTCACGCTGTACCGGTCGCTTTTATGCTCCTTGATCAAGCTTGTCACTAAACACTGCTTCTTAAAGGGATATTCCGGTGTAAGTTTAATCCCCCCAGAGAGATCAGGTTAGCAGATCGCTAGTTTAAGTAGTTTTAGCAACCTCAGAAATGACCACACGATAACAACACACTGCAGTTTACGCCTCCAACAAGAAACCAACATCAAAAAGCCACAAATAATGTTCAGAACAGCACCAAACTTCAGCAACAGTACAAATAGAGTCCCAGCACATAGTTCAAGGCATCAAACATCTGCTAGTTTAGCCGGATTTCTACTGTAAAGTGAACACAGCTCACCACTCTCCTGCAGCAGCTTCCTGTTGTGGGGAAGTCCTGACGAGTCGATTACCGAGTGCAGTTAGAAATGATCAGTTCCGTTCTTTTCCCTGTCCGCTCTCGATAATAACTGTTATAAACTGGCAGGCAAGACACATATGAACTTTGATTTAATTTCCATGGAGTAATAATCACACATTTTCATCCTTGTGCTGCACTCGGTAATCGACTCATCAGGGCTTCCCCATTTTGTACTGTTGCTGAAGTTTGGTGCTGTTCTGAGCATTGTTTGTGGCTTTTTGATGTTGGTTTCTCGTTGGAGGCGTATACTGCAGTATATGTCCTTTTTGGGAAACAACAGTTTGGCTTCATCAGGATACTTATTTCATGTTTTTTTGTGCCTTCAGCTCAAACATCTTTCACCTCTGCTGCATTTTCTACAGCTGCAGTGACAATAAACTTCAGTAAAACACCTCAAAGTTTGGAATAGTGGTGGCAAAAAACAGAAATCCTCCCTCGCTTCTTACAAAGATGGTTACTGATTAATGCTTCTTTGGGTATTTCTGTGTCCCTTTTGCTTCAGTTTGATGATCTTAATAAAGAAACACGACGACCATCGATTACATTTTGCGATCTTCTTTTATTTGAGGGTCATTCAAAGCAGCCACACATGCAAAAACTTTTGCATAAAACAATATTCAATCTTTATGTATAAAACATGCCAAACATATGCACTGATCCTCAGGAACTTACCCTCTTATAAATAGTGAAATAAATTAAACTCTCAGTGTGAAATGCAGACATAGGAAGAGGTAGATATACTGCAGGCTAACACTTCTTTATACTAGAAAGGGAAACACCTGTCGTTTCCTCTGGCTTTCGTCTTCTTTCGTTTTAAGCGTCAGTTGTGCAGCCAAGAGCACAAATATATACAAAAAGGTTCACACATGATCGCTGTGATCTCTACGAGGATTATAAACTGCTCTCTAATGTTTCTTCATATTAGATTAGATTATTTTATTCCTGTGTAAATGAAGTGTCCTCATATCATGTTGCATAGTTTTATTATAACATTTTATTTCTTCTTAGATTTAAGCTAGACAGGACAGCTGGGGGACACAACCTTCGGATTGTTTGGGCATTATTTTAAGAGAAAAGACAACAAGAACTGAAATGTACTGACACATGATCTAATGAGCTAGCTAGATGTAGACAGAAGTAAATGAACTATTACTCTAATTGTGGCGGTATTGTCCTTTAATTAATGCAGGGTGTGCTGACAGTGTCTCCTGAACAGGTCAATACTCACTCACTACTGACATTAAAACTGCCTCCACCTCGTTCCCCAGACACCTCTCGGTCAGATGGTTGTCGAGTCTTTGCAGTTTGCTCTGTAGTTTGTCTGCAGCGCCGGCTGCTCCCGCTCTTTTCAGCATGGCCGGAAGCTGCCGCATTTGGCTGGCTGTGGCAGCGGAGACCCAGCTGTTGATCCGTTCCTGAAGATCGGAGGCACTGAGGCCCGCCGACGCTCCGACTCTTCTGCCGTCCTCAGACGGGAGCCGGTTCAGGATTTGACGCAGTCGCCTGCTGTGCACTTTCTGGTGAACGAAGAAGGCCGGGACGATTTCTTTGAGGTAGTCGGCTCCGTCTGCAAGACAGGAAGAAGATGAGTCAGGAGCTTAGAAGGAAGAGCGTGGCGGTAACAGCACCTTCAGGTGAAACTTTGAGTTTGGCCTGGAGCAGATTTGTAAAGGTTCAACACAGCAGCAGACAGCTGACTTTCAAATCATGGATGTCAGACGGGTGATTTTTCCCCCTGGACCCTGTAAACAACATGTTTAAACTATCAGATGTAAAAGATTATTTCTGGGTCGTCGTACAGAAAACTACATATTGGATTTCACTTTGACAACTAACAAGTATCAGGAATCTTTTCCCAGTTGGTTACTGACATTAAGATGATCATTTTTTTTGCATTACAAGTTTTATGAAGTGTTTTAAATATACACTCAGTTTCTGTAATTAGGAACAAAAGTGGAAAGTTTGGTGCTGCTGAAGGAGAAATTTCTGGGTCAGAGTCGAAAAAAACCACACACATAAAAAACGACTTGGAAAAAATGCTGCTCGCGTCCAAACGAGAACCAAAAAAGAAAAAAAAAAGCAGTTCACATCTCTCCAGTCATCGGAGCGCTGGATGGTTTTGGAGCAGCGTTCAGTTGTTACGCAGCTCACGTCACGGAACAAACTCCCAGATGACTGCAGGTGTGCTCCGACTCTCACCTGGAGGCTGAAGACCTTTGTGTTTCACTCTGATATCCCAATATCACACAACTGACCAGTGCAGAAACAAAAGATACCACCAACAACTATAATATAAATCAGCTGCTTCCTTTAAGGTTGGAAACAGGTCAAACATCAGGTGCTGGTGACCGGTGATCTCACCTGTTGACTGGCAGCTCGTGCACACGCTGTCGTGCCAGCTGGAGCCCTTCAGCAGCAGCTGCTGGCCGGCGGCGCCGCAGGTTTTGTGCTCCGTGCAGTTCTGCTGAGCCGAGATGACGTCAGAGAAGGTGCCGTTGGGACAGGCGTAGCACACCGTGTCCTCCTCGGGGGATCCTGGTGGACACAGAGAGGACTGTTACAAACCACAACACAACGTTCGTACTGATGGGAGAGAGGAGCAGGTTAGAGGTCTGCTGTCTCAGGACGGAGCATCATGTCAACAGAACATGTCATCAGTGTAAATATGGGTGCAGTTGCGGCGGCGCTCCTTCAGGGGGCAGTCACCTGCAGTCTAACTTCATCCTGCTGCTCAGCTCAGCATGTGGTTCTCCCACAGTTACACCAGTGACTCATAATAAGAAGGGCTAACGAGCCTGTCTGAGGCTGGGGGGGGGGCTGTGATGCTGTCGCCACGGCAACAGTACAGCATGTCGCCACGGCAACAGTACAGCATTAACGAGGCTGATCTGAGGTCAGTTTACACAGCGACTTTATCTGCATGTTTCTGTTTAATTTGAATGTGAGGCAGATCAGAGACACCTGTGAGACACATGCAGCGCTGAGAGGATGCCAGAGGATGAGAGACTCCTCCTGCAAGGCATTATGGGTACTGGAGTCCTGTGTTGTTTGCCTACAGAGTGCACTGTCCTGACATGTCTACAAGCTGCTCTGCCTTCTCTGACCTTTGCATCCTCACATGTGGGCAGTGACGGGATGTAACTGAGTACATTTACTCAAGTACTTAACTACAGTTTTTAAGATACTTGTACTTTACTGAGTATTTTTCCGTTATAAGCTACTTTATTCTCCCACTCTGCTACAATTTGGAGGCAATTTGTACTTTTTGACAACTTTAGTTACTTTGATTTCATACATCTGTTCGTCTGTATTCTAGAGGGGAATATTGTATTTTTACTCCACTACATTTGTTTGATATGTGAACATCAGTTTCTAGTTACTTCTGCATGTTTAAATGAATTTATTTCAGTGGGAAAAGTTACACTGAACTTATCATTTACTTCTGATACTGAAGCACAAGTGTTGTACTCAGTTACTATTGACAAGCAGACATTCTCCTTCACTAAAGTAACTAAGTATATTTACTCAAGTGCAGTTTTGAGGAGCTTTACTTGAGTTCTCCTGCTTACAACTGGATTACTTTAGTCACTAGTTACTTTACAGAGTCGAGCCAGAACGATTTTAAACTGTTTTATTGGATAAAAGACTAAATAAAAACCTTAAATCAGCTTTCAGGAAAAGTTCTGATCCGATAATCGGTTAAATAAATGTACAGATTACTTCCATGTGTACTTTATTAGATACTTCAAGTCTTTTACTCAAGTGTTACTCACGTTTTTGACACACAGCTGACGGAGTGTTTGGTGTCAGATATGTTTAAAAAGTGACTTATGTCAGGTGTCCTGTTGGACTGAGTGTGTGTGAATGGCTCCTTGACAACATGACCCGCGCCTGGACCTGGACCAGCACCTGGACCTGGACCAGCACCTGGACCAGCACCTGGACCTGGACCAGCACCTGGACCAGCAGCAGCAGCATCTTACCTGTCGTCAGGACTCCCAGGCCGGACTGACAGGCGCTGTGCGGGAGGCACATGTCGTACTTCTGCTTGTAGTAATATCCCTGTTTGCACTCGCACTGACAGTCGCTGCTGGCGGAGCAGGACGTCTTCTCCACCTGATTCTGTCCACAAACTCCGCACCTCAGACATTTCCCAATGTAGTTCCACAGCTCGGTGAAGGAGCCCGAGGGACACGGCTCGCACTTGCTCCTCTGCGTCGACGTGCAGCTCGCACGGAGGTACGTGCCCGGCGGACAGCGCTCACACTCCAGGGGCGCGCCGGTGATCGGGTCGGTGTCCGCGAAAGTGCGAGGCGCGGCGGCGGCCACACCGTCCACCAGAGCCGCGCGCAGAGTCAGCAGCAGGACCGGGAGGAGAGACAGCGACATCTGGAAGGAAGGAGGAAACAGGAGAGGACGATAAGGAAGGAGGATGAGCCAGAAGGAAGAAGGACGAGGAAATACTGGAAAACAACCAGGACGTGCGCGCAGCTGGAGGCGCACCTGGAGCAGGTGAGTCTGAGCTCTTAATCCATCTGCTCCTGAACGTCTGGAGCTACATTTCTCTCATTTTATTAAGTTAAAATCAACTCAACAATCCTCCAGAACCAGTCGGATGTTCCCATCATCTCCCCAAAAAGAAACAAAACAATCTAAGAAGCTGGAGGACGTGGAAGCGCTCAGTCAACCTGAGCTGCTTCAGGGAGACGCGTCTCTCTGCGTCTCCCTCCCTCCCTCCTCCCCACCTACCATCATCAGTCTGTTGCGTCTGCAGCTGCAGCGGTCCGTCAGGAGGATGGAGCGCTCTGCACCTCCTCTCCTCTATTTATTATCAACGCCCCCTCTGTTCATCTCTATCGAGAACAAGAAGCGTGAGTGCCCTTGACGCACGTATGTGGTATTTGAGGAGTCATCCTCCTTATTGTAACTGGACTGTTTCCAAAAAACACTTGAGGGGGCTGAGACCGTTCAGTCAGTCAGTCAAGTGGAGGATTCCCCAGCGAGGCTCACACAGCAGCTGCGTGGCCCCCCGCTGGGAGGGTATCTTGGGAAAAAAATGAGAATTTTGGACCAAAACTCAGCAAATTAAACTAAAGAGGAGATTTTAATATTTTCAGCTGACATGTCAGATAGCAACAGTCTCTTGTTAGGAGGAAGATTTGCTGATGAAAAGTGGGATGTTGAGCAGATATGATGCAATATTTCAAAACAAAACAAAACAAAACAAAACTCTAATTACTGTTTGCTCGCTGGCTGTGATGACAGTGGATTCTCCCTCTGACCGGAGCAGCTGATCTGGTGCAGGTGCTGGAATCCAGGTTTCCCATTAAAGCAGTAAAATCACAGATCTGTGATCCGACACCGTTATTTTAATCACACATGAAGGATTTTAATGACATAAATATTGTTAAATATAAAATTGTGATCAATTTCCCACAATTGGTGCAAGAAGAGCGCTGCTGTGTGTGTGCGTGCGTGTGTGCAGATGTGCGCATGTGTGTGCGTGCGTGTGTGTGCGTTTGTGAGAGAAAGTCATGAGTATAGACCGCATAACTCACTGATGAGTGTCAGAAGTAACGGCAGCAGCCAGACTCCCTTCACAAATCCAGTGATTGACGATTGACGCATCATGAGGGAAGAAACTGATCAACTTGGTGAACAGATTTTAACTCGTGCCTGCCTTCTTGTAGCTTCGGCATGAAGCACAAAATATTCAGATGCTGCTTTCTTTGTAAAATGTGTCAGTTTGTTCGCGGCATCGCTCTGAGAGCCTGTTACGTGATCAGCTGGACCCCCTTAAGAAAAAACGCTCAAATGTGAGCGTGTTAACGTTGTGAAGGCTGTCTACGTCACAGTCTTAATTATTTGGGGCTGTTTGTTCATTCGGCAAACATTAAACACGAATGAATGATTTTCTTTGTCCTGTGTTTGTTTTCATGGTGTTGTGTAGCCATGTGTTTGTCCTGTCATTGTATCTTGTTGACCTACTTTCGTTCCTTCTCACATCTCTTATTGTGACTGTTTGGATCACATAAGAGAAGCTTCCCGTTCATTCTGTCACAGCTCCTTTCTGTTGCACTTTGACTTGCAATGTAAAGAAATGAAAGGAAAAAATGCTCTGTCAGGTTGTGAAACAGGATTTTTAGGTTATTCCTGCTTTTAAATGAACCGTCGCACGCTCATAGTTTCTTACATCCGAGTCAAACCTGCAGCTGCACCCATTAGCATAATTACTCATGGTTTCAAGATTGTGTGTCGGCTGCGTGTGTCTCTTATTCATAACACAAAAAAACACCTTATTTATTTGGGTTTTTCAGAGCACTGGGTCGGGGTTATCATAAAGGTCACTCTGACTGTTGTTCTTTAGAAATATCAGAATCATGGACCCCAGATGAGATCAGGCTGGGTGTGACAGGGAGGTGTCTTATCAAGGCAGAGGTTAAAAGTTATGACATGTTGTTCTGGAATATGAAGGTGACGTAGTGATGGAGTAACACCGAAACAACAACGACCTGAAGCTCTTCCAACATCCCTTCACTGTTTTCACATAACGTTTGTGGGAAGAGGAAGCAAATCCCTAACCGTTTTCCATTAAGAGCCGCATGAGTCATCTCGCAGAGTTAAAGGAACTTTATCAGGATACACACCAAAAGTCAGCGGGGTCTATTCTGGGTCGAGACCCAACCTCCATCCGAGTGTGGTGAAAATCTGCTCCGTAGTTTTTGTGTAATGCTGCCGACAAACCAACACACGGACTCGACTGGATAAAAAGCACTCCAGTCCAACAATCAATTCTAGACTGATTAATCATTTCTGAATAGAGACGTTCGAGATATATATATTTATATGTTTTCCAGGACAGTTTTATAAATGATGTATACAAGTTAATAAAATGTTTGATTTGTTCTTTTATGTGTACTTTCTTACAAACTCTCATTGGTTTAACTGTTTTTAATCATAAAATCTAAGACGGACAATCATTCTTTTGACTTTAATCTGTATTCTAGGTCTCTAAAAGTGCTCTCACTATATGAAGTGTTGCTATTAACACCCTGTAGCTGTCTTATTTGGCCGTTTTAAAGGTGCTGTTTGTAAGAAAAGCAGATTTTTTGGGATGGCGGTCGGCCTCGTCAACCTAAATGCTGATGGGAAGTCAGGTGAGGGTGGAGCGTCACAGTTGAACAGTTACAGAGCAGAAAGAAAGACTAAACAAATATCCTTCATGCAACCATGTGTTTCACAAAATGGCGAACCTCGCCCATGTCTTCATGTGTGTGACTGAGCATCACACGATCACCTTTTACCTGTAAACCAAATTCTGAACAAAGAAAAGGATCTGATCGTGTTTTTTATTCATGTGTTGCACAACATTCTCACTCTGGAACGTGGAATCTGCTCGCCGTCTTCCAACATGGACAAAAAGAAAAAACATGTTTGTCTTTGTGGGCGGCTGTAGCTCAGCGGGTAGAGCAGGTCGACTAGTGATTGAAAGTGAGGCCCTGCGATGAGCTGGCGACTTGTCCAGGGAGCACCCTGCCCTCGCCCCGAGACAAGGCTGGGATTGGCTCCAGCAGGAACACCCCGTGACCCCATGGAGAGGGATAAGTGGTTATGGATAATGACATGACATGTTTGTCTTTGTCACTTTTTTAAAAAGCACCAAACAACAGGTGGGACTCTGAACAACTTCATTTTATTGGACGTTCCTGTCGTCATTCTCTTGTTGCTGCAGTGTTTTTCCTCCTCTCAGCATCCGTCCATGCACGGCAGCACGTCGCGTCTCCATTTGGTCCAAAGCAGCTCGAACTCGCTCACTGATCCTTTTTATGAACCACCAGCCACATTCTGCACGTCTGTTAATGTTCAGTTTCTGACATCTAGTGGACAAGCGACACCACTGCTTCTTCAATAACTTCAGTCCATTATAAAATAACTGAAGTGGGTCTCCTGCTCTAAAGGTGCCAACAGCCGTCATCTTTTGATTTCCTGTTCCCTTTTTTTGACTGACGAGTTTATCGGTGATCAGTAGCCGTGACTGAAGGGTTGTTCAGTGTTTCACGAGAGAAGATCAGCAGATCGACAGACAAGCTTCAGCTCTGTTGTTGGTGAGTCTGGTAAAACTAGATAAAACACCTGAAACACACCAAAAAAAAAAAACAGTTCACCCAGAAATGAAAACTCAGTCGTCCTCTCCTCTTTCTTCAGCGTTCTCCTAAACAACCGTTGAAGCTCTAGACGTGTTTTAGAATATCAAAAATAACCAAGAAACACAAAACGGCGGCGCTCGTACGCCTGTTTCATATAAATAACATCTTTTCAAATCATGTTTGGACCTCTGGGCTTCCGTAGTGTTAAAACAAGTTATTTTCAGGTGAACATTTGCATTAATAGCTGTCTGATATATAAGACCGTCAGCGGGTTGGATCTTAAACTTGGTTAAAATTCTTCTGCTGAAGAAAAGAGGAAACTCGGTGTAAAGCATGAAATTCTACACATTTAAATCTTGTTGTCGTTGTCGTACTTGTGTCCTGGTTCTGTGGACTGGACCCGATCACCTCGGCTCTACTTTGACTGACCCTTTTTGTAAATAAGACGAAGCTTCGTTAGCTGCAGTTTGTCTCCTCCTGATCCTGAAAGCTTCTGGCTGCTCGACAAGAAGTGTTTTCATCCACTCAGCACTGAGGAGTTGAAGGTCGGGTGACTGCGAGCACAGACCTGGTGTTCAGAGTCGAAAACAAGCACCGTCACCTCTTCTGGGAAAGAAAGTATCATATAATCAGCCGTGCCAGCACACGGAGGGTTGAGATGAGAGATGTTTTAGAGTTTCATCAAAGCGTGCGAGGCAGAAATATGTTCTTGATTTGGAGAAGATGGGGTGTGGATCAGAATCCAGATTGCCAGCCTGACTAATCTGTCACACTTGAATTGTGTAAAACTACAGATTTTTTCTTTGTGACTTGTCACAAGATGCTCAGATGACTAAACAGGAAGGGGAAACGGTGGACATCATCAGAGAAGATGGATCATTCCACAACAATTAAAACTAACTCAGGTGATTTAAGGTAACTTTTAGAAACCCAAAATTAGACGACTTTCTTTTGGATCCAGTGTGCTGATGAGAGAGATTCAACTACATTGTGAGAATTGAAAGAAAAGTGAGAAGAAAACCAAATGTAAATGTTTCAGACCATTTTTATTGGACCACACCACAAGAACTATAAACAGAACTATGTTTCAGCGCCAAGTTTCTCTCCCAGCACCATAGGAAGTGTGGGTGACGATTGGGCGTCGTGCTGGCAGCCACCACAAACCAACTGTGTTAACAACAGACAACACAAACACATTTTAATGAAAAGTATGTGAGGAAAACACAAGAGGCCGAAGGACCCGTCAAAGTGAAACATCGAGTGAAAGTGAACAGAAACTCAAACAGGACGGACGAGAGAAAAGTCCACATTGTTCCTCCCAGTAGAAGTTCAGAGACTTGTGGGTAAAAGTAGAAGTTCTGATCCAGTTTGTTTCCTCCAGCACAGTAACAGAGTTCAGGCTCTGACATGGACTCAGAGTATCAGAGTAAAAAGTCTAAGACTATTAAAGTTAAAGGTAGAATCAGCAGGATTTGTCCCAGCTGTTCCTGAACGCACCACAAAGACAGTTGATTGTTGAGTCTCATTCCCAGGACGTCAAATAGACACATGTTGGGTTGGTAAAGCGTCCCGAGCAGCAACAAAGAGAGAAAATCAGAAACTCTCTGCAGATACGAGACACTAACACGCCTTTTCTCCACATTCCAGCCTCCCTCTCTGTCTGTTTACGGATTCTTACGTCTTTTACGTCTTTGTCTCGTCTCGCTGCCATGTGTGATGTGCTCTGATAGGTCGACGTCAGTCTGCTGATGTAACGAACTGAAGTAACGAGTCTGCTTTGGAAATGTGAGGAGGAGGAAGTTCAGATGTAAAGAGAAGAAGCCAGAAGCTGTCAGGAAAATATCTACTGAAGTACAGATCTGAAAAATGAGCAAAGCAAAGTTACGGATGAAAGATTTGAGGTGGAACAGGAAGCTGCAGGCTGCAGGTGGAAGCCTCAGCAGACCGTCAGGAGCTCCAAGAAAACTCAGCAACAAACAAATAAAAATCCTGCATTCAGAATCTCCACAACAGGAAGACGCTGCACCTCACTCATTACACAGACTGAGCTGATGTCAGGGTTCGTTTCATTCAGGTCGCATGTGACGAGAACCGAAACACAGGAAGGTCGGACTCAAGAGCGCGTGACTCAGTGACAGTCTGATAAAATCGTTTACAACCAAAATACATTCGGTTCAGAGGAAGACGGCCTGCCAGGCAACAATCCAGAAAGAGGGTTTGGGTCAGAAACACCAGCAGGGAAGGAACCACGAGGACCAAACACGGCGTGGCACAAAGAACTCGCAGCGCACAGACCGGAAACTCATCTGGGTGGAGCCGACTGTCACAAAGGTAGGAAGTGGAGCTCTGAAACGAGAGGAGCGTTCATTAACACAAAATAAAACAGGAGGTGAAGCAAAACAAACAGTGACACAAAGAAAACACAACCCAAGATGACGACATGTCGTAAAAATGACCTGATAAGACCCGAAAAGAGAGAAACACGTCACCTCCAGCCGAACTTTAGACTCCAGGAACGACTTTTTTACATTTTGCTTCCGTCTGCATCACCAAGAAGATCGTTCAAATGATCCCGCTGAGTTACGATTCTGTCTTCAGGCGTCAATACGGCCCGGACGTCATCGTCTGTCCATCTGTGGTGTGTACTGTAAATCCTGACTGACGTGTCGAGGCACAATAGACAAATTAAAACTGGTTTGTGGCTGCAGTTTTTCTTTTAAATGCTGACTGTGAAATTAAGGCCACAAGCGCTGCAAAAACCCCGACCCCAAATACCGAAACCAGAAGATCGCCTCCTGCAGCTCCCCTGGAAAGAGGACGAGAACAGACAACCAGTACGACACGCGTCTCCAGAGCAGCGAGTCCTTCAACCAGGAGTTCGATTTGGTCCCTTGGAAACGAGTTATTCCAAAGGTTCCTGCTGCGCAAACAAGCTCGCGGGATTATTAACAAGTTACTTCTTGCTCAAATAAATAAAATAAATGATCAAGAGAACAGAACACAGAACAACAGAGTTCTGGCACTGACTCAGTCTCACAGCAAGAGACACGATGGAGAACTGACCCAGAAGCACAGATGTTCCAGTGTTACAGTTCTGTTTGGTTCTGCTCCAGCAGCTGAAACAGATCTCTCAGCTGGCTGACCACACACACACACACACACACACACACACACACACACACCTCACTCTGCAGAGAAACAGCACTACAGGAAGACCGAGCGACGGATCGGGCCGGTGTTCAGCAGTAAATCTTTAAACATCAGGACAGTTTTAGGCAGTTTTAAATTTTGTTTTGAAACATAAAAGTTTCAACACTTGGGTAATCATTTTTAAGGAGCGCCCAGAGCGATGACACAAGGAGGAGTCGGATTAAGATGCCTCAGTTGTGAAGCGATCCAATAAAAAAAACTGGACCAGTACCAGCACTACACGTCTTCGTTGGTGGTATGTGATGTGTTCTGTTCTGTATGAGGTAGAGCATCAGTCATCTACACATCTGTCTAATAAAACCATCTGTGACCTGGAGAAGAGCAGCGGTTGCCGCAGTAACGGAGAGGCGGGATCCAAAAACAAGCGGCGTCCGAGGGGCCTCCGTGACGTCTGAAGAGTTCCCTCTGGCAGCGCTGAGAAATGTGGTGACGTGTTTTTTATTTATTTTTTCAGTTGGCTCGGCTACCTGAGACTCCCCGTCACCAGGGCAACCGCTTTTGTTTTACTCTCGGATAAAAAGACGTGATTTGTGTTTACTGACAGACACTCATTGCTGAGAAGAGAATGTAAATCTGGGTGATTTGTTTGCCGTCACGTCCTCCTTGAAACTTTCACTCTCTGCACTCACACTGAATCACCACTCTCGTATCGGGTCAAGCCGTCTGGAGTCGCTCGGTGGTGAAAACTGTCCACAAACCCAAAAGAGACTCACGTCTTCCTGTGAGTACGAGGGCCACCAACAGGATGTCACTGTGATCCATCATGTATGTAAACCAGAACTTCCTGGTCTTAAATATCTTGGACCAGGCTTGATGGGAATTTCCCAAAGATTGTTGAAATATAAAAGCCTAAACATCTTACTTCCAAAACGCTCATGAAAAGTCCAGACTTCTGTCATCAGACGCAGTTTGATTCAGTTGATAGCACAGAAAACGCTGAAATACAGTTTTGTGAATGAAGTCAGCAGTTGTGTCTCACAGTTTTAGCCGGCTGCTTCTGCTTCAGCGGCTGCTCGATGACTTGAATTATATTTAGTCTGTAATAACTTCACGGTTATGTTACGGATGACGTCGGCGTCTCCTCTCACTGGACCTGATGCACCAGATGAGCTTACTTCATACTCGACATCTCGACTCTGTTAATGTCAAAATAAACGTCTTCTTCTCGTTGTTCTTCTCTCTCCTGGCACCAACACTCTCACATCGGTCTACCATGGAGAAGAATCACAGACCTGCTGATGCCACAGATTTAACAGCTGTGTTTTTATGGTCACAGTTTACAGCTGCTGCTCATATTCGTACCGTAAAAAAAAAAAAACAAAAAACTCAGTTTCCGGGCCGGTAAAAGCCTCCGAGTAAACAGGAGAAACACCTGCTGATGTCACTGAAAGGTTTGTGTACGCACACGGAAAGATTTGTATTTATATAAAGGTGAACTCAAGAGATTAAAAAGTCTGACATCCTCTCCAAAACAAACAGCAGGCAAGTGGAGCCTCACATAAATAAAACAGAGGTGATGTGAGTATTCACCACTCGTCTGCACTTGACCTCACTGCGTAATTACAGATTGCGTGTTTGAATCTTTATAGCAGCCGTGCACGCAGCGTGTGTGTGTGTGTGTGTGTGTGTGTGTGTGTGTGTGTGTGTGTGTGTTTACCAGACATTGTGTGATCAGTGAAGTCTGACCCGTACGAGTGACATGGAGAAAATGAAGTCAGAGTTTAAAAAAACACCAGTGTGTGAGGTAACATCAGATAGTAGGAGAGGTGGTAGAGAGTATGGAGGCCCAAAGAGGAACAAAAAAATAAATAAATAACATGAATTTTGTTGTTGTTGTTGTTTGTCAGATCCACAAAAAAAAAGTCACGTGAATTAAGGAAGAAAATCATTTCAGAGAGTAATTTGAAAATAAATGAGAGGAATTATAAAAAAGAAGATAAAATGATTAGTCAGTTAATTTGCCCAAATTGTGTCAAATAGTCATTTAAGTATTTTATCAATCAAAAATACATTTTACAGAGAATATGTTGCATTTCTCTGTTTTATATTGTTATGGATTAAATACTATTTAGTTCTTGACGTTTTACAGTTTAAAGAAATTGTGACTACATGTTTGATAATGACAGCAGCACTCTCCATGACCTGTGTGGGTGGAATACTTGGTGGACTTACCCTGTGGTAAAAATGGTGACGATGAAGGGATGACATCGCTGTGTGGTCATCAGTGGTTTACACCTGCGGCTGGCTCTTTCCTGACAGCTCATCCTCCATTTAGGCCGTCGAACGGGGGGAAAACCGGAGCGTCTCACAGTGAAGATTCAGGAGAGCAGACAGTTGCTGCCTGGTTTTGTTTTCACTTGCTGTCTGATTCACACAACCACTGAAAAAAGCCATTGTAACCCTCTTGATCATGACAAAGGCAACCAACTGAATCACAAACCAGAGCGGTGGTGGGAGTGTTTCTGCTCCAGAAGCTGGAACAGAGGAGGTGGAGGAGGTGGGTTAGGGTTAGGGTAACCCTCCCCAACGTGACGACCCCGGTCCACATGTCAGTTCCAGTCGTTCACTAACTGACGCGTGCCGACTGCTTACCCTAACCGACCCCAAAACATCTGCACATTCATACAGCAAATCAGGTTTCATGTCACGGATTAGACGACACCGCACACAGTGACCTCGAGGTCACAGCTGGCGTGTGATCCCATCGTCTTTCCAACACAACTTCCTTTTTCCTCGGTAAGATGCATGTGTGCTACTGTTGATCTGACTGGCTGATTGTTCGTCTTATCACCTGCCAAGAATCTTTTTAAAGTGCAACATGAACATCTGTTCCAAATGTGCTGGCCATCCAACAGTACCCAGCGTTGTTTCAGCCTGGCTGGTTCACTGAATGGGAGCCAGTATGTCAACCTTTAACAGACTTCACCGGTCAGCATGAATGGAGTTTCAGTTTGAGACTTGCAGAAAGTTAAAGTCTGGCATGCCAAGACTGTGGCCTCTGTTTGAAAAGATGTTTCACTTTGTTTTTACCTTTCAGAGGAAAGATTACCAGGCGGCACCTGCAGGATGCTTTTTATTTCCTAAGCTGACGCTTGACAGCACGCCAGAAAACAGAGAGCAGTGTGACTTCATGCTGGAAGCCTGCCTCATGTCTAAAATAATCCACTTCAGGTAGGTTGTTACTCTCTCTGTCATGATGTAAAATCCACCTATGTATGTCTTTCCAAGTCATTCAATACGCTTTAAGTGAGAGAACATGGGCGTACCCTGCATGGAAACCTTCCATTCCACTGGAAAAGCACCTTAACTGGGAATGTGTCCACTGACTTGCCACAACAGCTCATTTCATGGGCCTCATCAACAAATGGGTTGCTGCAGAAATCCCATCGGCTCAAGTCTATTTCTATCCATACGCATCATAAAAATAGATAAGCGCAGGCATCAGTCACCTTCCTGTCGCCAGAGGGGCCAAGCCACGTTTACAGGTGAAGTCAAGCTTCGTAATAACGCTGGTGCCGAACCAAACACAACTCGCTGTGTTGCATTCTGCTCGTCAAACAAGAAAAAGCACCAATTCATATTTTCTTTACTCCCTTCCAGAACAGAGGACAGCAAGAGAAGAGATCTGTGGCTTCACGTCGTCTGCAGAGAGATTTAAATTGGCGAACTGTGAACGCTGAGCTCATCCAAATGTTTAAACAAGATCACACTTTATTACAGGAAAGTTAACGAGGTTACTGAGTAAATGGTGTGCACTGATTGTGCTCGTAAGTCAAAGTGAATCAGAGTCATGAGTTTGATGATGACTACAGTTCTTACCAGGAAAGAAATATGACCCGGCTTTAAAACACCTGTTTTTTGAATGGAGTTTGGTTTAACAGTGCCGACACTCGACAGGCTGCCAGGATGTTTTTGTTTTTTGTTTTTTTTAGCAACTCAGTTCTGTTCCCCGCTGCGCTCGCAGTAAACTGTTGTGTAATAACCATAAACCTGCTTCACCACAGCAGTGTAATTAGTTTGCAGTAAAGTTTGGAATTGCACAAACCAGAAAAAAACTGATGACTGACAAGATCTCACTCAGTAAGGCCTTTGTGTGTGTAAGACTGTCATTTCCATCATTCATTTGATTTCTTCTTTGTAGTGATTTTTCTTTTTACGACACATATCGATGTGTGTTGTAAGCCAGCGACCTCTCGTGGCTGTAGTGATCATTACCAAACATTGGCTATATATTGGCAATTGTATGTTATCTTAATAAACACCTAAAAAGGTTGTTTTTCTATTTTTGACATGCTGTTAGTGGATCTGTTCTACTTCTGAATGCAAAACCTATTTCGACCAATACTCGATCTATCGGGCGATTTCCACACATTTTTGTGCAACAGAGGCAGAATCATTGAGTTTAATAATAAGCTGTACTGTCTAAAATGACATCAGAGCACTGAAACTTGGAAATTACTCCTCACTACAGTACAAACTCAAGGTTTAAGAATGATACCTGGTGATTTTAACTTAGATGACACATCCAAACAAACAAGACTTGACACAATCTTTGAACCTGTCCCGGCTCATCTTTCTTTATTCCTATAAAAGTGATCTTTTTTCCCCAGAACAACATCATTATTCAAATTATGTTAACAGTGAGTCTTTTATCAGCAGACCACAGGCAGCGATCGGCCTAAATAAGGATGTGAATCAGCTGACACAAGACACTGACACAAACTGTGTTTACACAAAAACACAAACTTGACCCGTCCCGTGTGAATCATCATCATCCTGGAAAACATATGTAATTAAGTTTGCCTCTGCGTCTCCGTCACATTAATGACGGATGATTATGGAAAAGTTCAAAAGAGTTCAAACAGCAACACTGACTTTAATGGACAGAGTTGTTTTTTTTTTAAATTCTTGGTATTCACAAACGGCCCAAAAACAATATTCAATATTCTCCTAAGTTGCATGTGATCATCTGTTACTGTGTTTAAAAAAAAGACTGACATAATTATGATGAATCACTCGGACACAAATCACGACGACGGGAATATAATACGATTAAATAATACAAAAATAAAATCAACAAGTTTAAAATTTCACACTAAATAAATACAACTGTGACGGATAATCGAACCTTCAGTTCAGTGTTGACAATCAAAGACGACTAACTCGATATTTTACAGACACTGAACATTAATAATATCAATCTCGGCGATTCTTCTTGTTAAGAAGATGAGCATCTTATTGTTGCCTTTGAGTGGCGGCGGTGGGGCGGGTCTTCATCTTCAGCAGCTCTGGGATTGGTCGGCCGCTGTCCTGGTAGAAGTCCAATCCTGTGACCCATTCGACGTCTCTGACTCGTGACTGATGGAACCACATGTGATCTTCGACCCACTGAGCTTCCGGTTGTGAACTCTGTCGATGTAACACAAAAAAAAGGTGACGCAATGTTCCAAAAAGTCGCCACTGGTGCAGGCGTAAACATGTGACGTGATGTGAAGCAGGAAGTTGGGCATGAACAGTGCAGCGGGTCAGATTTGTCTTCAAAATAAGAGCTTTACATTGCACCCCACTGGAGTTTAGAACTGGGTTCTTAGCAGGGTGCTTTTAATTTGAAAGTAGTGACAGTTAGTAGCTTGCTGCTACAACAACAAGCGGACAGTGAAGACAGCCACACGTGTTCATCGAGGTAATCGAAGTAAAAAAGTAAATGTTCGTCTATACACAGACGACACTGTGGTCTACTGTGATTAATTAGTCCGTTTTATTTATGCCTCCCCTGCAGTTCGGTCGGCTTTTAGTTAAATTGTCAAGTTATCTGTCTGTTTCAATTGTGTTTATGCTGAATATTTCCAACTTTGTTGTGGTTTAGCGCCCGAGTCAATACCGGAGATTTCATCTTGACTCGCTGCGTGTTCTCCGACTCTGAAACTGTCCGTGGTGCAGCTGATAGAAACACCAGCGTCGTCCAGAACGGCCACCATCAGGCGGCAATAACGTGGCCATGACAAGTCGGGTAGAAACTGGGGGTAAGCACCTTATGTCACAATTACTATACACACACTTAATCTATAAATTGATCACTCTAGTGAGTCGATGAGTCTCTGTGTTCGCTGTGATGAAGATCCAGTCTCAGGTAGACACTCGTTAGCAACCACCATTTTTTACTTTAGTAATATCTCTCAAGCTTGTGTTGGCCACAGACCTTCTTTCAGACATTTAACCAAGACGAGGGAACTGAAAGTGTAACAATGACTTTTTTCCTTGTTTTACAACTCACTCCTACAGCATTCCTTTATTTAAAGGATGTTTAATGGGAAAAAAATCTGAATATTTATTTTCCTTACCTTTTTCTTCCCCTCAACCGTGTGTCAGTAAATGGGAATGTTATCACTGACCAGTCAGCATGGAAAGCTGCCAGTAGGGAGTCAGTTTCAAGATGTTTGGTGTGTGTTACCAGAGGAGGATGACTGTGTGTGTCAGGATGGGTAAATGTTGTCATTGCAATATCTTACTTTGCAGCTTTCCGTGTTGCTGGCTCTGTGAGGCAGCAGGAAGGAGACGGTCTGCAGCTCCCCCGGGCAGGCGCTCGCTGGTACGACTGAGTCTTTGCAGCTGGTCAACACCACAAAGTAATGTGTGGGGATGGGGATGTTTGTGCCAGACACAAATCTGTAATCACACAAACGCAAAAGGAAAGAAAACAGATCGTTCATCCTCAAAAGTCACCGCAAGTACAACAAATACGGTTGTTAAACGTGAGTGTGAAACTATGGATGCTACTGCTGTCCTTGTTAAACCTGCTGCAGAGATTCCCCCATCTCATTTTCACCCTTCCTTTATGAGATCAGGACTGTGAGGTCAACCTGTTCACCTGTTCACCTGTTCTGGACAGTGACCAGTCTGCAGAGGCAGCCATGGTGCAGTGCCAACACATCAAACTTCCAAAGAAGTCCTCCAGGTAAGGACTTTCCCAACCAAGCCTGCCATAACTCACTGTCAACGGAGCCAAGGGAGAATTGCTTATTTATAGTGCCAAATCCATTTGTATTTGATACGTGGCAGCAAAAACAATAAAGATAACATTCATGTGAAATTGTGCAGATGCAAGGCATCCCCTTCCAGAGAAAGAGACACGCAGTGAACCAAGCCGGCGCTGCCAATACTTGATAAACGCCAAGGGCAACCACACAACACAACAAAGGCTGGTGAGAATTTAGCTATTTTGTGTTGCTGGATGAGATGTTTTTTTCATTAATGGTTTTCCCTCTCCTGTGATTCATGAACGTACTTCCTTAAAGCGACGTGTGGGGTCCCTGAACACAGGCGAGAGAAAACAACAGGGAGGATAAACTCTCAGACCGTATGTACTGTATTTCCATTACTCTCGTCCTGTTTCAGTCGCTGTGGTGTGTCAGTGTTGATGCCTCCTGTGTTTTTTAGTAGAGCGGGTCGTCTTGTAATCGGAAGGTTGCTGGTTCCAATCCTGGCTCCTCCTAGCTGCATCATGAAGTGTCCAGATTGCTCCTGATGTGCAGTTTGCCTTGCATGGCAGCCTCCACCATCGGTGTACGAATGTGTGAATCTGGTTAGTCTTGTAAAGCGGCTCTGAGCGGTTACATCTCGTGCACATCATCACTTCTCTGACCCCCAGACCCGGACCTCTCCGGATCGGGACCAACAACCTTTAAATTACCAATATTCACAGTTGGAACAGGCGGATTCTCTCGTTCGATCTTCCCGCAGGCGATTCGTGATTCACATGTCTCATACGCAGGACTGAGGCGACTGCTAAGTGAAGCAGCGCTACAGATACCGACTCTAATGTGAACTGACAGCACAGAAAACAAAACATGATGATGTGCACTCACAGTGTAAGCTAGAAATTAATGATGTTGTTCCAGACCACAGACAGAGTCGAGACGAGGTCAGCAGCTATTTCAGCTGCTGACTTTGTCTCGACTCTGTCTGTGGCATATTTTTGCTGCTTGAAATAAGCAGCAAATATATGCCACTTCTCATTATCTCTTTGTGTGGAAGAGTAAAAAGGAAAAAAAAAAAAAACAGCTGTCACAACATTCCTATTGTTGAATTCTGTTATTCCTGCGGCGTGAAAGTGTTGAAATGCTTGACACAGGATGTGCTGTTTCATGCAATGTTTCAAGAGATTCTGGACGTAGCTGTGTTTTATCTCACGATGACGGATACTGAGACAAAGACTCATCAAACATTAACATCACTTGATGTTTGAACCTTGTGGATGAAGTAAAACCTCTACAAGGAAATGAAACTTACTGCTGGATCTGCTCCGGAGAGTCGTACCGGCCGTCATAGTTGTAATCAAACACCGGACCTGTCACGACGTTCACTCCGTTGTAGATGGAGGCGTATTTCTTTAATAGGGAGCTGTGGAAGTAGTCCCAGATCTCTGAAAGAGGAGAAACGATTCAATCAAAGCAACAAAGGAAAGTTTAGCCGTGAGGTTTTTGCTGTGATCCAATGACTCACTCTTAAACTCTGGGTACATCGGCACGACGTTGCTCATCAGCAGGGCGTCGAACTGTTCGTCCACCGTCGAGTTCAGATCTGCAAGAAAACACATTTTGGACGAACCTCACTGAATATGACACATCTACAAGACACATCACTAAACCGCCTTCAGGAGATTTTCTGTTTCGAGCTCAGAGGCGACACTTCCAAACATCTTTGTCATATCAGGATATTTCCTGCTTTTTTTATGATGACCGTAAGCAGCTATTTTCCTCTGGAAATCGGACAATATTCACTCATGATCATCACGCAAACCAAAACAGATATTTTACACCAAACTGTGGACAATCCCCTATTCAGCTGCAATGAATAGGCTGTATTCACCAAAAAATGAATCACAATGTCCCTGAATAAGATTTACCAAATGACAACAAAGACTGTCACTGTTCCAACACTGTGCAGCTGTGAGCACAATGGGATGCTCCATCAAAAGTGACTGAGCTGGAAAAACACCCCTGCTTCTTGAAATCAATGGAGACGCGGACGTCAGTTCTGGAGAAGAGGAGGCCACTTTCACTCCTCACAGTGGAGATGGCATCAGGAAGTGAGAGTGTGTTTTCCAGGGAGGGGAACACACACATACACACACACACACACACACACACACACTTTCAATTCATGACTTTGTGAGTCAAAATTTACTGTTCATTTCAGCGTAACCAAAAACCTCAAGTTGACCACACCAGTACTTTTCTGCATGCTGCAGGCAGCAGCAGGAACACAGTGTGATGCTGGATAACACACGAGGACTCATGAACCCTCGGCAGCACTCAGGATCAGGGAAGGACTGATTGCCAGGAGTGATATTCAGATGCTGCCCACAGTAGATGTAGCAGAGAGGCAGAAACAGGAAATACTCAACAAAAGTACTCTTAAAATTGTAGCTGATGAAAATTTTGATACTACTTTCTTTTTTTTACTGCAAATGAAGATCGGCTGCAGATATCAGCCGGTCGATCGACACAAAAACGGTCGACTCCGACTCTGAATGTGTCGTCGGGAAATGTTTTCTTGGAGCACGTTTGTCAAAGTTTCCAAACATCTAACAGTTCATTCTGTAAAAAACACGGTAACACGATTCCACAGAGAGGAGAGAGTGTAGAGGAAAAGACGAGGGGAAGTGAAAGGGAAAACAATTCAAGAAAAGAACAGCAAGAGATGACAGAGAATCATCGTCATTATACAAACGCGTCTGTTGAAGTTCAGTGGAAGCGTGTGGAAGCCCCGAGTCAGGAGGAAGCTGTGACAGTGTCTTGTTGAAAAGAAGCCAAAACACAAGACAGAGGCTGTTTTGTCAGGGGAAGTGAGCGCAGCAGGTCGAGAGATGCTCACATCCTTTAAACACTTGTGCCATTTTACCACCAATGGAGTGCCGCCGAGCTGCTTTTCCATCGGCAGTTTTTCTAACGTAACAACGAGCGCCCGTCTCCTCGTCAGGTCCATTCTGAACTCACGTCTGTGCAGGAAACCAGTGAGACTCTGAATCTCTCTGATGTTCGTTCAAACATCTGCTGCTGTCTCACTGATTCATTGTGATCACTTTGAGCCGCTTCAGGAGTCGCGTTACTGAAAACACAATGGTTCCTGTGAGGCTGCTTCACAATAAAAGCTTTTTAATGGCTAAATAACGTCAGGCTTTTATTGTGAAGAAGTAAGAGTGAATTAAATGTGTGATCACGGGGGGATCCTTGATAACACTGTGAGGATGGAGACAAGCGCATTATTGGTTCAAGACACATCTGGTGCAGCCAGGCGGGCAGCTGTGATGGAGGAAGTGCGGAGGATTTAAATATCTATACATGTGTGATTGTGAGAGTCTGGGTGGTGTGTTTGGGTGTCGGCTCTGTGTCAGGTGATGATGCGTACTGGGTGGGAACAGGAAGGCGTGCGTCAGGTTCCCAGCACTCTCATACTGGTCACATCTGGGTGTCTTGGTAGACGGGACTCTGACATCAGCTCTTAAACAGTCCAGCGTCACCGGCGGCAGCGGGTCCAAGTTCGTCTACAGGAAGGAGAAAATCATTTTACATCAGAATCAGAATCAGACCTCAGATCAGTTGAACTCTAAGTCATTAAAAAGAAAAAAAATTGATTGTACATAATAAGGTTCCAATCACGATGTCTGATCGAGACTGTGTGAAAACTAAAGTGTAGCCAGGCGCCAGGCGGGTGAGTAAGACGAACGGTTATTCATCTCTTGTTTTAATCAGAACTGGTTCTTTGAATAATACAGTTTTAATATGCGCGGTTGCCGACACCCTGAAGCCACAGTTTGGATACAATCTATTGTTTTTAACTGTTCAGGCCACAAACACCCGTGTGTGGGCAGCTTCTAACTGTCTGTTTCACAACAGCATCAACAGATTTATTATTCCACAAAAGATTTTGAGAGTTCGTGTGAAGCTGTCTGTTCTCTGCGCAGCCTGAGGTAATGCCCTGATTTATGAGAAGCACAACTGATCCGAGAGTCAGACAGAATGTGATTATTTTGTTTGGGCTTCGTGTGCTGAGCAGCGTGCAGGAGCTCTGATGTTTGAATGAATGTTTGATGATGTTGTTCTGACGTCTGATATATATGCGTGATTTTAAACACTTACAGGCTGGTCGATGGTGAAGGAGCTCCACAGAGGCATCAGGGCGTCGTGGCTGTAGCCCATGATGTATCCCTCCTGGTGGAGGACGCAGTACGTCTGCTCGGGCTGCAGCACCCGAGGGCGACCGAACAGCAGGTGCTTCTTCTCTGCAGCCGACACTGAGAGAAGAAGAAGAAGAAGAAGAAGAAGAAGAAGAAGAAGAAGAAGAAGAAGAAGAAGAAGAGCATCATTACCATCCTGCACAACAAATGCTGCAGTGACGTTGTTACAAAGTCGATCCAAATGAACCGTCCTCACCTTCCTCCGCTGTCAGATTCAGACGGCTGTTCATCACATTAACGTTCTAAAGAGAAAGAAAAATATGCTGTTAAAGGAGATCAGTGAAAGTTCAAGTTGTGATCATTTTGTTTGGTTGTTTTTTACCCAACATTGACAAGTTTGTCCCTGCCCAGCTTCCATCCCTCATGATCAATATGAAGAAGCCCTGACCTCGGCACTCTTTTTCCGTGGAAATATTTCAAATAGTCGAGTCAAATTTAACCCAACACTGTCCTGAATCCTTCCTGAGGAGTGTCACAGCTGTTAAGATTGGCTTTATTTGTTCCATAATGGAGAAATGTTCTTGTTACAACAGCTTGAGCTGCAACAGAACAGGAGAAAAAGAATCAGAAAAAAAAATGCATGAAGATAAACAGAAAATCAAAAGAAAAGCTGGAGACTTTCATGCTGCTGGAGACTTCACAGTCTGGTGCAGGAGGTGAGAGCTGAAGTCCATGACTGACTCCCCTGCCGTCTCTACGCACTCCAGCACACAGTCCGTCAGTAATGAAGCCATGATAAGTCATTATTCCAGAAAGTCAGACCGTCAGGTCGATGAGGTCAAAAGGGCGAGAAAACAAGTGGAAGTACTTGGAAGTGGGCCGAAGCGGAGGGATGATCTCCGTCATCCTTTCCTGAGAAAGAACGGGGGGGAACCGAGCTGGAGAAAGACGTCACGATAAATAGTTTTTCCTGTTACGTCCGCGTGCATCAGCTCAGGCTTACTGTGATTCCTTGGTGGGTGAGATAAGAAACTGTCCTGTGACCTCTGACATGTTGTCTAAATAACCTCCAGTAAGTCACAGGAGATCTTCTGCAGTAACAGCTTCCACCTCTCAGTCTGTCCACCAGATGCTGACCGCTGGCTGGCAGGTTTGATCCCAGTCAGCCTCAAGAGTCTGAGCGCTGATCCTGTGATCAGCGAGGGCGTTTTCTCTGGTTAAAGAGAGAAGTTCAGCTAAAACATTAAGCCAGTTTTAGCTTCACTCCTTTGACTGTGTGTCTGATCAGGACAGGACAGGCCGGAGGGCGAACATGCTGCAGGGTTCAGGTGTCAGCTCAGTCACTATCACCAGCTGGTTTACAGCAACATATCTCAGTGTCTCACTAGTTGTTCTGTGGAACATCTGCCACAACATCTGTCTGTTCCCACCAACCCATCTCATGGCAGGAATCTCACAGACCTGGAGGAGATTATCCCATCAGCTGTGCTGTCTCCACAGGGTTCCACAGAAAGTGACACAGAGAAAGCAGAGACAGACTTGTTGGACGTTGTGCCACTGCAAGTTGTGCCGTCACCAGCCACGGTTGTGATAAACGAAACCAGCTCTGAAGGAAGTGGGGTCATCTCCAGATGTGTTGCTGGGGACGGAGGCGGGTGTTTTTGATGAGACCTTGAGAAGTTTTCTTCCATGTTTCGTGTTGACAAAATGCCAAATTTTAAGCCAATCCATGATGTTTTCCAGAACAATGTAATGATCTAAACCATCAAACTTTCCTGCAGAACCAGAGCGTGTTGGGCTCCTTCACAGACTTGAAGTTACTGTTCACCTTTTGTGTTTCATTTTCCTGAACCTGAATCATATCTAGCCATCGTTTTCCAGTGAACGCAGTGTTTCCTGAGCATCACCCACTCAGCAGTCACCATGTGCTGATGATGCAGAACGGCAGCAGCTTCAGTCTGCACCGACCGCATCAGCAGAGTGTTCTGTGAATTGATTTATAGACACAGTGATGTGTTTATCTCTACTGGGATTCTGCAGAAGCATCCAGAAGCAGCTGCAGTCTGTAACATCCTGGCAGGAATAAATCTGCTGCAGCGTCCGTCTCTTTATCAGAGCATGTGGTGGTTTTTCACATGTGTGCAGCAGAATTTGACCTGCAACAGCTGTTTACTTATTATCATTATTATTATTATAATTATTATTATTTAGGATTATTTACTCGTGGACAAGCATTTTTTTTCTCAACCAGCTGTGCGAGACAACTTTGCAGACTGTTTGCATCATCAGAGCCACAGAAATATTCATTGTTAAGTAAATTATCTTAACAGCAATCAGATAAACAGAAGAGAATGTTGTATGTATGTATGTGACGTTCACTTTCACCCGAGTCGTACGTGAACGTCTCTCTGAATGTGGCCCTGGAGAAACATGCTATTGTGTTGCGTATTATAATTAGAAAAGTATTGGAGGATGCTGCATTTCTGAAGCGTTGCTCACACTCGGGACTCGAAGCCAAGGCTGTCTTGACCCTCGTTGCCCCCGCGTTTCCCCAACGTTTCCCCAACGTCACGCAGATGGAATTCCAAATTACGAGAGTATCTGCGCGCCCTCACCGCTCCGCAGCTGATGGAGACTTCTACTGACCGTGTCGTAACCAAGTGATTGTTAGAGTTCGTCATTGTGAAACTCGCTCCTTGTCATTGTTTTGGAACATGAAGGTGCACGACATCATCTCAGAGTCTGTGTGTGCAGCCAGAGCCTCTAATCTGACCAGAGAGAACAGACCAGCGCTAAATCCCTCTGTTCCAGGAAACGAAAGCAAAGACCTCACATTTGTCCAGTCAGCTGGAGAGAGCAGCCGTGAATCACTGCCAAGAAAACTGGCATATGAGAGATTAACTTCAAATAGATTACAGTAGAATTGGAGGAAGCTTCTGTGGGAAGATGCATCATGCCAGTATCTTTTTACAATCCCCTCCGAGTTAAATATAAATACAGAACTAACACGAGACGCGCTCTCACACTGAAGCTGCTCAGGGTGACTGCTTTTTTCTTGGCTGGAAATTCTAACTGTGCAGTTTTTACTTTCTGTCTCGTCACTTGACCAAAGTGGAGGAAAAGTGGTGGCAGGAATCCCTGAGAACCAGCCGCAAATCCACATGAAGGGAAATGGAAAAGAAATGCATTTCTTTCCTTTCACCAGCCTTTAAAGTTTGTCCCAGTGGCGCGAGCGCGATGAACAGCAGCTACTGTGCTCAGGCGAAGCCTCGGAAAATGTTTTTCTCTCTTTATTTCTTTCTGTTTTTAAGGTTTTGCAGAATGTGTCTTTCAATCAGAACAAACAAGAATCTGAAGGGGCCTAAACAGAGCACAGATTCTGGCTGAGTCAGCTTGGATGCAGTCTGCACTGAGTCGGGGACAGAACCAGAACCAGAACCAGAACCAGCAGGCTGTGTCGTCCCCCTCCTCTCTTCAGCCTTCTTAAAGGGGGCGTCGTCCCTCCCTGACTGGCTCTGAGGGGAAATCCTCAAGCTGCTATTGATCACTGATTAGCATCCGGCCTCCACACAGACTGCAGCAGGTGGACTCAGTCTACCGCAGTGAATCTGAATCTACAGGTTTGTTTTTTTGACATTCAGCTCAAGAGATAGCAAAGTGTTAATCATCAGAGCTGCTGCAAACTAACGTTGGGAAGATCTCCACCACGGGTTGTGTTTGTATCACATCCAGGGACACACAGAGTTCAGTCAGATGATCGTCTGCCTTCACTTTCTGTGACTTTACTTCATACAGCAAGATCCTGCTGGAAAAAACCAGCACAAAGATCTTTACGACAGCAGGCGCTGGTGTCGTAGCACTTTACCCCAGTTTGTGTGACCTGCGTTGTTGTCAGGTGATTAATGAAAAAGAAACGTCTAATATCTGTGATCTGATCCTGTTCGATGTCTGTTTCTCTTCTCAGATGTTCTCAGAAGCATATTTCAGTTCCCTCTTCATCTGTAATAACATTTAGTTTGTTCCCAGCCGTCCGTCTTACTGTAAGACTGCCAAACAAATCCAAGCGCCACCCCGACTGGTACAGAACATTCTGGATGTTCTATGTAGACGAAATACTGTTTTCATTTTTTGATTTATTTGCGGTAAAACTCATTTTATTACAAGCCAACATCTGGTGATTTATCACTTCTGTACTCAGTGTTCTATGTGCTTGTTGTGTTACTGCATTTTTGTTTAGTTTGTTTCCAACACACCATGATTTACATCATATAAAAACACTTTGCCGGGCTGAAACACAGTAAAACCATTTAATGCTGCGTTCACTGCTCGTGTGAAAAGCAGTATCTGGAGTGGAAGCGCTTGACAGGCCAAGAACATTCCAAGAAGCCAGAAAAAGATGACGTAATATTCCTCGTATCTTCGGAGCTCGGATCATATTTTCATGAGCTGAGAGATCAGAAGTAAAATGATCTGTTTGTTTCCATGACGAAGTACTTGAATAATTGGCCATTTTGAACTGTTTATCACATTTTCTAGGAAACAGAGCCGGAAACCTTTTCATTGACGAAGTGGAAAAAAACTGTTGCCTGTTGCTTTCCAGCAGCTTAAATTTCCAAGAGTCTCACGGTTATGTTTCCAGAGCACTCCTGCACGCTTTTTTGCCTTTTGGAGTGCGTGAAACACGCCACATTTCAAGTGATATCATCACCATCATCATCATCACCACTGTTCATATCAAACCTCAGTGCAGGTGAGCATCATGCAGAACCGGCTCCGTGTTCCTGCACGTACGACCAAGCGCCTGATATCGTGTGATATCTGAGCACATCTTAAGTGTGTGATTCATCATCTGAGTTCAGACATAATTCACAGCTAAATAGTGTGAATTTCTATTGTGGTTCGTGACACATTTAGTGAAACAGCATCAGCACGGCGTCAACTTGACGCCGTGCTGATGCTGTCTCCCTTTTTAACCAGGCTTTTAATTGAAGCTTAAATTCTTCTTAATTCCTTTATGCCGCACTAATCAGAGCACTTTTATTTATTTATTTACTTATTCATTCATTTATTTATTTAAATCCTTTTTATTTTATTTTATTTTATTTCATTTATTGATTTTTTTTTTCTTTTACTGTTTTAATCTCTCATATTTTACCCTTTAGTCCCTCGTGCTTTTAGCCTTCATACTTTTATGTTTTAGTCCCTCGTGTTTTCAGCTTCTATGCTTTTTGCTTTATTTTACTGTTTTAGTCTGTCAGTTTTTAATCTCCAGTGTTTCCTCCTGGGGGCCTGCCGGGCTGGGGGTGGTCTCTGGTCTGGCTGCGGGGGGTGCTGTCCCATGGACGCTCCGGCCCGGGTGACCAGAGGGCTCTGCACCTTGGTGTGGGGCCTCCTGTCTGCCCGGGTTGGGGTGGTCTCTGTGGCGGTGTTCTGTTGTTTGTTTATTTCTGTGAGGCACTTTGAGGTACTTTTTTCTGTATGAAAAGCGCCGTATAAATAAAGATTGATCTGATTTGATTTGAGTTGACAGATACTCTGATAGTAACTTTATCTTGACTTCTGTCAGCTCCGATAATCTTGAAGCGAAAGTCTGATATCACGACACGTGTAGTTTGGGCTGTTGGGGTGTTTTTCATAATGACTTATTTTCTTTGTTTGTCTTAAAGCAGTTTTGTTTTCTTTCAGATTTCAAAGGTAAGTAAGAGTAGTTGTACCCACCAGGCCTGGACAGGAGCAGCCCAGGCCGTCTGCAGGGGGGTCCAGGCTCTCCAGCGGGCAGCTGCCAGGCGAGCTCTGCTCCGGGGGGAAGGTGGGTTTGTGGAACGGGACCCTCAGGATGTGGTTCATACTGCCGTGAGTCCCGTTGTTGTCAGTGGGTGAAATCTCCAGCAAGTCTGCGTGGAAGGATGAGCGTTTAGTTTTCAGGATGTATCAGTGTGGTTACTGTTAACGGTGCCGAGACACAGAAACTCACCACACATGAGATTGTACAGCTCGATGTTGGAGAAGGGTTCGACTTCTGTTTTGTAATGAAACTTGGGTCCGTAGCTGAGAAACATGGCCTGCAGGACGAGAGGAAGTAGGACAGGTGATGAAACGGGCGATGGTGGACAGGTTGGTTAAATCTTAAAGGTGCAGTACGGAAGAAATGACACACAGAGTTCAAATCATATGTTGGAGCAACATATGACAGTTTAACGTTGGTCCTGTTATTTCTGTGTTTAGCCTCTTTTAATTATTCAGCCAGTAGTTTTATTAGCTGTCTGGGTCGTGAGCTGGGAGCACCGCGGGGATTCTTGAGGTACAAGATGGCGAGGCGCTAGCTGGTTAGCATGCTAACTTGAACAGAAACCCTGCAACACAATACAAAGATGTCAAACGAGTTATTTCTTCACCTTCTGTTGATGGTTTTAGTTCATATTTGAATATTTTAAAGATGTTTTCTCAACACTTCAGAGGCAGCAGAAGACATGAGTGCTGCAGCTAACAACTGTCAATTATTCTTGGTTGTTGTTCGGCATTTAAAATGTCAGAAAATGGTGAAAACAGCTTGTTTACTCTCATAGAGGAGGAAAGAAACCAGAAAATAATGGCCTCAAACCAATGAATCCACTAATAAGTAGTTTCTCGATCGATCGTCGCGGCTCTAGAGGACATTACAGGCCGACTCGTACAGCAGAGCGGCGCAGGAACCTTCAGTGCTCACATGCATGCTCCCAGCATCGTTATCGTAGCCGTGAGTCCCACCAGCGCAGAATGTGAGCGATCCTGGACTCCTGTGGAAAAACACACGATGATATAAAACAAATCAGATCAGCATGAAACATGTTGGAAGGCTGAGCGTGCAGAGCTTGAAGGGCGTAAAGGAATTAACAGTAGACCAAAGTCAAATCTGTGTAAACCCCCTGCAGAGAATGAGCTCACCCTCATTGTGGTTGGAAGATTAAAGCATTAAGTTCTTGAAAAGAGTGACTAATGAGCAGACTGCATGATGACTGCTCTCTTAATGAAGATCATGAGGTCATCCACGCTGCACACTCTCCATCTGGTGGTCTGTTCCACCTCCAGAGGAGTTTACCTCAAATTAACGTGTATCCTTGTTTGTTAAATTGAGCCTAATAAAGAAGAAACAGTCACGACATCCGCGAATCTCACTCAGCTAAAACCCGATGTTTCCTTCTCCTGTGACTCCTGATGAACGAACACCTCCAGAAAGGAAAAACACATCATGAAACACACAAGTCATATGTCATATGTTTGGGTGGAGTGTGTTTCTTCATGCATCTCCTGTAGACTTCAAGCTGCACCAAAGTGAAATCCACTGACATGAAGACTCGTCTTTCCCTTTTTTAAGGATCCTTGGTTTGTTTTTTGGTTAGTTTAGCTCAGAACTGTTGGTGATAACTCCTCAAGTTCTACAACGCCAGGCGATAACTGCATTTAAGAAACAGCCCAAAAAACAGTGATCTGCAGATGAACTCCAGGTGTGTGATGGATTACCTCTCAAACAGCCACTTCAGGTCCACCAGGACGTTTACGTCTTCAATGCGACGGCTGTTGGCAAAGTGGAGGCGCTTCGGTAGGTCGGCCTTCAGGTACGGTTTGATCTTCTGGTCGGGCTTCTTACACTGAAATCACCAAAAACACGGGACACTTATCTTAGTTTTAAATCCTCACATTTTCGAACAAGAGTTTGTTGTTCGTGTACACTTTGATGACATTAACTTATTGTGGGCGGTGGAGCGATCGCTGAATACTTACAGTCATGTTGGCAACAAGTCCAGGTGGGTCAACTGTTGTAGGGGAGAGAAATAACGACATCAACACCCGAATGTTTGCTCCCAAATGTAAGAATGACGAGACTAATGGGGAATTATTGGTGCGTCTAGATTACATTCAAAACATTCAAAATGAAAAGACAAGAATTTGGGTTTATTTTTTGGAGGGATTTTGATGACAGGACAGCTTTACAGAGTGAGTGGTGGAAAAGGGCCATGAGTTCGATTCAAACCCGACATCCATCCTCGAGTCAGCAGGTCGCCTGCTTTGTACCGAACGGTCCGCTTGACAACACATCCTGTTCATTCTAGTTTAACTCTAACTGGAACGTGATTTTCAGTGGATGTTTTCTGTCAGTCGGCGTACCTGAAAACCAAGCTGCCATTGTTGGGGAGGTCAAGATCTCCCAGTAGATTTCACTGAACAAAGCGACGGTTAAATCCAGTTCCTAACAAAACTCCTAATCCTGCGAATAGCCACAACTCTTGGACATGCAGGCGCCAACAGATAAACAGATGACGTTGAGTATAAACTACAAAGAAGTTCAGCTTTTGTCAGTTTTTATCCAGATATCACAGATTCCTACACATTGTTATAAAAGCCTCCTGGATGCTTGTCGTCGTATGATCGACTCATCAAAGGAGAAAACAAAAGACAACAGGATATTTTCGCTCCCTGGAGGCATGAGAACAACATCTTTCCATGACACGTCCTCGATCTGTGTGTCACAGGCTGGGAATGTGTGAGTTGTCGTTGATCCTAACTGACAGGAAAGAGCATCTGGCGCCATGACACAGCCGCAAAACACCCAGCACACTTTATATAACGTTACTCTACCGTGCAGTTTGATTCCTAATATATCTAGATCGGCTTCCCCACTCAGCCATCCTGCTGTGTGTCACAGGGAGCTAACACCACACACACATTGTTCTCATGATCTCATGTGTAACCGCTCAGATCATCAAACTCGACTGAGCTCCAGTGAAATCGCAGATTAATCTGGATCCTGCTGCAGGTTCACTCACTGACTGTGTCTTTGTTTCTGGCTCTGATGCGTCCAAACGGTCCCTCGGTGACCCAGTATCTGCTGACGTCTCCCACCAGGTCCTGCATCACCTCCTTCCTTTGGCAGCTCGTCTCCTCCATACCTGCAACGGTACGCAGCTGTGACATCCATGAGTTTGATATTAAACTTTTTATTCATTTAAAAGAACATGAGAAAAAAAACAGAACAAAAATACATATTGCACTTTTGTATACCTGACAAACAGAAAGAAGAGAAAGGCATATATACATTCTTACTTAAAAGTCATTCAAATGGAAACAATTAGGCCGCATGGCAGGAAGACACCTCAGCTTTAAGATATTTTAAATAATGATGTATAAGTAAGATAACAAAGGTATCAATCTGCGGACATATTAATTATAATGTCAGTACACATTTTGTGCAAGTATGAAAAGGCATAAAAAAAAAAAAAAACATAAGAAAAGAAAACAAATACCAGAAAACAAACAAAAAAAAAAAACACAAAAACAACTGTGAGTGGAGTCCGAGATTTTTTTTTTTTTTTTTTTTTTTTTACCCATTATTTTCCAAGTGATCCCTAATGTAGTTTGTCCAGGTTTTCCATAGACTCTCAAACTTGTCTTTTTCAAGTCTAAGAATGAATGTTAGCTTCTCCATGTCATAAATATCTTGGACCACCTTGATCCAGTCCTTGGCTGAAGGTGGATCTTTTGTCAGCCATCTCCTTGTAATTGCTTTCTTACTAGCAAGTAGAAGAATATTATACATGTATTTATTCTCCAACCCTTTACAGTGTCTGGTCTTGTCCCCAAATATAAGGTCTCAAACTCTAGGGGGATCGCTACTCTCAAGACTTTTTCCATGATAGTCTTGGTGTCTTGCCAATATTTTGAAATTGTAGGGCAGTCCCAGAACATGTGGAAATGAGTTGCCTTGTTGTTGCCACAGAGTCTCCAACATGATGTATTTTGAGAGATCATTTGAGCTGGAGCTCTAAAAAAACGAACTGTGTTTTTCCACCCAAATTCTCTCCAAGAGATTGAAGAGGTACTTTTCCATTGTTGTACAAATATTTTTTCCCATGTCTCCGGGTGTATTGTTATACTACTCTCTTTCTCCCATTTCTCCTTTATGTATGCAGTGTCCGCCCCCACTAACTCTTGTAACACCTTGTATATCTTTGATATGTTTCCACGACCAGGGTCCGACCTAAAACTGAGTAGAAAAATCTTCAGAATACCCCATTTGGTTGTTTGCCACTCTTGTCTATTCATTTTTTTCTGTACATAATGCCTAAGTTGTAAAAATTTATAAAAGTCCTGATTGGTTAAACCAAAACAATTTTTAAGGTCTTGGAATTGTCGCAGTGTGCCTCCCTCATAAAGGTCATTGTATTTTGTTAACCCTTTGTCTGCCCACTTTTTGAAACCTGTGTCTAGTGTATTTGGTATGAATTCAGAATCGTATCCTATCCATCTCAAGATCCAATATGGTTCTTTAGCTTTATTTTCCCTAATTATTTTGTGCAAAATGTTAGTTGATATCCTTAGCCACGGATTAGTGTCTTTAAGATGACAAACCAGTCCACTGTCCACTATAATTGCTTGTAGCGGTATGTCACTGGAAATTTGTAGTTCTATCTCTTTCCACCTGGCATTATAAGACGGATTACAAATGTCAACCAGAACTTTAATTTGTGCTGCTCGGTAGTAATTGTGGATGTTCGGGAGAGAGAGGCCCCCTTTGTCTTTGACTAGTTGGAGAGTTGAGAAGCGAATTCTTGGCCTCTTCCCCTGCCAAACAAAACGTGATATTAATTTGTCTACTTCCTGGAATTTTCCCCTTGGAATTTCTGCAGGTACATTTTGGAATAGATAGAGTAATCTAGGAAGCACATTCTTTTTTATTGCTTCCACCCTCTGTCCCAACCCTAAGAATGGCACTAGGTCCCATCTAGTCACATCAGATTTAATTTTAGAAATTAGGGGGTCATAGTTTTTTGATACAATCATGTGTAGATCTTTTGGAATATTCACACCTAGATACCTGATTAATTTTAATTCCCAGTTAACATCGAATTCCGCTCTAATTTTTTGACTAGGAGAATAATTAAATGTCAAAATTTGAGATTTATGGGTGTTGAGTTTATATCCTGAGAATAGTCCATATTCCCGCAGGGTCGAGAGTAGTTCTTGAAAAGAAGTGGATGGGTGTCCCAAGTATATCAAAATGTCGTCTGCGAATAGGGCAATTTTGTGCTCTACATGAGCCACTCTGATCCCCCTTATCTTCTCGTTCTGTCTTATCCACTGACTGAGGGGCTCTATAAAAATAGCAAATAAGAGCGGGGAAACAGGGCAGCCCTGTCGACATCCCCTTCCTAGTTTAAAAGAATTTGATAGTCCTCCATTAATCCGTATTCTAGCACATGGTTTGTCGTATATAGTTTGTATTATCTTCACAAATTTTTTATGGAATTGAAATCTTTCTAATGCCTTGTAAAGGAAAGACCAATTGACTGAGTCGAATGCCTTTTCCGCATCCAACCCCACCAAGACAGCTTCCAAGTTGTATTTATTTATATAGTTAATTATGTGTAATGTCCTCCTTACATTATCCTGTGTTTGCCTTTGTCTGATAAAACCTGTTTGATCTAGCTGTATAATATCTGGGAGTATGTTTTCTAGACGTTTTGCTAAAATTGATGTGAAGATTTTGTAATCCTGATTCAAAAGACTAATAGGGCGGAAATTAGAGCAATCAGTCTTATCTTTTCCTTCTTTTGGAATTACGGTGATAATTGCTTCCTTCCAGGAGGGGGGCATCTCTCCTTTCTCTAAGACCCAATTGAGTGTTCTCAATAATACTGGGGATAAACAGTCACTAAATGTTTTGTACCAGCCTGAGGTGAACCCATCTGAACCTGGGGACTTATCTGGTTTGAGCCTTGAGATTGCCTTTTGTAGTTCCCCCATGGTCACTTTAGATGTTAAGATTCTATTCTGATCTTCAGTAACTGTTGGTAGGTTGAGTGAAGCAAGCATAGAATCAGGTGATTTATCCCCTTCATGGACCGTCTGGGAGTATAGGTTCTTATAATACTCTTCAAAACAGCTACAAATTTCCTGGAAGTCATGCTTCACTTGTTTGGTTGTTGGGTCTTTAATTTCATGCACAGCTCTCTCTGCTTGTTGTTTTCTTAGTTTGTATGCTAAGTTTTTTGCTGCTTTACTGCCCGCTTCATAGTACCTCTGTTTCAAAAATGTTAATTTCTTCTGAATATCTGTCTCATAGATTTCTTTTATCTGGCTTTTAATTTCACCAATTTTTTTAGTAATATCTAGTTGGGTATCTTTTTTGTGTTGTCTCTCTAGTTTACTCAAGTCCTTTTCTAGATTATGTAATTTTTCCTGAGTTTGAGTATCCATGAGATGAGTTTCTAACCAGGAAGCCAAATATATTTATCACACGGAAAATCAATTCACAGACACTTGAAATGTTGAGTAGGTGTAACAACAATACGGGCAGTCAGTGCAGAATAATCCTGGCTGACAACGACAGCGCTGTGACAACTGCGAGTGTTGTGTAGTCCGTTCAAATGGTCAGTTGTCAAAAGCAGGTCACAGAAAATGGCATAAATGTGCGTCTGTCCCACTTTCCACAGATCTAATCTAATAAATGTCTCTGTGCTGAAGTTATTGGTGTATTTGTTGTCAAACTGTGATATTATATTGTATTTGCATGTCTGATCAAATTACGTAATCATGATACAATCGGACACACAAGTTCAGTAAACTCAGAGTCTGAAAGGAGACTGAAACTTCCTCAGCAGTTAACAGTGTGAGATTACAGTCGGCATTCATTCGCTGCCAAATGTCCTTTTTATCAGGATCGAGTTTGTGCGACTGTTACTCTTTGTTGTGGTTCTCCTGACGTGGGAGGGCCCTGAAAGCAACTACACCAATATTTAGACAAAATATTCCCAAAGCCGTGTCATGTGTTGTGTTACCGTGATCCGCCAAGATGATGATGTTGACGCAGCGGTGGAGGCCGAGCTGCTTCAGGCCGTTCATGAGCTGGCCGACGATCTTATCTACACCCTGGATGGACTGAACCAGCTGCAGGACATCAGGTGAAGCAGACAAACGGTCAACAGCTGGATGAAATCAAGATACTAATCTGAATCAGCAGGTGGTTTGGTTGAACATGTCGGCCTGTCTGACAGATTGGATCAATCCCAACAGAAACCCAACTCAGGATGGGTTCACTTCATGTCATGATAGTTTGCCGCTAAGAGGAGGTGCGGCAGGGTAGAGACGTGTTTTGGTACATTGTGTGATGAACAGATTTAATATGTGATGCCAATCAAAAGTTTCTAGCGTTTCTCAGAAATGGATAGAACAATCCATCTCTGAGAAACGCCGGCAGCCACATCCGCAGCTCTTAGCAACGCTGCTGAAAAAAAGCTGCTGGTAGCATTTGCCAAGAGATGCAGGATGGATTTCAAGAAACTCATTTGGTTAAATGTGTAGCTGTAGATGAAATGGGAGGACACGAGCGAGCAGAGTTTTTGTTTGACGGATGAAAATGAGATGTGTCAGGGTGGATACGAGCATGTCAGAGGTAAAATAATCTCTGGCAGACAGTTTCAGTGTGTAACCAGAGACGAGGACGAGGACGTGAGGTTTCCCTGCTGCTTCAAGACGAAGATATTGTCTTTGTGTCCTGCTGCCAACAGGACAGGCACAGATGAACATTAAGGCCCGTCAGAGACGGAGCAACAGATTAATGACAGAGCTGAGATCAAGCGTCCAGAGAGTGAGGTGAACAGATTTAGAGGTGCAGCCCAGTCACAACGTTTCTGCAACCATCAAAACCTCCACAGTTTGATGTGCCACATGTATCACAGCCTACAAATCATGTTTGACCGTTCAGCAGCCAAACTGTGATGTTTTCCTGACCCGAACCAAGTGGCCTCTGTACTACAGTGCTACATGCTAACACAATAACAGCAACAATGACAAACATGCTGTTCATAATCCGGTATGTTCACCATGTTTGCCATCTTAGTCACGGCCGTTTACAAGAGATCATTTCCGAGTTTGCTCTGAACTGCAGGCATTCTATTTACAGCCTCTTATTCAGTCTTACAGCAGATGTTGATAGCTGGAAATGTCCTCCTTCACACCAATTAGCTGCGTTGTTTGTGTGTGAGTCACTCCTTCGCACGTGAACACTCAGAGTTCAGGCAAGTCAACAATCTCCATGTTTAATGTTGCCAAGGTGACAGATACTACTCGTCCGCTGATAAGATCTCATCAATGGTTGACAGACGGCTTTATTACTGCAGCTCAGGTCCAGACTCGTCTTGTTTTACTTCATTTTTCACTCGTGTGTATTCTACAGAATATATTCTACAGAATATATTCTGCGCTCCCACAGACACATGAAACATTTAAACTGAGCAACAAACGCTGAGCGTCTGGAGACGAAGCTCTGAAGAGTTTGTAGGTTGTTTCCCTCACAGAGAACATCTGGATGATGTCTCGCTGGACGACAGCCACACAGAGAACATTTAAAGTTGCGTCAGCCTGAAACTGAATGACGTGAATTATTAATATAATGATTGATTACCTTGTGGATCACAGGAAGAACACCAGTGATTCCTTGCAACAAGAAACAAAAACATGCCGTCGCTTGTTATCGTTTGATCGCTGTGGTTAATCCTGATCGCAGCTTTGACGCCTTGTTAGTCAGGCATCATAGATCAGTCTGTCGATGCTCACGCTGTACTGAGAAGAGGCTGAATCAGACGACATAGATCAAACATCTGTGTGGCCTCTGTTATCTGCAGAGTCTTTCAATGTGACGCCGTGTCTCTGATCTGTACGTACGGAGTTACAGATACGTCAGACACACGGCCACGTTTTCCTGACATACACAAGAACGAGTCGGACATGACGTCACAGTGACCTCTGACCTCTGACCACCATAACATGTTCGGTTCATCCCAGACTCTGAAGCTCTGGTTGCATTGAACTCATGCTACTTGTTGTCCTCTTGTAATGAAGAACAAGTACAGGAGTCGTCTGCCACCTTCGTTACCTTCCAAACACACAGAGGTCTTGTTGGCTGTTGGTGGTTCTCGGGCAATTTGGGGTTGTTTGTCTTTTTTTTTTAAAACATCTGATTTCAGCCACACGGCCGTCACACTGCCAGACATCTTTAAAGATACGTGAAGACGTCCTCATCTGTTCCCGTGGTGTCAAAGCCCGGAGTGTTAATCACAATCAGAATCGCTTTTATTGCCAAGTCAAACTGTAAAAATATAAATAAAGTTGGTGGAGACTGTCCTGATCTGTCCGGTGGTGCAAACAGTTTTACCCACAGTAAACGTTGATTCTGTGCAAAATAACAGCGTGAGTGACTGAAACTTACATCAATAATGATGTTTTCTGACTCTAACCAAGTAGTTTTTGTGCTTAAATCCAAACTGAGCATAGACACAGAGCTGTGACGAGAGAGACGGAGAAAAATTAAATCCAAACAAACTAAAAGTTGGGACATAAAGAATCATTCAGTTTGAACTTGTTTGCGGATGTGCAGAAGCGTACATGACTAATATTCATTGAGAGAGCGTCTCCAGTCATGACTGTTGGGCGTGATCATCTCACGCTTCCTCTTCCTGCCCTGTGAACACCTGCAGGTGAGCACTTCCTCTGCACAGGTACAGTTAGTTCACACCTGGGACACGCCGGCTGGAGGCGAGGAGCTCCATCTCACAAACAAGAGTGTTGCAATCTGATCACAGCGCCAGAAGAACCAATGCAACGAGAACACGTGATAAATACCCGGATCAAATGTGGGAGTCTGTTTTTCCAGATAACTGTTATGATGGTGAGTCAGCTCGATAAACAACCGTCGATATTCATGAACGCTCATAAAGTGTCAACACTCTGCTGATGTGGATGTAGATGTTTGATTAGCGATCAACATTTATGGAGACGGTTCATCCGGACTTCAGACTCTTTAATTGTGCTATAACGAGCGTTATCTGCCGTGAACTCACCCCGCCGCTGTCAGGACCGTAGCTGTGTCCAGATTTATCCGGTTCCTCCAGGTACAGCGTGTAGAAATCTGGTCTGCAGGGGGGAGAAAACGTGGCATTCACCAAACAAGACTTAACGTTTCATCTACGCTGCTAACGTGGAAACACGTGAACAACCGACCTCTCGTCATCAGGCAGCTGCAGCCACTTCAGCACCGTGAACACTCGCTCTTCAAAAGGCACTTTACTGAAAACAGACATGGAAGACAGTCAGTGAACATTGTTTCTGTTAAAGGAGAAGAGGAGGAGGCTTTCCTGTAGCCGACCAGTCACACCGGACTCACCCACGCTGTGAGGCAGGTGTTTAAAGTCAGAGCGATGCCCTGTGTGTGACCTACGCTTGTTATTTTACCACACAGAATAAAGCACGTCGGTCATTTTATCTGACCTTTACCAGGAAGGTGTTTTACATAAAACACATTAGCGACCGACTCTAGACGGACACGTGAAGCGTTACAGCTTCCAGCTTCTTAACAAACGTGCTGGAAATGAATCTTCCTCATCAATACAACGAGCGCTCGATTAAAGACGCTGGAAAATGTCTCCAACATTAAAAATCGTTTGTTTTTAGCGCACATTTTTTTCTGCAGAGAGAACTGACGCCATGCTAAATATTCAGTTTCAACATGTTTTGACTTGTGGCAGCACCAGTATTACAGCAGCTCTGGACTGGAGGCTAATTTTGCAGTTGGATCACACAGATCGTAACGGAGCGCTTGATGCAAGACGACCGACTTCGGCCAAACAAAGAGAACAATGCCAGACTCTCCAGCCTCGCCGTCCCACCTGGTGATGCTAATGTATGTGTGAGCAGTACGTATTGTTTAATTTGGACTAACCAGCCGTCTGCAGCCTGCTGAGGTGATTTACAGTAGAAGTGTGTGGGTTTAGTTTGGCATCTTCCAAACCCTTCTAAGGAAGGCTGGTTAGAAAGAAATAACACTTCATATCATATCTGGGACGGGAACATCTTGCCATGCTTCCTGAAGTGTGACGGGTGTGATGGAGGCAAAAACTCCCATCTGTTGAAACGCTAGCGGTCCGCCACTGGAAAAAGCCATTTCCTCCGGCGTGTCTCAGGTAATCACGGGCTCTTTTCCTCTGAGTTTGATGAGCTGATCGTTCTGCGATTGCTGAGAGACGTGGACGCATGAACAGATGCTGACGTGGAGCAACAGGGTGTAAATGCAGCAGTTCAACAGAACAGAGATACAAACAGGCCTTTAACTGGAAGGTCAGTCAACAGTTTTAGGGCTTGTAAAGTTAATGAACACCTTCCTCAGAAACTGAACATGTACCGTCCCACGCACGCTGGCAGAAAACCCTCCTGACTGCTCAGCAGGTAGACGACTTTATGAGCTGGGGTCCTGTCACAGCTGTTTATTATCACTTTAATGAGACTTTCTGCAGCATTCTGTATTATCAGCCGTCCCAGGACTGTTCAAATGTGCTGAAGTTTTATTCCGACCACATTAGATGTTCCCCGTGGAGAAACGTGTTTGTGTGGTGAGGACGGCGGCTGATGCTGATGAAAAATACAGAAGTGAAGACATCTGAACTTCCACTTGTCGTTTCCAAACTTAGCTTCTGATTTTTCAGCGTCAACGTGACTCTGATTGTTGAGTCAAAGTCTCTCACGTGTTCTCCAGGACAGAGAAATATTTCAGACATTTACTTATGCAGCACTTTTTTTTTTCTGAGTCATATCATGCAGATGCATAGTTTTACCGTCACAGGCTGTTTTTCTTGAAGTCAGGAGACTGTCAGCAGACCACAGAACGCTTCGGTTTCTCCATATTGATCTCCAGGAGGGAAATGTGCAGCTGTATGGATTTTTTAAAAAGTTCTGGAGAGCATGTGACGAACCATAACACGATGTCAGCGTCTGAATGAGCACAAAAATCTCATCTCCACACGTCTGAATCAATCTGTACCAGTTTCTCTGCACTGTGTCGGACGGTACGCTGGCTATTGGTGAGTGACGGTGCACAACCAGAACCAGAACAGAGAGTCTTACCCGTCGTAAGGTTTGTAGATGTCGGGGAAGCTTCCGTTGACGTTGACGTCTGATCCGGGCCAGAAGAAAGTTCCTGACTTCAACCCCTGGTACCGAGCCGTGTGCCAGATCTACAAAGACAATCAGGACGGATGATCTTCAGTGAAACGCGGGCCGGGCTGATTAGAACCTGTGACATCATCAACAAGCTGTCAGCTGGAACTCAAATCCTCTGCTGATCTGCAAAATGGTTCTAACCACACACAGAACCTTTACATCAAGAGTTCAGTACCAGAACATCCTTTCATGTGTTACTGAAGAAAACATTCTTCATGTATTTTTCATCATCATTTTTCATGTATTTTTCATCATCCTGATATATTTTATTACATCTCTCTGTCTGGAATCACTGGATGACATCATCTCCCCACAGGTTGATTTTGTACCCAGACACCCCGTTTCCTCCAAAACCGGCTCTGGTTCTTGAACCGGTTTCATGCTATCAGGCGAACAAGCCCACAAGTTCTGATCAGAACCACTGTAACCTGACCGTCCCTCCTCTGTGGCTCCTCCTGAGGTTTCCTCCATCTTTTTTGTGTTCCTATCAAAAAGATTGTTTCGTTATGATCTAGAAAGGAAACAGGACGGTTTGCATGTAGGAGGGAGAGGCTGCTGGGAGCTGAGCTGTGTTTTGTAAAGAGGAGATTCTGGTCTGAGCTGCTGTTTCTAGTTAATAATCTCGTGTGTGCTGCGGTATGAAGGTCTGGTTTTGTCTTTTCTACTTGAACATTGCCTCCAGCTCGCTTTGGAAACCTTGTGCCTTTTGTTTTCAGCGGATGTTGAGATAGCACAGAGCCCGCTGAGGCTCACATGTGCAGAAACAGAGTTATATAGAGACTCACAGGCTGTCCCAGGTACCAGTCGGGGTTGTCTTTCTCCGGACCGGACAGACTGAAGGAGGCATCCATCACCGGGTCGTACATGACGTTGTCGATTAAACCATTGGACTCTGGATAGAGACCCTGAGAGGAGGAGAGACATCGCAGATTAACACCACGTCGTTGTTTCTGGTTTCCAGGTTTACATCCTGGTTCCGTGGTCACGCTCGGCCCGCGTGCTGCACACGTTTCATTACGTTACAGGTTGAGAATCAATTTTTCCAAGTCAGTATCCCAACGTCAAATCTAAAAGCACCACAGTGCATTTGCTCGGGGAAACATGGACGCCTGCAGCAGACGGAGGTTTTCATGGCAGGTCTCTGAAGTTCACAAGCAGCTGGTGATGAAAAACGAGTCACAATCGACCTTATTTGCAGTTTGACGTGTCCTGTCAACAGTTTCCAACACCGGGGCAACAATCCTTTCATAACAACAGTTAATCATTTTACTTTCCATCTGTAAATTGTCAAATGATTGCACGGACGATAACCAGACATGAATGTGAAGCGTGCACACGGGCACAACACTCTGATTGCCTGCTTGTGTACACGAGTTTCTTTGTGTTACCGTAACAATGGTGTAGTGATTGGGGAACGTCTTGCTGGGAAACGCCGCCTGCATGTACGGCGTGGAGGTTCCACACGTCTCTGTGATGGAAAGAAACAGGAGAGGAAACAGGTCAGCTGGGCCAGAGGCTGAGGACTTCACCATGAAGGAGCATGTGCACGCCAAAACTTTCCATGTGGGCCCCAAAAAACACACTGTGGAGGCGACTGACGCACAACGATTCCTGAACCACTCAAATTTGACTGCAGCCTCAGGTTTGTTAGAGAACAGTGAACGCTGGTTTGGTTCTGGATTTTAGCAAATATCAAAATTCATTAGAATTTCTCATTCTCAAGCAGCTGGACTTGTTTTGTCATGCGGACGTTTTGTTCTTTCGTCTCATCGATTGGCTCAGGAATGGTTCAGCAGCTTCTGTAGAAGTCAAACACGCTCGCGGACAAAGTAACAAGATCGCAAGATAATCTGCTTCTGACCTCGTGCTTGTATAAAGACGCCATCGGCTGAATCACTGAGACTGAGGAAGCTGCCTGAAAGGAAGGAAATCTGAAATATAAACTCTTCATTGGCTGAAAATCTAAATATCCTTCGGCAATCTTCAAAACCGGCCTGGCTACAGTTTGGAAGGAGGATGCAGATCCAACACTCAGGATTGTAGGTCAGCTGCCATCCCGACGCGTCAGTACATGATGAGCTGGAAATGAAAAATCCATCATCATCAAGTGCTAAAAGGGATAGTTCTGCTTTTTGTTTTAAAAAACGAGGTTGCACAGCTTCAGTTTAGTGTTGCTGTGACGAGTTGTTGCCACATAAAGAAATTAATATTAGTTTCAGCAGCTGCATATTTAGAAAACCTTCATCTGATATCGCGAACACACCAGACTAACGAGAGAAAAACAGCTGTTCAAGCTCGACACAGCTGCCGATCTTTCACTGGTCCGATGTGACTTTGGGGTGAATCTGAGCTTTAAAAACGCCAAAATTACACACTAACACGAACAACAATACATCAGCAGTTCCTCTGATCTGCCAGGTGAGATGACTGTTTTTATGAATGGAGTCTGAGCGATGAAAGGGATCCGGCCTCCCCTCTGGACATTAGACGTATGACAGCAGCATCACGTGGTCGACACTCACTGAGTCTGTCCAGAACCGGGATGACTCGGCTCCATTTCTGCAGATACTCGGCCCGAAGTCCATCCAGAGAGACGAGGAGCAGCGGCTGTCTTTCAAAGCTACGACAGGACGGGAAAAAATATAATCAGGAAGAGAAAAGATTCGATTAAACACAGACTCAACGTCCAGTGATGAGGTCCAGAGTCCAGCAGACGAGCCGCTTACGTCAAAACCAAAATGTCAATGAGATAAAATTCATGTTACGTCTTGACCTTCATGCACCGCAGATTCAATTATGTGACACAAATAGATACTGCGGACGCCATTTTCCTCACTTCATCGTCAAACAGCAGAAACACTGAGGCGAGCACTGTTAAGGTTACAGGTCTGGATGATAATTGATCGACGACAGAAAAACAATCCGTCACAGTAACATTTCAGGTCCCGTTCATGCTGAATCATCAGAAGATTATCTGCTTTCTCCAGTTTTATGTCATATTAAAGTGAAAAGACTTCAAACTGGACTCTGAGACTTCTCTGACGGAAACGATTGATCAATTAAACTAGTAAATGATTTGATCAGATGTTACAATAATCATTAGTTGCAGGTTTCATTAGTTTTCATCTGCAGTAATGGTTGTGAGTGCTTCACTACTAGTCAGTGCATGTTAAACAGATCAGTTCTCACCTTGCTGGACATGCTGGTGCTGACAGGTCCTCACACTCGTCCTCCACCCACTGTCTCTCACCTGCAGCAGGTGTAACAGGCACAGTGTGATTCAATGTGTCATTATTAAACCAACGTGACATCTGACACAAACCTCCTCCTCTGCCTGAGAGATCCCAGATCTCCTAAAGAACCTCTCGCATCTAAACTGTGATTCAGAATCTCGAGAGCCACTTGACGCTGAAAGGAATTCTGAACAAACAAAGTCTTCCGAGCGTCTATCAGTGTTGAAATCAGACGAGTGAGTCTCCTCGTCTGTCGGCTCCTCTTCACTTAAAATCAAAATATTCACGTCAACAGAAAGTCGCGTGTTTACCTGAATAACCTACGAGCTGTATGTACATATTTACATCCTGTCTGGATCTGATGTCTCTCGTCCTGTGCTCGCACTCTCACCGTGGCAGACATGTTTGTAGTTTGTGCAGCAGTCTCCTGCAGACAGACAGTCGTCGGAGCAGTGACAGTTACTCTTCTCGAGCCGCTTCTCTCCACAGCGAATCCGGGTGCACTCCCACTGCTCACCTGTGCAGAGGAATCGTGTACAGCTCAGAGAGATCACTGATGGAGACGGCTGCAGAAACAGATTGAAACATCCAGGCGTGCAGTCTTACTCGGGAGGGTGCAGGTGTCGTTGAAGTCGAAGCAGCAGCTGTTGGTGCTCTCACAGTTCTGGTCACATCTGCAGCCGGGGACGTCGCCGTCGTACGGCTCGTAGCAACGATTCCTGCAGGACGTGTGAGGGACGACTGGATCAGGAGGACAACCGTCTGCAAACATCACAGACAGTTCAACAACAGCCCTCCATTAGTTCATCTGTGAGTACTTCCAGACTTCTCAGGTGGTGCTAATTAAACATGTTTTAAAGGCTCAGTCATTCTTTAAAAACAAAAAGCTACTCGCTGCACGTTTTATTAAACAAACAGGAGGAAACAGTGATTTTATCCGTAGCAGATTTATTTCTCCATGACTCAGAGAAGATCTGCCAGGTTCTGATACACCAACAAAACTTTATATCGCCGTATTGTTTTCTGCACCCGGCCATAACCATAAGTAACGTAGAGCAGTGAACGCATCAGGTGATGGCGTGCAGACAGACGAGTCCCTCCAGGAGTTTCCGGTGATAAATCGTGTTTTGTCTCGTCTGTCACCTGGTTCAGACACACAGGCGTCACAGCTGACAGGAAGATAAAGATCTGATCTGATTATCATCGGAAAAACACATTTTAATATATATGTGAATTAAAAGTATCAATATAATGTAATATTGTACAGTAGGTGGAATAATCTCACATTATTACAACTTCGTTTTCATGTTATTCCTCAAAATTGCACTTTAATTTTTCTTCTCAAATCGTCTGCGTCAAAATGTTTTTCATAAAATAACTTACCAAATATTCTCAAAATAATATCAGAATATTTCTAAAAATGTAGAATAAGTCTGAAATGTGACTTTCATGTATTTAATTTTCAGTTTTACTCTCTCAGTTTAGATGTTTCTTACAAAATAAGTTAGATTTAGAACATGACAGACTTTATCTCGACTTAACTGACTTCTGTTCTCTGTTGGAAGTTTACAGTTTCACATGATTTCACAGGAAGACGTGTTAATGAGCCTGACTTTGTCACGGGACTCTCACGTGAGATTCACATGCGACGTCAAGGTGTTTCACTCCCGCTCGTGGACGAGGGACGATATCTACTCATGATGACGAAGCAGATGTGGTGACTCATGACCTGCTACCAGACGAGACGTTTTCAAGAAGTGCAACATTTCACTGACAGCTGAGTTCTGTCACAAACACAAAACGTATAAACTGCTTAAAGACCAGTCAGACAAGCAGACAGATTTAGATGGAGGCAAAGAGAATATGGCAGCAATCGCCTCATTCAGTATTTCCGTAATATTATCACACAAGTCCCTGAAAGTACCCGCAGACTCAACGCTGTTGTCAGGGGATTAGTGTTATGTGACGGATTAACCGATGAAGACACCTCAGTAACAGAACACGTGCTGTGGACTGTGTGTTTTGCATTTGGCTCGTACTTACTTTCCAAGCCTTTATTCATCAGCACGTCCAGGAAACCTGAGCATGACTGCCCTCAATGTGCAGCCAAACTCAAAGTTGTCCAGTGGAAGTTGACTCAGGATTCAGGACGTGTGAGCATATAAGCAAGTACTCAGTGAAGATTATTCTCCGAGGTTTGTGATTCCAAAAACGATCAATGGTGCCAAAGTGCCTGCTGCGAGCTGCTGAGTCATTCAGAAGTGCATCCCGAGCCAAACTGGCAGTGTTTGTGTTGATGCAGCGTGTGGACCGACCGGAGCGCAGACACATAAATGGTAAGGTTTGTTTCTGAGCGCATTCTTCTGTATGCTGTTCATCTGATTCTCCTGTGTGTGACGGTGTGTGAGTGAACAGCCGATGAATATGCAGAAAACTGAGCTGTCGCTTAACCGCAGCCAGATGGCGACATGAGCGGAGGCGTGCGGCTCACACCAGCAAGAACATCTGACCAAGTTCGTTGGCAGATGTTCATCTCTCACAAGCTTCTGACTGATCAATATGACGAGTGAAGGATGACTCTATATTTACATCTAGTGGCAGCTCCGGGACACTAAAGCATCATCCCGTTGGTTTTAGGATGATGAGTATTTCAGAGCGGTTTTGGGTCGTTCGGTCTCGAGGCTGCAAATCTTAAAACGTCCACAGTCGAAGTCTCAAACAGGCCGTCCGCACGAAGAACGAGATCCACAACGATTCTGTAACCAGCGGTGCCAAACACCTGCTGCAGAAGGATTCGGGTCATCAGTCCATGTGAGAATGACAGAACCAACCTCAGAGACGCTGAATCAACGTTTAATCGGTTCTACAAATAACCAAGATGTAGTCTTTAGAGAAGACAATCTGAAAGTGTTCCCTAATGTCATGAAATTGAAATTAAAATCACTCCTGATACATTAATTTACAGGTAAACGTCCTTTATTGATCTCCCTGTGATGGCAGAAGGTTTTAATTGGTGGTCAGTGTTTCTATCGTTCATCTGAAGGTGATCTGAAGATATTGATGGCTGCTGTTGTTCAGGGTTTTCAGCTGGATTAAAGAATGCTGCATTTGGATGAAAGATGCGTCTCGACCCATTAAAGTTTGGTTCAGATCCAAATAGAGGGACCGATCCAACCTGAGAGTTGATCTCTGAGTGCTGTTTGTGCAGAAGAGGTCAGAAACTACAACATCATGTTCAGAGATATCGTAGCTGAGGGTCTTATTGTCTGTACTTATAATAATCATGATAATAACACAAGGTTCTGTATTTTATTCTGCTCACAGCTGCGGCGCATACAGACACTCTTCTGTGTTTGTACCTTTCACAATAAAAGCCACTGACAGGCCACGTAATAAAATATCTTCATTGTTTCTGCAAGATGGAAAAAGGAAGAAGACACTTTGATTTTCTTTTGTTTTCAGACCTCATTGTTTGCAGAATGACTCAAATGTTGTTGTGCTTCAAACGCACTTTGACTCATATGTTTAAATTTCCACCTTTATTAATTATATTTGAATTTCTTTACGACCTGCTGTGGTCCAGTGTCTTGCTCAGTGACCATATCGTTGACGTTTTTCTACACTTTCTTTGGTTTCTCCAAGAATACTGCACTGATTTTGATTTACGAAATCTGGTTATTATCAATGGACTAGTAGAATTTCTTGTGGACCCAAATACAAATCAGGATCTGGCAGATCTAACACGCTTGATGGGGTTAAAGTGGCTCGTTGAGGTTTGCTGGCAACAGCTGGCTTCAATCAGCAATACTGGAACCACTGAAGGGCGTCTTAAGTTTGACAGTTTGGATTATAAATGAGATAAGAAGATGAAAGACTTTATTATTACAGTTAAGTGGACTCAGGAGCGGAGGGGAAGGTTAGCTTCACTGTAGCTGGGATAAACAAGCGCTGCTACAAAGAGTCTGACCGAGGAGGTGAAAGCACGTTCATGCGTCTCAGTGTGTGTTTGCGTCTCACCTTTCTTCAGTCCGAGACCGAGTCCAAGACCGAGGACGACGGTCACGATCGACACTGCCAAGGCTCCGATCTGTGGAGAGACGCGAACACGTGGTTACCTGACAGGACGAGACAGGTTTGATGCCAAACAACAACCAAAGTGATGCAAAGGTCAAACTGTTAACAAGAGGAGGAGTTTATTGAACGACAGCCAAAGTAGTAATTATAAGACACAGCAACGTTCTCATTCGATCGGTCCGTAACATTCCTGTTCTGTTCCAACACGTCACCGCTGCACTTCACTTCACTTCACTTCATAACCGACACACGGAAACTCGTCCGATGCTCTGACAGTGTCACGAAGTTTAAACTCAGTCCGCGGCTAATGAAACCGTACGACTCTCTGAATATTTGATTTGAAGATGTAATTATTTTCAGCTGCTTGTTGAGCACTTGAGAACAATCGTTTGAATAAACATTCTGAACATTTTACCAGATCTCAGTTCAGATTACGCTATAAATGCCCCGAGTTATTGACCCGTCCAGAAACTTGATTTCAATACAATAACAGTGTCTGTGACGAGATTGTTTTTGCCTCAGTAAAATTAATTGCTGAGATAAGTGCCTGGCAATAAATCTGTATTCACTATTTCCAGCAGAAACAAAGAGAGGCAGATTGTTTTCACATCTGGGAACAAATGAACTCATCTGCACCTGATGACGATCCTGCATCAGAGTCAGAGAGACAATCAAACTGTGACGGCAAAGATTAACCGTCAGAGGTGGGAACAGTTCTGCAGAACTGTTTCACAGATGACAAAGTTACGGTCAGTATTAAAGGTGAAACCTGATGTTAAAATGGGATTTTTTCCGTTGGATTTTGGATTATTGCAGGAAAATAATCTCTGTGAGGAAAAACATGAGTTCATGAGACAATCAAGTTTCCTTCAGCAACCAAATGTTCACAAAAAAAACGTGTTTATAGTTTTTTGTGTGTAAATGAAGTTACCCAAAGGAAAAAGCTCTTTAACTACATTAAACCTCCTACAGCAAATTCTATACATACTTTACTCTACATTGATCATTGTGTTCGAGCAGTTAGTAACTAGAAATCGGCCTGTGAAGACGGACTAGTGACACTTAATGTCCCCGACGACCTCTGAACTCTCGTTAACACACGTTAGCGACCGTTTGTTTGTTGGCATTTGAAGCTGAACAGACACAATCACTCTTCCAGGAGGTTTGACTCCCGTTTGAACCCACGACACCACAGCTGCATGTGACATCTGATATCTGTACGAGCGCAGAGGTTGAAAACCTGTAAACAGTAAAAAAAAACAAGGATTCAGAACTAAAGATACTCACGATGAACTTCTTCTTCCGCGACTCCTTCCCCAAACCCATGGTGGCTCCTGACGTGGCAGTCGAACGCTCTCAGACAGAAATACAGACGCACAGAGAGAAACACTTTCCTGTATCTGAGGATCAGAGACACATCGCAGCAGTGACCTCTGGACTGAAGTTACTGAAGGTAAGTGACTGATTACCAGACTGCGAAGATAAGCTCACGTTTCAGTGTTTTCCATCTGTCAAACCAGCAGATGACGATACGTTTGACACCTTTCTGACTCCAGATTTCACCTGATACGTGCGAGATGAAAAGGGTAAGTGTGGAGAATGATTAGCTAACGACCAGGAGACGACACCAACAGATGGTGTGACGCGCTCTGATTGCTGTGGTTCATCAATAACAGATTATAACTTGGACATATTTATTGGTTTATTAGAGAGTCATCCAGATTAATCACAGATATTGCAGCCAGTAATGGATTATTAATGATGTCGAAATGATGATTGCTTCCAGTAAACAGGCGCTCGCGGAACTTTACAGGCAACTTTGTTGACCTGAACATACTGTTAGCTTGGTAACTAGCCAACAAGCTAATTCAGCTAAGACGCTAATGTTAAAGTCAACGTGCAGCTCTTGACTCGCAGCCTGATCGGCCCTCAGCCACAAAACATTTTCATCCAGCGATTTACTAGACCCAGCCAATCGTGTCGTGGGCCCTTCAGGACATGTCTGTAAGATAAATTAATCTCACAGTTCATTATGTGCAATCTTGTGCATTTAAATGTGTTTTGGTGGTAAGCCATGCGGTTTGTTTTTCCAGGACGTTTTAGTCAATTCTACAGAAATCGCATATGTTTCTCTGTGGTCTGGCTGTCATTTGTAAATGAATAGCACATCAAGAAGAGTCTGCATGTGATCAAACATTTTCAGTTATTTAAGTGCTTTTCTGAGAGTATAAAATTCCCCTGAAGCTTGGCAGAAATGTGGTGGATGATCTAAATCATCCAGGAGATTTAAACAGCAGCTTCCACATGGATCCAGTTGTTTAGGATGCAGATGTGGCGACCGGCCTCTTTTCCAAACTTCCCCCTAAAATTTCTGTTTTTATTCCTCATTTGTCCACCTTTAACAGTGAAGCACATAACAGTACCAGCGATAGAACGTCCAGCCGAACCAAACTAATTTACTTGCACAACCCTGAGTTGTCGAGCGATGAACGAATGAACCCTTAAACCTTTTGTATTCTGTTAGAAGTGGAATACTACAGAATCTGTGTCTGATTCTCAACTGCAGGGTCATCGTAAGTACCAAGAGCTGCATAATAAATTGGTTTTCCCAACTTGGATTCTTGGTGAATGCGAGATTAAAGCCTTTGGTCATGATGTGCTGGTAAACATTACACAACCTCAATGATATCACAGAACCACACACAGAACAAGAGCACGCAAAGTCTGAGCATTGTTTGAAAATGTCCGTCTACACTTCTTCAGTGTCGCTGTTCTATCGTGCAGCTGATGTCACGTGGAAATATACAGAGCACAAAGGCATGAAGTCTGTTGGACCTGAGAACCACAAACATCTAGATGAAACGTAGCGAACTGAAGCTGAGCTCATGAAAACACATCATTGCTAATTGGAAGCGGGTGAGATTCGTTTTCGCGGCAGACAATAGACATTTGATTGAACGTGGCAGTAAGGTTGAGCAACCGCAGGCCCTCTGCAGATGTTGAATATACACAGATCCATCAGCACTCCAGTCATTTGCAGAAGTAATAATCATTCAACTGAGTGGAGCGACGTTCGTGATGTTTTTTTCCATTTGACCGGTTCTGACTGACTTCTTGTGAATGCAGGGTTAGTGCATCATTAGAAGGTGACTAAAGAGACGAGGTGACAAACTGAAAATTAAACTTGGATTGTTGGACGGCTGATCAACCTGTCGGACATTTGGACTTTTAGTTGCAAAGACGCATAAACCTGCAGGTTTTGCAGAACATAGTTGGATATCAACTATAATGTTCATTATAATCATTTACAGTATGTTTGCCATCGATTTCACCTCCAGCTGCTGTGTGAAACTGGACAGACTGATGTCGTAAAACCCCTGTGGAACGTTTTAAACCAAAAGTATGCTGACCATTTCTTTTTAAATCAAAAATCAGTGTTGTCACCGCCGTTATAAAAGCATCAGTCATCTAGTTCCACCTTATTACTCTGGTTTAACACTGCAACACTGGGTGCTGCTGCTATTCGATGTAATAAATAAGGATGGATGATCAGCTGAGACAAAGAGAGGAAAGAGAGATGAGACGTGAAAACAGACACAATATTCGCAGCTGTGTTGGTGTAATGTGGCCTCGACCCTTTAATGAAACTTACTGGTGAGTTCAGTTTGTACCAAATAATCCCACCGACTAATGTAAACCATCAGCAGGCTCTGACAAACAAGAGGGAGCTGATGGAGCAGCACTTCATCAAGAAAACTCTTTTCACTCTAAGTGAAACAATCAAATCTTTTGGTCAACCACAGAAAAAGAAACATCATGTTTATGTGGAAATCATTCTTAGTAGTCATGCAAGGAGGTGAACCACAGAAAAGGGGCTCAGTTTAGTTTTTCTTGCGTGTTTAATGCCAAAAACATTTGAAGGTCTCTGGGAACTTTCTGGCCATGACGTACACGTGAGGACTGGTTTGACATTTTGGGAAAGTAAACCAACAAGCTTCAGAGGTGCTGAGAGACGGATTCTGTGTGTTCTCAGCTCAGTCTCCAGGATCAAATGTCTGCAGGTAGTGATTCTGCAAACCACACATAGATCCGAGGTCGACACCTGTACCAAACGTGTCATTTCAGGTTCACCTTTAAATGTGTATTAGCTGAGTTTCATATCAGGAGGCAGAGGGGACGAAAGTGGAGTTGTTAGAAGCCAAAAAGTTTGGTGAGCAGCGACCGCAGTTTGATATTTCCAGCCATCAAAAGTGGATTTCTTTTTGGGGACCATCTATTCTTCAGGAGATTTAAAGTTGCAACACAAAGAAGTTTCCTGTTTATGCCAATCTGTGGTTTTGCAGGAAGATTACTTAGCTAACCATGATTCCACTGACTGGGTTGGTTTCAAGTCAAACGGCTGCTCAGCATCAGTTGCATCAATCTTCTCATCTAACTTTCAGGAAAGAGAATGAGTACATTTCCCAAAATCGTCAGACTACTACTTCACAGAACCACTCCTGCGGTTTTGGACATTTTAGCTAATTACCTGTAAATGCTTCACATTACTGCAGACTCATTAGAAAATCATGCTGCAGACCTTCAGGCGGAGTCAAACTGAGTTCAGTGGACCTCCAGATGTAACCTCACAATGAAATTAAAGTGTTGACAAAAAAATAACAGAGACTGTGATCAGTGATTTTTTTTTATGTTTAAGATAATACACCATCAAAAAATGTTTAAATTCTATAGCATGCAATGGATGGTCAGTAGGAATACAAAGTATACACTGTTGACAGTTAAGAGGCTACAACAACGATATGGTCCATGATGTTGGCAGGAGGATGTACGGATGGATTTATATGTGTAGTCCCACATCCTGCATCATTCCTGTGCTAGCTTTCTCTTTCCCACATTTGTTGAATATCATTAAATGTCCCTGTTGTAATCTTCTAAACAACTACTTGCCAAACCATTCTTTTAATCTTCTCAATCCCCCCCCCAAAAAAAAAAAAAAAAAAAAAAATGTGTCCCCCCTTTCCAAGCTCTTCTCGGTCAGTTCCTCAGGAGTGGAACAACGATGCGTCGGCTGTCCAGCGAGCATGCGGTGAAAATGCAGAACTTCTACAAAGGGCTACATCCTGTATGTGTGTGTCTGTCTCTGTGCGTCTAGTCATCACTCTCGAAGGTGTGCAGGTAGGTTTTTAGGCTCAGGGTGCTGGTGTAGGTGAGGTTGGTAGACCGGTACAGGTCCAGGCCCGTCAGGATCTCCACGTCTCGGACTCGGGCCGTATGGAGCTTCAGCAGGTCTTCGACCCACTGTGACTCTTCCTCTGCATTCTGAAGGCACACAGACAGAAAGTCGTTATCATCATCACCTCGTTCATTAAAGTTAGTGTTTGATTTATGTTTTTTGTCATGTCTTCATGCAGCAATGAACAGGATGAAATGTAGGACTGAAGATAATGAAGTAGCAAGTAATTGACACTCTTTATAAGTTTTTTTTGCTTAGTGAGTCAAAACAAGGAGGAGACTGGTGCATGTGGAGCAGGCAGGGAGGAGCTGAGACCTTCTTATTAACAATTAAAGAAAACAACTTGACTTAACTGAAGGCAACGGGTCAGTTCGTCTGCAGAATGCAGGATTGCACAACAACACATGACTCACACACTGTTTAACTTTGGCAAAATAAAGGAATGAACTTGTTTCTTAATACCAGACTTTTTTTGTATACCTTGGAATATTGATGCGCACAGATTTACAATGTGGGTAATGGAAACTTTCAGAGGCACCGACGAAACAGAGAGGGCATTATGTAATCATCTGGCAACAAATGATGTTTCATGTTACCAGGTAAATTAAACAAAGCTCCCAGGTGTGATTCAGGATTTGTAAACTGTGGAAACAGATTTCTAAACCTCGTGGATTTGGCTCTCTTCTCTGATCTCCTGATCAGCTGGAGGCATCTTGGATACAAGCAGCCCAGCACAACTGCTGACAGTCCTAATCTTTCTACATGGAAGTTGCCTTTGTGTGTCTGCAGTGTAATGTGGTGGACGCACACACTGACGCATTGATTATGGAAATCTCCCAACTCCTTCGCAAGACCTCCAGTTTTTGGAATTCCTACAGTAACTTCATTTTCACAATAACACAAAGTGAAGCTCAGGATTCTGGGAATGTTGTAAGTTCTGCAGCTATTGGACAAAGTGAAGTGTTGATCTAACTGTGGCTCTGGATTAAATCAGAATAGGATCCAAATCATCTTAATTGGGAAGAACTTTGCACAATCTCTACAAATCTCTGAGGCGTTAAATGAAACTGTTAAAGGATGTGAAGTCATCTAGAGGGCACAGATTACAATATGACTGCAGACTGTTGATTGAACTCGACAGAGATTTCTAACACTTTATTGACCTCTGTGGCGTCTTGAAGCGTTCTTGTTACCAGATTCAGACTAAACTGGCAGCGTGAGAGCTCCCCGAAATGCAACAAACTATTTCCTCTGATCATTGCTTGGAAACAGGACACTGGCAGAGTGGAAGGCGCCGTGTGTGTGTGTGTGTGTGTGTGTGTGTGTGTGTGTGTGTGGTGCACTTGAGACTGTTTTACTGTGAATTACACTGATGCACAGGAATGGCTCAATTCTAAGCCGCCCTGCTCTTTGGCAACGGACAGCTGCATTTCCAATTAACAACTGATGATACTGGATTGAGCAATTGTATATGCTGATGAGTCACTGATCGCTGAATTTCTTTGGTAAAACATAGAATTTCCAATAGAAGAAACAAGATACATGCTGGTGCAAGATGAAGGTTTGAAACTTGGTTGGGTTTTAACTCCAGATTTACTCAGAATCCTCTGCAGATCCAGTCAAAGACCAAACAGCTGTGTGCTTCTAATGAACGCAACACTCAGTCAGTCTCACTGAATCGAGCTCTGGCAAGGTTAGAAAGACACAGAAGTCATCCAAAATGTTGAACTGTTCCTTCACAGTGGGAACCTGTTTTTTTAAAACCATGCACATCCTCTGTTACCACATCGACAATTATTAGTCAGTTTGCAAGCAGACAGATTTCTCTGCGTGCTGCTCAAGGGTTTGGGCGGACTGAAAACAAAATAAAACAAGATAAACTGCTTTCTGCTAACAGTCCAGATCATCCAGTACATTACGCTAAACCATGCTTCATGGGAATGGACCGTGCTTGGCTGCTTCCTCTACATGGTTACAGCCTACAGCACAGATTGTTTTTTCACTGCTGTGGTTCAGTTTGAGTTTTTTCTTTTCTTTTGTTGCAGCATTTTGCCCCTGCCCCGTCTCACGGCTTCACCACACAGGGAAGAATCATTCTGCATTGTTTCCTGGGAAGTAAAAGTCAAATTGATATCATATAAGATGGCGTTTCTGTTGCAGTGTTCCTGCTTTGGTTTTCAAAATCCTCCGTATTGTTGACATCTCAAGGTTGGCAAGTGTGTGTAGGCATGCGATAGCCAGAACAGAGCCAAACCGCAATGTTTTTATAAACTTAAGGTAGATGAAGAGCTTGGAAACCGACCAAACTAAAACCAAAAATGGACATCCTGCTCTGCCTCCTCAGCCACAGCCCCGTGGCTAATAACATTGAAACTGAAAAAACATTGCATGTGTGCTGCAATACGACTCTAATATTAAGATTGAATGTTAGCCCTGAAATATGATCCAACTATCACAGATCGTTCCCAGACTTCAGATCAGTGTTGATGTGCTTTTTTTTCCCCAAAAAACCTTTTCTTAATGTACTTTCAGCATGAGCTCTACAATTGAACTGTCCCAACATCACAAAGCTCCCATCAAGGATCTGAAGGCACTATCTTTTATGGTTAAATGGTTTTGTAATGCACGCAGCTGTCACATGCTGTTTACCCTTCAGTGGAGGAAGAAACGGCACTTCAAACAGTCTTTATAGCTCTTACATTTGTGTTATATCCCAAGACTTTAATTTGCTGGTGACATTAATCTAAACATGTACTCGTTGTTAACCAAGATGGAGATTTATCTCCACCAATCAGGAACACGGAGCAGGAAAACTCAAAACAACTCCGGGGAAAAACCCACTCATGCATGTTCTTCTTATTACCTCGCAGTCATCCAAAGTTACAACAATACACACGAAGAAGACATTTAATCACCGCCGTTATTTTTGTTTTCCATCCGTCAGAACTGCAGTGACTTGGCCTCGTTAGCAATGAGTTATTCCTGAAAAGACAGACCAGATCCATCATGTCTAATGCATCTGCTGCACATAATCCTGACCTCACTTCAATTAGAGGTAGATTTCTCTGGAATGAAAGTGACCTCAGCATAAAAATCATGTGAAGTCGATGCCCAGTAGAACATCTAGTTTCTCATCTGTAATACAAGAAGTAATCATGCACATAAACACCTTCAGTCAGGCCGTAGACAAACAAAAACCTGGTCTGAAGTCAATTGCAGTGTTTCTTATAGTGTTATTGTTATTTTGAAGGTGCATTAAGATGCATCTACACTACAAAAGCAGGTTCAAAACACACGTGCGATTAGAGAGGCTGCGTTCAGTCATTTTAAACATTTGATCTGTGAGCTTTTACTGTAAATGGGACCAAAAGATACAAAATTATCATCATTTTGTGCTGAAGAAGTCTTGAAACTAGCAACTGAGGCACACATTTCTTTTGGAAACCAATTCAATCACCCTCTGTATACAGTCAGTGGTGGCTCCCCCATTTTATGTGTATCTTGCTCAGATATTATCCAATTATATCATCATTTTGGACATTCAACAGCGTGTTTTCTTCAGTATTTTTAAGATAACATCCTTAACACAGCTGCATTTTTTAGGTTGTGTACAGCTTTGGTATGCAGAACAAAAAGTCGGGCTTGGAAGATAAGGAAACTACAAAGGGGACAGGAGAAAAAAAAGGCTTAATTCTGCTGGTGGAAAATCTGATACAACCTCAATGTCTGTGTCATGTTGTGTTGACACTGGCCCACAAGCCACAGGTGTAATCAGATCAGACCCACAACCTGTTTTCCTGTGCAACCCCCTGCTTCGAACATAGCCAGTCATGCTGCTGAAAGCACCTTACCACCCACTGATGAAGTATTTTCCATGATGACAAAGTCCCTCTTAAGAAAATGTGGCGTTGCGTGAGATATGCTACAGTAAAAAATACAAACAACTGGGCCTAAAGGTCAGCATGAAGAAACAAACACCAACACACAAACTCACTGTGTCACATTTCTCAACAAAGTCTTCCATCAGCGCTTCCAGCAAGGTGACGACGCCAGTGAGCTCAGGCTAAAATGTAAATTCATCGAACAAATTATTCACATTTTTAAAAGATAAATAAGACTTTGCTACAATGTCTTTGCCTTTACTTATCTTAAAAGGACCTTTATGACGACATGTGCCTGTTTTTTTTGTTTTTTGTTTAATGGTGAAAGAAACAGCAAGCAAGCAAGATGATGAAGAGTGAGCTCTCTGCGAGTCAGAAAATGTTTTTAACATTAATGCTTTAATTGTTTTGTAGGTCGGCTGTTAGTCATCCGATGTTGCAGGAGGATGACGCCGTCTGTGAACTTTGAAAGGTAAAATACCAACCACAAGTGTTCTTCCAGCACATGTGGCTTCATCATGTCTGTGAGCCACCGTGAACTTTAATGAAGCTCTTGATTAAAACAGCTCGAGGCTCCACGAGCAGTCACATGCCCACACACACCTGCACAGATGAGACACGTGGAACAGTTTTGTTGTGATTTCCGGGGAGTGTCAGGTTCAGTTTTTTGCTTCCGGTTTCAGCTGAGCTGCTGCGCTCGCGACCGTCCAGCTGTGCACAGCTGCAAGTGAAAGCAGCAGCGGTTCTAACGCCGTCGTTCAGGACGTCAGTGTTCAACAGACGTTGTGTCTCTCTCCCTCTAGCTCATGACAGCCCTCAGTGTTATCACTGTCAGATGATTTTCACTTGACAACGTTTAATATTGTTTAATGGTGCATCTGTTTCACACTCATTGCTGTGTGCACCCCGTGATTTAACTTTCCAGGTGCACGAACACCATCTGAGTCACACTGCTGCATATTTTCAAGGACACCCGAAGACATTTCAGCCAGTCGTTTCTTAAGAAGACCAGCGGATTTTCTCATCCATAAGTGCGACACCCAAGCAGAACATAAGTAGGCGTTGAACAATAATATCCTTCATGAAGGTTAACAAACTGGGGAGGTTTCTCCCTTTAACACTTAATCCCACAAATTTTAACACACACCGTGAGAAGACAACGACTTCTCCACACACGCTGACTTTGACATTTTCTTAACAGGCCAACAGTTGAGTAATAACATCATATTCCAGAGAGCAACACCAACTCACTCTGCAGCAAAATACTGCTGAGCTGCATTTTATGACATGTCGAAGATGTCAGACGACTCATCATGACTCACATCGTGAGTGACTCACAGCCGACAAATGAAAGTTAAATGAAAGTGATATTTAACAAAATGCCAACTGTCAAGACTGTTTGTGTTTCATTACTGCTGTTTTCAGGGAAGCCCTGCGATCAACGGCCCAACCGTCTGGGATTTGTCTTTAACGCTGTTTGCCTTTTTGAATCAGTGTGTCATCAGGAGATGTGCTGAGTGTATCTGAGTGCAGAGCTGTTAAAATGCTGAGCACACGCGTACATTTAAGGTCGTGACTCGTAAATGTTTTGAATGAACGCGTGGACACTGAGGATTAACGTCTCAGATTCACCTTAAGTGCACAGGCAGGTTCGGAGAAATCCCCAGCAGTTACGCTTGTTTAGAGAGGAATGTGGATGAATGTGGCCTCACTAGCTTTCACTTCCTCGTGATAGAGCGATGCAACTTACAGCTGCTTCCCTTCCTGGAAGCTCCTCACCAGAACCCTTCTGCAGAACCGTGTGCCGGTGGAGTGGCCTGGAGGTCAGATAGTGCCGAGCTGTCGATGACTAACACTCAACTGCTTTGTGCAATATAGGAATGAGAAGTGAGACTAATAAATATAGATGGAGAGATTAGTCGGAAGATGATCTGCAAAACATGTTGACAGACAGTTTACTAAATGAATAATGTTTTAAACCAAATTACTTATCGACTCAAATATAAATATGTGCTGCTCTAATAACATATATTTATATATTTCACAGACATGAAGACATTAAAGGAACAGTTCACCCAAGTATCATGATTAATTAGTTATCTCTCGTGCTGAAGGCCGACGCTCAGACACTTCTCACAGGCATAAATAACGTATTTTTAAATCCATTTTAAACAACCAAGCAAATAGTTAGCAATCACGTCTGAAGACACTTCCTGTGGTCCAGGTTAGGATGTTTCTCTGTTTCAGAGGAGTCAAATTATTGACCTGCATCAAGCAAAGAAAACAACTAAAGAGATGCTGAATCTACTGCAACAGAACTGTCCAACACATCACTGAAACCTGGAGGGAGAGTTTGGTGAAATCAGACGGTAAAGAATCAACGCAGAGCTTCAATAATCTGGGGAGCATAATCTCTGGAGAGAGGTCACGTGGTCTGATGAGAGTTCTGATCTGAGGCTGATTCAGTTGGTCAGGTTTAGGTCTAATGAGGTCAGCTGACTTCCTGAATAAACTGACGATTTGCTGCTTTCGCTTCTTTTACACATTTTGATTTTAATTTCTCAAATATTTCGTGTTTTAGCAACCACATTTTTTGTTTTTATCAACATACACAGACCTGTTTTATTTCAAGAGATTTCATAACGTTCAGCTTGAACACACTCTCGACACATCAACGTAAACTGTTGACATCTGTCGGCTGTGTTGCTGATTTGTATTGTGACTCTTGCCTCTGTGTAACTACTGGTGGTGGGATTTCATGTCATGATGTTGTTTCCTGACAAGAATCAACTTGTAGTACCAGCATTCTCACGCTCACAGCACCAGCTCACCAGGAGACATCTTTCAACTCCCCCACACATTAGCTGAGGAGATTTTTATCTGCATAGTATCAGTTATTTTCTACACAGATAGTGTGATTAAGAGATGCAAAATGATTTGGAAAGTCTCTCCCCCTCCTGATGCTCTCCATATTTCTGACATAACACATGTGTGGTGGAAATTTTTCTCAACAAAATAGTTCAAAATTCATCAACCCATAATGAAAAGGAATTTTTCCATCACACATGTTTAGTCAAGAGAAAACAATCAAAATGAACTTTTGAACTTGAGTCGAATAAACAAACTTGACCTCAGGAAAGAATAAAGACGTTCTTCTGTGCAACGTTTGCAAACTTTTCTTTCTTCACTAATCTATCAGGTGTCGCAGCTGAAAAGGCCGACGAGTCGACTTCACACAATGTTCTGTGTTTTGTAAATTTATCCTAAAGTTTTTTATGCAATAAGATGAAACTGAAACCACAGCGGTCAGTTAAATGCTGTTCAGCTTTCTACATCATTCAGCGTCTCACAAGCTCAGACGAGGAGTTCCTCTTAAACAGAATCAAAGACGTTAAAATCAGTGACCGGACCTGATTCTTCTCTCACTGCAGCAAGAAGGCTGCCAAGCCAGAGACCACTGTTCAAGACTACGTTTCATCCATCAGCATGAAACCACTGGACACTTTCCTGCCGTGTTTGTGGTGCCAGAACTAAGACTTTTTTTAGACAAAGCATGAATTTTTCCTGATCTTTGCCACATGTTTTTTTCAGCCCTGTGTTTTCTATGACTAAACATCTGCAGGTACTGGATCTGCTCTGCTGCTCCGGTTCACACATAACTGATCAGAACTGAATTGTTCCGTTTGTCGTATTATCAGGAACCCAGCTTTGTTTTAATCTGAACGGAGGCAGACGCGACTGCTCCCACGCTGAACTTCATGACCTTGGGCTTCAGATAATCTACGATGATCTGGTGGAATGAGCTGAACTCTACAGGACACAACATCTGGTTTTGACACTAAAGCACAAATAACAGTTTGAATACTTAAAAAGGTATTTTTGTCCAACTTTTAATGATGAAACAAAGAAGTATAAACCTTAATCCTGCAACCCATGCCGACTAAATGTCTAAGAGGTTGCTCTGAATAACAGGTGCGTGGGCGACACCTAATAAAAGGAACTTCCAGCTGCAGGCATTGTGACACAGCATCAATGAACCCTGTGACACGCCGCCTCTCACACGCAGGTACATTTTGTTCTCAAATGTCACCAAAACTGATCCCGAGTCTCTGGCAGATCCTTGTTTGTGATAAATGGTAGTATCACAGTGACATTGTGGGGGAGATGCTGCGTTGGCGTCCCACAAGCCTCGACATGCTGCCGCGTTGTTTACAAGAGCGACAGGATTCCCTCCACAGTCAGCTGATGTGCCAGATACTCAAACAATACTGCTGCTTTCTTTGTTTTGCACAGGGAAACCCTTTAAGATTGAACTAAAGATGCAGTCGTTTCAGTACATGTATGTGAATTGTAGATCTACACTTCTGTTTCTTTCTTTTTAAGGACAGTGAGGATTGACATCAACCTGATCAATCAGAGCGTGAGATGAGATGATCGATACATAGCTTAGTTTAGTGTTGGGATAACTGGAGTTATATGTGAGATAACACTGTTCAATATTGTGATAATGATGTAACTTGTGATAAATAAACAAATATTGAAGTTTGCATATTATTAACTACACAGTTAATGATGGCTGATGTTCGTTTTGAATTGTTGGTGGAGGTCTTTATGGTTGTATTGCAGCTGGTGATGGAGGTCAGTTGTGTTTCCTCTAGAATTTGCAACAACTGCTCGGCATGTTTTACACAGTACCTGTAACACGTCGTCTCTCCTGAATCTAAACTAAGTCCATGTAGCAGAAGTGCTGTTTCTTTTCACCACAGGGTCGTCATCCTTTTCATCCTTTTCATCATTTTCATCCTTTTCATCGCTTCTCTCTCCTCCCTCAGCCACCATAACCTCGCAACCACCACCAAACTGATGCCGATTAATTTTGTCAGGGTAGCTAACGGTGTCAGTGTCTACCTCATGATATCTGAATGATGCCTACAGCCAGTTCAAGGTTGCATAACAAGCCGAGTTAGATGCTAATCTGAAGCAGCTGACTGACTGGACGTGAGGCAGAGAACAGGCCAGCACACGCATCACCTAATAAGAGACACAAGTACACTAAATCTCACTGCTATAAATATTCTTCCCTGGAATATTTCTAAGCCGGGTGAATCATTTTAAACAGACTTTAACACAAACTACTGCAACCGACATCTGCAACAATCGCTCCATGTTTGGGCATGTAAAGCATCCCTACTGTGAGCTAGACAATCACAAAATGTCATGTCTCCTGTTTGTGGTGTTCTTGTGTCTGGTTTTTGGTTTCTTGTTTATGATTTACATCCTTGTATTATGTCTTGTGTGTCATGTGTTTGATTTTCCATGCCCTCATGTGTCCTTTAAGTTTCTCCTATGTTCTCCCCTCTGGCTCCCTCTGTCTGTTGTCTTGTTCCCTCCTGGTCTGTTCCTCTGTGCTCCTCCCCTCATTATCACACCTGGCTTCCTTCCTCCTCTCTCCTCACCTGTTCCTCGTCATGTCATTAGTGTCTGTGTATTTAGTCTCTGTGTTTCCCCTCACTCTTTGTCTGGTCATTGTTTGCTGTTTTCTGTCTCTTGTCCACGCTCCTGTCCATGCTCTTGTCCATGCTCTTGTTCGTGCTCCTGTCCATGCTCTTGTTCGTGCTCCTGTCCCGTTTGGTATGTTTTTGGTTTCAAGATTTTCATGTTTGATTTATACTTTGCCTTTTTCTTTTACACTTTGTCGAACTGCTTCATTTTGCTACTTTGTTTGGATGTTTTGTTGTTACTTTGCCTTGTTGATTTTGTGTTGCTACTTTGTCCTGTTTTGTCTTCTCATGTTTTTGCACTCAGCTTTTCAATAAAGCTCGCCATTTGTTTTCTTGATCTGGCCTCCGGTAACTGCATTTGGGTCCACCTCCCCTTCCATAGTTTTCCCTTTTTAACCCTTCCCTGACACAAAATCCCAACAAAGCGGTGACAAATCCATCCTGCTGAGGTCACGATAAGAAAGCAGAGACCTGCACCGGGTTTCTACTTTAAAAAAGTAGTTTCTGCCGTTTCTGTGGTGAGAATCAGACTGCTGGGTTTCCAGTCGATCTGCGTCATGATTAATTGGTCCTTGATGTTTGTTTTGACCCGTCTCAGTCGTATGACCTCCTCCTTCAGAATGACTCAGAGGGGATTTCCTGATACTGCTCTTAATGAGCAAAACCAGACCACTAATCTCCTTCTGCTTTCTCTTTTTGTGAAACTAATTCTAAAAATGCGCCAGGTAAAACCCACAAAGACTCATTGTGTAGAGCCTTATAAATCACAACCTCAGAGTTTTGCTCGCAGCCCAGTCACCAGGATAAAATGTTGGCACTGTACGTATTGAAAACAGCATGTTTATTTAATGTCCTGAACATTTTTCACAGTGTGTGTCACGTCAAGTTCAGATGGCGTGTTTGTGAGCTGAGAAGGAACGATGCCGGTGAGACCACTGCCGAGCTCGAGGATACAAGTCAAGACCATCGCTTTCAACCGTCTCTCTGGCAACAAAGTCAGATATTTTAGACCAAAACGTGAACACTTTCTCACCCTAATCAAGTGGAATATGGGCCTCAACTTTTCCAGACCATAAGCACAGGGCTGTAACACCAAAATGACAAGAAAAGTAATGCTTCCTATTCTCGGTTTGAAACAAACTGTAGTGACCTCAAAACTGGGAAGCTAGATGCCTCTGTTGTGAAATAAAGCTGGAGTGGTGGAGAGGGAGTTCCCCTTAATTTTATACACACAATCACATGATATCACTTACATAATTATGTTGTCATGAAGCACAAAGCCTTGTTATCAAACCTGGCAACAAGGAGCTAATTTTAGTCTTCCAGAGAATGCACTAAAAAAAACCCTGACACCACACAGCATGTTTATATTCTGCATCGTACGATTGTTATGGCCTGAAGATATTGAATTGAAACAGAAATGTAGCTGCAACGTAAATAAAAAGGCAGAAACGCAGATGAACCAATGTCCTGCCGAGAGAAACAACAAGATTCCACACAGATGAGCCAACAGAGTAGTAAGTATGGTGGCTGGTTCATGTGTTTACTACATGTAATTGCTCACCCTTGAAAATAGATGGAGTGTAGCGTAAACACTGAGCGTCTTTGCAGCAGAATGGACCTCTGTGGGGGTTTTTTTTTTAACTCTCTGAGCCAAAACAGACGCCTGTTAACCATCAAGAATTCTTCGAGGTCGATTAGCAGAGTCATAAAAAGAAAATGAGTAACAATAAAAAGTTCAGGTTATGATCCTAATTAGTCTCCACGCAAGACAAGACATTTAACTCTCTGTGTGTTTGCATGCCTGCCGACACATCCTGTCAATGTTGCTGTTTTATATAGTTGTAATAATCTGAATCGACACCACGATGATGCTTTGATAAAAAGTTTATCGTGTTTGGGTTGATGCGCAGCAGGCAATTCATGGCAATTCTCAAAAAAAAAAAAAACGTGATGCAGTTGTCGCCTTTCTTTTTGCAGAATCCTGCTGTTTCCATGCAGCCTGAGTGGAAACATTTTCCGTATGTAAACTTAGATGAGTGTTGCATCTTAAACTCACATGAGAGAAACAGAACTTGATATTGTCCGATCAACACTCGCTCGACCAAATGTTGCTTTTCGAAATAAATCTTTCAGATCAACGAGGTAAGAATAACGCTGAGTTGAACTAAGTGCATTTTTGATTTTAATGTCTGGTGGTTCTGTTTTTGTTCTTCTTTTCTGGTATAATTATTGGTATTAAATACATTTCTGTGTGTGTCACCTGTGTGATTTTATATTTGAGCTCCCCTTCATTTAAAAGCTGCACTGAAGCAATTATTCCACCAAGTGGCTCCTTGAAGTATTGCAGCAAATTGAGGGGATAAATGCATTTTAATAACCAAGTAAATCTATTATAATCAGTTGTTAACAACAATTCACAACAGCTTGAGAATGTTTTCCACGACAGCAGACGGAAAATGTAAAGATGAACATGCTGCAGCCTGCACAGTCAGCGACAGCTGGGAGAGAAACTCCCCAGACTGGATTAGAAAATCACTCATTTTATCGGTTTTTGCGTGAGGAGACACTTTATAAACTTTGAGAAACGGTCTTTTTGACAAATACTTAGTTATTTGGGCCTTCTTGTAAATTCAGCAGATGTTCTACATGAATTTGTTTCTTTCTTTGTCTTAAAACACTTTGTTCCTTTGTTACGTGTCCATGTAGACCAGAGTGAGGTCTGACCACAAACCAAAACCACTTCTGTAAAACGCAGCAGGTTTGATATGTTGACTAACTGAGGGTAACGTCACTGGTCCAGACTGCATTGTCCTTTTTCTTGCGTCAACTGCGATGAGAAACATATTTCAGTTTCTGACAATTAAATTTGAAACTATTTAGCTGTAATTTCCAAACTTTTGTCGTATGATTTTACTGCTTGAAGCTGGAACACAAACAGTCCAGTCATTACGTCACACACTTTGTTGCACTGATTGGTTGTCGATCTATCCAGAGGCGTTTTGGTCGGAAACACACTAAGCTTTTGTTTTCAGGTCTTTGGGGGCCCATGTGACCCGCACTGCCCGACGGATTTCAAAACTAAAGCAGGGTTCTGAAGCTCCTGAGATTAACTAGCTGTGTTTTCCTGTCTTTCTGTGGCAAAGATATTAATTTCTTTTTATTAATTCAGTCATTTTTTTTGCACTTTACACATTGAGAATTGGTCTAGCGATGCCACACTAATGGGAGTTCTGAAAAAGTCCAGAAATTATCTTGATAATTTTAAGTTATATCTTAGTTTCCACCAGACGTCGAGTCCTTTGGTCCAAGTCCAAAGTCACATCACAAGCTAACCCATGAGGTGAATCACTGTCTCACCACAGGGACAGAAATCTTGACCCACGACCTGGTTTTACTTTGATAGTGATGAGGTGTCAAATCTGAATTTCAAACGTGGAGCTGGGAAAACTCCAAATTTCACCACAGAATAATGTCACAGAGATCAGAAGTCCGGCACTGACATTGATACTTAGTTAGAAAGTTTTATAAGAAAAATTTGCTGTAAGTAAAAAGTACTCAATATTAAATGTTATAAACTTAAATCTCTCCATGTCTCCATCATTATGTTGAAGTACAGCAGCACAGATTTGCCTGACATTAAAAGTATTGAGTGTACTTCTGTTTTCTAAAAGTTTGCATCAACGTCTCACAACAAAACAATTATTCCAAACTGTCGTGGTCACCAACAGCTGATTGATTTCATTGTGTAATCATGGATGACATCTGCAAGCGTGTGACTGTGTGTTTGTATTTCACGTAGTTCGTCATGGTTTTGGTTTTTGGTTTGTTTCTTCCTCTTTTATTGTGTAATTTTACCCTCCTGTGTCCTGTTGTTGTCAGTTTTTATTTTCTTGTATTTTTTGGGGTTTGTCTGTTGTTTTGGTCCACGTGTCTTCTGTGCACTGTCCTCTTTCCCTCGCCTGCCCTTTTGTTACTTGGACTTTTTTTAAAATCAGAGTTAAAGCACTTTTTTATTCCTCTACCTGCCTGCTTCTGATCATATCTTGGGTTTGGGTCCATCATTGCATACAACTTGATAGAAACTTATGGCTGTAACTCCCAAAAAATGCTCTAAAAAATCCCATATGAGCTGTGAAACCGTCTTTGTTCTGTGTTAATCTCACGATAAAGTATCTTCCAACGATATTGTCATGTTAGTGCACAGTTTTCGTCTTTGCGTTTCCATGTTAAGATAAACTTGTATTTTATTATTGAAACATTTGCAGATTAATTTTCACTTTTAACTTTCTTATTGACTCAAATTGGATCATTTCTTTATATGTTTTGTTTATACAATTTTAATTTGTAAGGCTGCTTTCAGATAAAAGTGTCACAAAATGGAAACTACGCAAGTAGAACCTTGAATTTGTAGCGAGCAGTGCAGTGAAAAGTACCCAGAACTGGAGTACGGAGTAAGTAAAAATATTGTGGAGAAATAAAAGTTGTTCATATAATTGTGTTTTTACGTTTACAAGACTTGATATTCAACATTTCTTTTAATGATCTAGATGCTGATGAAATAAATTTGCTGCACAAATTCCACAAAAGCAACTAGTTACTAATGTTAATGAATAAATGTAATGGAGTGTAAGTACAATACTTGCTGCCAAAGTGAAGTTGAAGTATAAAGTGGTAAAAAAAAAAAAAAAAAAAAGGAAATTCTCAATTAAAGCACAAGTAAATTAAATGTAAAGTAAATGTACTTAGTTACACTTCTGTCTCTGGTGATGACTGACAGCTGAGACAGCGCCGCCCCCTGCTGGACATTCTCTGTACTCACATTGCAGGCCTCGCTGTTGTCCGCTCTGTGTGGCAGCAGGAAGGTGAAGACCCTGAGAGCTCCGTCACACTCCTCCACCGTCTGGTTCTGCTCCTGGCAGCTCGTCACCACCGTGTAGAAGTGGGTCGGGACGGGCAGGTCGCCGTCGGCCGTGAACCTGGACAGAGGACAGAGGACGGAGGTCAGAGGCTGGATATGGAACACTTTTTTCTTGAGCTGCAGTTCCTTTTTGAATACTTTTCTTTACTCTTCTTTGAGTCTTTTAAAAACGTCACTCATAGTCGTCCTTCCTAAAACAACAGGATTTACTATCAACTCTGAGGCGACTGGAGGCCGACTACACCTGCTGGATCAGGTCAGATTCTGTTACTTCCACCACGACACTCAGGCCTTCTTACTCTTTTATCTTCTCTGTGGTGTCTCGGAGGCCGTCGTAGTTGAGGTCAAAGATGGGCCCAGCGAGGATGTTGATGCCGTTGTTTTCCTCGGCGTAACGCCTCAGCAGCGTCCCCTGCAGGTAGCTCCAAATCCCTGCAGGCAAAGACCAGGATTAGAAACAACTCTGCAAATATTAACTGTCTGATAAGGATCAGGTGTAACTGGGTCAGTGTCATCAACCTCTGATAAGATGGAGGTTTCTTCCTGAACAATTCACCCTCATTTACACCTGCTGTGCCTGTCAGCGCATGCAGAACAACCTTTTCACGACAGACATGTTGACTCAAAGCAGGACTGGGAACTTTAGCTGAGCTCATTCCAGGACTCTGATGCTGCACATGCTCACTCAATGACACGACTAACTGAGGGCACTTAATAGATTGATGCCATCGTTAACACTATCAGTCACACCTGCACCTTTTTCTACTTCGATGAGCCAAAATGTCTGCCGTCACACCTGGAGCAGATCTCAGACAGATTCAGGTACAAACTGAAACATCACATTTTACTTTCAATGAACATTAAATCAATTTGTTCAAAGTGGAAACCTGAACAGTCCAGAACAGAATACAATGAAGTCACAGTGAAGTTGACGTTATGGATATAAAATGTCATCACAGTGATGTTTGACCACTCAAATGTATGACGGCATTAAAATGAACACATTTCTATTATTTTTGCACAAAAAGAGCTCAACTAAAGCAGACTATCATTTCTAAATAAACTGACTGTGAGAAGCCGCTGAAAGCTCAGGGATCATAAAAAGTGCATTCTTCCTCAAATAGCACAAAAAGAACACGCTCAAGTAAAGAACAAGATCCTCAATATTGAACTTCCGATTCTGGAGTAGATTTATTGAGCTACTTTCCCCAGAAGGTTGAGTTTTATATCCAGAGACTGATCACAGATTAACGTACCTCTGAAACAATTTGCAGCTCGCTTTGGTATTAATCTCCAGGGGAAACTAATAAAAATGTTTCCTCTCATAAGAATTCCCCAGATAGATTTAGCTTACTTGAATTTAACAGCTTGGCTTTGAAAGACCTGCTTGATTACTGCACGACAATAGTTATTTAATTCCATTAAATGTTTGAATTAATTCACTACTTGCTTTTTCTTTTAAGGTAGATAACAGCAGGAGTAAAAAGTGACTTCAAGGAACAATCAAACCAGATTTAACGGAGACGTTGATCATCACAAAATGTGTCATAAAACGTGTCTTAATAATCTTTGTTACACATCAGAGATTATGATCAGCCGAGGCTTCTTCTGCAGTATCTCAGATCACAAGATCAAAATCAGATCAAACGTTCAGTCTGTCACTACAACCTGCAATCCTGCTGTAACCTGTCCGTTCATCAGTCTTCATAAATTAAAACCAAACGTCTGCGGACACACAGTGCGTCCTCAGAGCTGACGACAATGATGACTTCTGTGTATCTGCGTGAGACAGCGATTCAGACAGAGAGTGTGCTCTGTCCTGATAAGTCCTCTCTCCTGACACTAACAATGGGTATCAGGCCGTCCTCGCTCAGACCTGACATCACCACCGATCCGTCCTTTGTCTCATGTGACACGGGTGATGTACAGGAAGAGAGGAGGGACACATAAGTCAGATGATCGCAGGCGGCTGAATGAGGCAGAAATAACTTGAAAAGACAAGACGAATGTCCCACAGGAAATAAGACTTTCTCTTTGAATTCAGATGTCAGCGGTAACGATTCAACAGTCTGGGCGAATCAGCACCAGACTCCTTTTAAGAAATCACAGAAATTTGTGAGTTTCTGAGTTAGAGGAAACTTAATAATCTTTGTTAAACATTGTCTATGAGGAATTCTTTATCATCTGTTGTAAATTTGGCAAATTTAAAACAATGGGTTCTTTCTTTGTATAAAACTGACTGTCAGTTTGTCCCAACGTGTTGCTGTAAAGTGTTTTATAGCCTCCTGTGTGACTAGATAAATGATATTTCTTGTTTGATAGCAGATGGATGCAACACACTCAAGCTGAAAACACAGTTATTTTTGTGTGTTTGTTGAGTGAGTGTGAAAGTGTGTGACTCACTCTTGAAGGCCGGGTACATGGGGACGATGTTGGTAATGAGCGAAGCGTCGTATCTGGACTCTGAAGATGACGCCAGCTCTGTCAATACAACCACAGGATTAACAGAAACTCTTATCATTCACTGAGTTTACACATCGGTAATCATGTTAAATGTTGTGATGTTTCCTCTACTGGTCGTCCTGCAGGTGTACCTGGAGGGAACAGGAAGCCGTAGGTGAGCTGGTTGTTCTGGCTGTAGGTGGTGCAGCTCTGACTGTGATCAGCTGACACTCTGGAGTCGACTCGGATACACTGAGCACCGGTAGAAACATCTGGAACAGGGGTCAAGTCCTCCTGAGAGAGAAAAACATATCTGATATATTCTGGCTTTATATACAACCTGAATCCTAAATAGACCGGAGCGGATGTGGGTGAAGGAGGGTTAGTAAAAACACAAACATAAAGAGAGCAGTGTATCGTTCTGAAGCGGACAAAAAGAAGGAGGTGTTTACATGCTGTGTGTGTTCATGTGCAGGTATTTGCTGATGACGGTGTGCCGTTGAGCAGCTGCACCTCGTAAACCTGCAGCCGGATCCTGCAAAACATCTGACACACGCGTGTTCAGACACACAGTCTGTGTGTTCGCCGCTGTTGTCAGACATGTTTTTGTTTGTGTTTGCGTGTTTGTGCACCTCAGTCATGTTCTGACTTGACACCAACATGCGGCCGCTCACCTTCATTAACAGGCGCCTGCATCTCAGTTTTACAACCTGACACACAGTTTAAATACATGTAATCGTCGGGAGCTGAATGAGGTCGGGGGAAACTGGCTGTAGACTGGTGATGATAAACTCATCTGCAACTGATTGATGTTTAGTGCTGCTTGATCAGAAACACATGGAAACTATTTACGCCCCAACAGCCTGAAGAGCATCGTAACACATTTTATTTTTCCATCACAGCCGATTGGAGCTGGAGCTGTTAAACACCCGTGACTACTGCAGAGTCATTAGACACAGTTTGTAGTGAATGGACGCTGATTGAATCTGTGCGATCGTAGACAAAAAACAGATGGTGAGTGTTTACAGCAAGTGTGAATGTGGAGCACATGTGCATTCAAAGACCACTGTTAAAAATTCAAACTGTGAAAACGAGTAATCGTGAGCTTTTCACCCTTTTTTAAATGGAGCTCCACCTAATGACTGATCTAAAACCAAATATCAAGAGCGTTTGTTTTTCTTTGAAGACTTCCATCTTCCACCTCATCACGTTGTCGTGCATAATGACGTTGAGACGTTACGTGACGCAAGTTGCAAAACGTGGTGGAAACAGGAGAGCAGAGAGGCAGGTTGATAGCTCTACAGCTAATCTGTCAGAACACGATTTAAGAGAAACAGTAGTTTTTATCATGGTGTATTTTTGTAATTTTGATAAAAGTGTACTCTATAGTTGTGAGCATATTGAAGATTTCATGATTCTCCAAGAAATAACATCATAAAAAAGCAAATTACCAGCATGTGCACTGTATTTCTACTGTTAATCAAAACGCCTTTGAGCTCATAAAGAAAATGTATTAAATCTCAAAAAAACTAATTTATTTTATCTACACCAAAACTGACGAGTTCCTTCCATGGAACTTTACTTAAAGTTTACTTTAGCAAAATGGCCACATACAGTGGTAGATGTTGTCACAGTACAACTATGGTATTGCAAATATTAATATCGTAATACTGTGAAATTTATAGTTATGTTCCTAATTGTTGTTAATTCTGAAGTCCTTGATAATCATGCATGACGCAAAGTTACTTGTGATTTGCACAAAACATTGTTTAATCTCAATTAATGTGCTACAGATTGTTACTGTGATATTTGCAGCACAGCAAAAAGTTTAAATATTAACAAATTTATAAAGTATTTTAAAATGGATCAGAGGTCCTAAGTTGGTAAGTGTAGCATCATAGTCCTCTGATGGTACACTAGGCGTGCGTGTGTGTGTACCTGTCGTGGCAGTGTGTATGCCGTCCACAGAGGCATGGCGAGCTCTTTGCTGTAGCCGCTGATGAACTCCACGTGATGAAGCAAACTGTACTGAGTGTCGAACATCACGGCCGGACGACCGAACGGGAGGTGTGTATTGTCTGCACACACACACACACACACACACACACCAGTTAAGTCACAACAACACCTACTGCTGCAGCTTCTAAAGTGGAATCATTTGGACAAATCTTCTTCAGCTGTTATCGACAAACATCTCTTTAGAGAAACGTACTGTAGCCGTAGATCCCATCAGGTGCAGGACTGAAGGCTTCGATGATCTCCTCCACTTTGTTCTGTAACACAAACACACATTCTGATGGATGAATACCATCTACAAAGCTCAGTTTTTCTTTTTATCACCATCCTCCTCTGACCTCGTCATCACAGCTGCAGCCCAGGTCGTGTGTCAGAGCGGCATCAGAGTCGGACGCCGGTGACGGTGATGTCACTTCCTCTGGCATGCTGGGCTGGTGCGGCGGCTCTTTGAGCATGGCGTTCAAACTGCCGTACGTCCCGTTGTTCGGGGCCGGCTTCAAGCCCAACAGGTCTGAGACGAGAAGGAGGAACAATCAGAAATGTATTGATGAGGTACAGTTTGTTATGTTGATGTACAGAAAAGGTTTAGATCTCTGCTGACACATGAGAATATGGCTGGTTACTTAAATCTGGTGTTTTTTTACATTAAAAGGAAAAGTTCACCCCAAAACAAAGAAATGTTTGACATGTGGTGCTCAAAGCAGGAAGGAGGAAATATTTTCTTTCCACCAAAATACTACTTATTAATTTCTCAGAAGGACAACTTCCTCCACAGCTCAGCTACAACGTTAGCTTAATTAACTAGCCTCACGTCCTTGTCTAAATAATATATTCTAAATGAAACCACTCATAACAAGGTCAGTGTATCATCTGAGCTATTCGAGCCATGATTTCCAGAAAGAGAAATATATTTATAAGCAAGCCAATCTAGTTTCACAAAACTCAACAACTCACCAAACAATCTTGACTGATCAATAACACTGCAGGTGGGAACTGTCTCTTTAAACCACGTCAGACAATGTTAGCATAAAAAAGACAAATAATAATATTCTCACCACACATGACGTTGTATAATTCTATATTTTCAAATTCTGGCACTCTTTTCTTAAACTTGAAGCTCGGTCCGTGACCCATGAATATGGTCTGTATGAAGAGAAAAAAGGAAAAGCACACATTAGATACATATACAGGTGAAATATTTTAATCCTGTCGCCTCAGAAGTGTCTCAGTTTGCAGATACAGACAAATCAGATCACAGTTATCGAAACTTTAAAAACTGGACGGTACCCTCATGCTGGTTATCTTGTTGTCAAAGCCGTGGTCGCCAAAGAAACCGCAGCGAGTCCTCAGCTTCTCCGGCATTTTCCTGAAGCAAACACAAAGAAACAAACATCAACAACTGAAGACTATTTAATGTTTCAGCATCCTTCATTTATTAAAGAATATAAAAACAAGAGCTTTTATGAGACGAAATGTGAAAAATAAAAAGAAAACTGGAGCTTGAACTGGGACGTGAAGGTAGGAAACGTGTGGGGTCGTGACGGTTACTTTGCGATGTGCCACTTCCTCTCCGTCAGCAGGTGGACGTCCTCGATCCTGCGGTTGTTGGCGTAGTGAAGCCTCTTGGGTAAATGCTGCTTCAGGTACGGCTTGAAGTGCTGAGTCGGCATTTTACACTGCAACAAGGGGTTTAAAGGTGAATCACCTGATCTGACAACACACAGACACAACACAATGGTTCTGTTGTCGTACTCACAGTGAGGTTCGCCACCACGACTTTTGGGTCGTCTGTAAAAGAAAATATAACATCAACATGAAGCCGGTCGGATGTTTTTTTAAATCATCAGACACAGTCGCTGTTGTCAGTCTCGTCTTACATGTGGTGGATTTTGGGTCGCGGGGTCGTATTCTGCCCAGCGATCCGGGGATCAGTGTGATCTCGTCGATGTTGAGCGGGTAGTTGCTGAGAAACTCGGTCCGATCACAGTGAGCCTCCTCCATACCTGACAGACACAAAGCACAGCATCTGAAACTACAGCCAACTAAACTCATGTCAGACCTGAGACAAATCTTTCTCTTTATGTGATCCATCACTAACTCTTCACTCATCAGTTACACAATTCAACAAATCTTCAAATGTCTGTCGTCGTGTTTTATAACGTCAAACTAAACCAGCGACTTCTTCAACGTCGTCCACAGTCTTAACTGAGTCTCAACAGAGCGTCAACTGCACACAGATAAACACTTGTCGTCTTTTAAAGAGGTTATGTTGTTTGTCTCTTTGTTGGTTTGTGGCCATATCTAACTAAAGGAAACACAAAGCGTTACGGAGTATACGGCGGTCGTACCGTGGTCTCCTACGATGATGACGTTGATGCAGCGATGCAGGTTCATCTGCTTCAGACCGTTCATCAGCTGACCGATGATGTTATCGATCTCCCTCAGCGGGTTGTCCAGCTGCAGACAGAAGGACGAGAAACATCAGGAAACATGAACGACTGGCTGACGTGATGAAGGACGTCCTCACACTCACCTCACTGCTGAGAGGTCCCAGACGATGTCCGAAGGTGTCGGGCTGCTCTGAGTGGACAGCGTAGACGTACGGCCTGAAGACAGACGCCAACGAGGACAGAGAAAGTACAGCTGAATATAACATTTCACTTATAATTATCAGCTGATCATTAAGACAGAACATTTTCTGATATTTTATGAGGGTGTGTAATTAAAAATTGCTCTGATTTGCTGAACGTCCAGAACAGAAATCTGAACAAGGACAGAAGACAGACCAGCAAAATGTACATTTCCCCTGTCGAGTCTCCTCTGATCCGTCAGGTTTGGGAGCATTTTGAGGTCATCATGATGATGAAACCCTCAGCTGAGTTTGTTGTTTCGGGCAGAGAGCGTCTCACTTCGACCCACAGAGAACTGAGGAATGTTAAAAAGCTTCCGAGCTTCTCTGTAAAAACACTTATCAGCTCGTGACCCCTTCACTGACCCGGCTGCTGCTCAGCACTAAAAACAGCTTTTATCTCCAAGTCCTCAAGAGACTCTCAACCAGCTCACAGACTAAATATTAAACACACGGAGCTTCTTACAAGCCCATGCAGGAGTGACAGTATAATTTAAGTTAAAGCTGCAGGAGACATGAACGTGTGGATGCATCGAGACATCGCAGCTCTCAGAAGTCACTGAGACCTCCTCACGAGTCCGACAGTCCAGAAAATAAGTTCTCAGCAACGTATGAAAAGTTAAACTACGTCTGGATTCAAGTTTCATTTCTCTACATCGATGATATTTAATGTAATCTGATATTTCCAGGTTTTCTCCACAGTGTGCACACAAACACTAGAACCACTCACACAGAACAAAAACAAAACTATAAATCACATTTCTGCAAAACTCTGAGACGCTTTGCTCAACTGGAGAAACCCTCAAACTGCTGCACGCTGATCACTAACTGGTCTCACTCACTTCTCACCTGTTCAAACTCAACTGTCACAACACTTCAGTCACCTGTCAGAGGATGAAGGAGGCCTCAGGTGACCTCGAAGAAAATAAAGCAGCAGAGGAGGAGGAAGATGAACCTGAGCGACTTTGATGCTCTGTAAGAGAAACTCATCCCTGCGACTAAAAGTCAAAGTTCCTGCCTGTCAGGAAACGTCTGAAGAGAAAGACTCACCTCTCGGCGTCGGGCAGGTGCAGCCAGCGCAGGATGGTCAGAATCCTCCTCTCCAGAGGAATCACCCTGGAAACACAACAGCATCATTCAAGACGGAGGAATGGAAATGAGCTGCACGACACAAATAATTCATTTCTGGGTTAAAAGAACCACCTGAGAACGTAAAGCTGACCGTGTGTGTGTGTGTTCAACATATTTAACTCACAATATAAACCAATCAGAATCAAGAAATCAGTTTATAAAGATTTTGTTTCTCTATTTAAATATTTTCATGCTCAGGTCGGAGTTTCAGCCGCTGTGAGTTGTCAATGCTCTCTGTTCTGACCGAGTGTGTCGGCCTATTGTCTTCTGTGTGTGTGTGTGTGTGTGTGTGTGTGTGTGTGTGTGTGTGTGTGTGTGTGTGAGGCCATTGTCAGTCAGTCTCAGGATGTGACGAGCGCTCAGCCTCTCTTTCCACTCGTGATCATTATGTCATGGACGTGCAGATGTTTGCTGAAACTGATCCGTCTGCCAGTTAAATCCAAATCTTTAAAATGATTCTGTGATAATAAGATCAGATAAATTACGGATCTTAATGAATATTTTGTTGTACATGATATAGATTTTCATCAGATATGTTTGAAGTTTTCTATTTGTTGTTTCAGATTTCACAGAACAGCCTGAAAACGCTTCAGTGGACTGAAAACTGGAACATTTGTCCAACTCGGCCTCGTCAGTGTAAACATGACCTGAAGTTTAGTTTGTCTCTCGCAGCTGTACGTCTGTTTTACAAACACACAGAGTGAAGTTAAAGACGCGTGTAGCTCCCGTACGTTGGTCAGTTTAGTCTGAATTTTGTCCTGAATTCTGTGATCGTCTGTGTAACACTTACAATCTCTGACTGTTTGAATGTTAAGCTCACGTGTCGTCAGGATTTATCATACAAGTTGTCATACAAACGTTTGACCCAAACAACCAGCAACACAAACACACAGTGACCCTGATTGTTGCCTTCATGGTCTCCGCTCGGCCTCACAGGCATCTGAAGTTACCGCTGCGCTGCGTTCAGTGTCTGAAGCTAATGAGAAATATTCCAGTACTAACTTAAGTACCAAGGCCAGAAGAAAGTGGCAGCTTTCACTCCTTGTTCCTCCGCTGTGACCCAGATCTGAAACACAGGAGAGAAGCAACGTCATCACAAGTAGACGGTGGCACACAAGATCCCACAATGCAACGCTTCACCTTTGCTCCTGAGGTCATACTGTTGCCGACGACATATTCTTTACTGTTGTGACAGGAAATGATGCAATAATGAGCTGAAACTGATGGAAAACTGCAACTTTGGAGGGTTAAAAGTGAAGCAGGTGTGAAAAAAGTGATATCATCTATTGGAAAAGTTGCATTGTGGGTAATGTAGGCAGAGCAGCATTGTTGGACTCATTATGAACAGATGATCAGAATCAATACAGAGATATCAACTGTTTTATTCAATACAGTCGATGCCTACATTACCCACAATGCCACTGAGAAAGATGTGAGATAAGAGCATTTTTTGAAAAGATAAGCTTAATGTCAGGATGCGACGGGTCAGTGGACTCACAGGCTGTCCGCCCCACCAGCGATGGTTCAGCTTCTCTCTGGTTCGCAGGCTGAAGGTGGCGTTGAACACCGGGTCGTGCATGGTGTTACCCACAATCCCATGGGACTCCGGGTACAGACCCTGCAGGGAGAGAGAGAGCAACATCCCTCCGGTTATTCCCTCTGCAGTGGTGAGAAACATATAAACAGCGTCGTTGATCACTTACTGTGGCGAGTGTGTACAAGTTTGGGAAGGTCTTTGTCGGGTAGACGGGTCGCATGTACGGAGCGGACGTACCACACGTTCCTGAGAGGAAACAAGATCAGACGTCACAACACAGATCAGGACCATAACAACTGAATTTAGGGAATAAAAGAGAAGAGAAGGTAAAGAAGACGTACTGAGTTTATGTATGTTGGGGATGACGGACTTGCCCTTCTTCAGGTAGGAGGCTCTGAAGCCGTCGACTGACAGCATGATGAGAGGAGGACGGATGAAGCTGCGAGATCAGATATCAAAAACACACATCGAGTCACGTTCACGTCGAGGGTTGGCGATGTCGAAGCCACTGACCACTGTTCACAGCTGTGTTTCAACATTTGTAAGCATGAAACGACTGGAGATTTCCTTCACACTGGTGTTGTTGGCAGGTTGTTGGTTTCAGACTCACCCTGCAGGACACTCGGCGCTCTGGATCTCCTCACAGTCTCCCTGCACCCATGACGTCTCACCTGACGTGGAGACAGCAGCACACAGGTGTTACGTAACGCTCCACGTTCATTCTCCACGTCTGATTGTTGTGTAATACAGAATAAAAGGATAAGCACCTTTGCAGAGCGACTTGTAGTTGGAGCAGCAGTCTCCTCTCTCCAGGCAGTCCTCTGAGCAGTGGCAGGCGTGGTCATCGTTCCTCTCCTCCCCACAGCGATCCTGAGTGCACTCAAAGCCTCCCGCTGACCACACGCAGGAGAATTTATCAGTTTAATTCAGTAAGAAAAACCTGTTAATGAGGCTGGCAACAACATGAAAACATCAGGAACTGATATCTCTAAACACGGCCGGCCCCTACAGTCTGTCCCGACCTTGTAAAATAATCCTTGGAGCAGCTCCCGGTGGCAGCGCTCATGATCTACACTCATCAGACTTTGGATAATGTCCCGGTGTTCTTTGCTTAATGTTTTCAAGCTGAAGCTGCGACTGCGCTCTCTTCAGCCGGGCCAAGGTCTAAATCAGCATCAGATGGAAATCAGCATTTTGCCTCTGAGGCATCTGTGCTCCAGCAGAAAGCCATTATCGTGTCGTAAAGTTCACCCTCGAGGTTTTTGAAGCTACTGCTGCTGTGTACAGCGCCAGATAAAATAAATAAACGATATATAACTCTGCGGCTGATTACTGTTACTGATATATCCAGAGTGACAGCAGTAATACACGGACAAAATGTGTAAATGAGCGTGAAAATAGTCACAAATTGTCCCTTCTGATCCACTAAAGACATTTTCAAGGACAGAAAATGCAGCTTTTAGTTAGATAATCACATGAAACCAGGAGAAGAGACGCAGGCCGACGTCACACTGACCTGTTTTCAGGCAGTGCTCGTCGAAGTCGGAGCAGCAGCTGTAGTAGGTTTTGCACAGATTGTCACACCTGCATCCTGGAGGTTTGGCCTCCTCCAGCTCGAAGCACCTCCCCTTGCAGGAGCCCGCTGAGCTGACCCACTCTGAGACGACTGCAGGGGAGGAGAGAGCCGCAGTCAGACAAAACTCACAACTGCAAGACGACGTTCAGAGTTCACTGCTGGTTCAACACGTGACACAACCACATTCAGTCAACATGTCTCACTAATGATGAAGTTTTCTGTCAGATACTCTTCATCCTGAGACCTCAGAGCACTTGTGAATACATTAACATGGTTCCTGCTCACATGTGATGATAAGATCATTAAATAAAACATCTAAATGTCACCGTGATGGTTCAGAGTCTCTGCAGATTATAGTTCAAACAGTGACCGGAACAAAACCGACATCATGGCCTGGATCATGACATTCATCAGCATTTTGTGCACACAGAGAAGAAACTGTTCCACTTCTCACTTTCTTTAAAGAGGTTTGGACGTTTATTACCACAGCAACGACAGATGCTTCCAGGCGTTCGGGTCAGAACCAACAAGACAAGAGAAAATGCGTCTGATCTCACCTTTGGTGTGAACCGGTGGGTTGTCTCCTCCGTCTGGTCGACTGGCTTGAAAAACATAAGCTCTGCTGACATCAGTACTCCACAGACAGAACACAAGCACTACCTGCAGGACAGAAACACGCGTTAAAGAATATCTATCGTCTCTGTTTAAGGATCCATAAATCCTCTGCAGGTCGAAGGTCGGGCTCAGCAGCAGCTCTGAGGCGAGGACAGCGTCAGTCTGACCAGAACAACTACGACGCTGTGCTGCCCTAACAAGGACACATTCATGTTCCCATCTCAGCAGAGAGGTCAGAGGTCAGCAGGACCCGAGTGTGTCGCGTCTCTTTTATATCTCGCCATGATCCGACTGCAGATTAACGTTCAGGTCGCACAACACGTGCTGCACAGAGCTGCGACACAGAAACAAACCTGTACGCAAAAATCAGGAAGAATCGTTTCTGAGGTCGACGTCACATGTAGAAGAGATCAGAAGAAAGTGGAAAATAATCCGATTTAATCAGTAACAAAGATTTCCAGCCTCACAGAGTCACATGTTCAGATCCGACGGCTGAATCTGAACCTTTCTACACATTCAAGGATGCGATCGAACAGAAATCAGAGATGATCTGCAGCTGAGCTCACAGCGAGTCCTGACGGAGGCAGAAGTTCATCGCAGGTGAACTTCATAGTTTTCTTTTTCAGTTTAATGTTTCTCATGTACAGCAAGATATCAAATTAATAAAAGAAGTTCAATTTACAAGTAAATGAAACAGAGACAAGCTGAAAACTTTGGACATTTGAGCTTGAAAAACAACTTAAGAGATGAAGATCAAGTTTCTTTCTCTTGAGTTAAAGTAGATGAAGCTGTTTGTGATGCCGAGCACGATGAGATCAAACCGGCTGGTTACACGATAAATATCCGCCACGTTCTTCACAAGTCGCTCCTGATGAAGTAATTATAAATGAATGAGTCGTTACTAGTTTGCTTGACTCACAGTTAATCATTAGTTCCTCTTGTTGTTGTCACACATCATACTGAGTAGTTCCCTCAGTGCATCATGATCACTTCACCGCCATTCACAAACACTCGTGATGGAGGAGAAGACTCGTCGTTATCTGCTTCAGCTCTTTAATCACAGAGATTCAGGAAGTGCTAATTAACACTTCATTAACTGGTTCCTTTGTAGCTGCTCACGTATTTGTTTGCCACAGACTAAAGACTTTAACATTTTGCTTCCGTAACTCGTTTCCTTTCAGACTCTGCAGAAAGAAGTCGTCGTCGTCCCAAAAAGAATAAGACATTTAGGTTTTTGTTGTGGACATTTATGACAATTTACTGATATATATAATTAGATTTAAACGTAAAATATCAGATAACTTGTGATGCAAAAGTTTCACGGTGGTATTTTAAAGTTAGACTTTTTTTCCTGTTCAACATTTTTAGTCTAAACTTTGCGATAATTATCTTTATTTGCTCAAAATGAGTCAGACATCTCTGCTCCTGCAGCTCCTACATGCTGCAAACCTTCAGTTTTAATCTGTAATCTGAAGGTTTTGTTTCTGAACATCTCGGTGAGAAACATTCTGACATGAAGGTTTAACTTTTACATGATTCTGGGTCCAGAAAGCTGCATGTTCACTGCAGCCACTGTCGTATTAAAGGAGAAGTTCACCCTGAAATGTTTTGGTGACACTCTGAGCATCATCACCGTCCTGATCAGCTGCAGCAGAGCGCCGGTCTGCTGCTCTGTATCATCGAGGCCACGGAGATAAATGTCCTAATAATGTCTTCGTGATAAAAAAGCTTCAGCCTCCAGCTTTAAAGGGACACTTCACCCAAAAATGAAAATTCAGGCATTATCTCAGGTCAGGTGAAGTCTCGTCGTCCATAAAACATTTGTGGAGCTTCACATTCTGCTAAACGACTCGAGTAACTTTAATAATGTATATAAAACACTGAGCAAAAACCCAAACTGGTTTAATCCAAGTCTCATTCAAAAAGACGTCATTTACACCTTTTTTAAAGCTTAAATCTCGACTGTAGCTGTGGAGATAAAAGTGTTGAGGGTGTGAATAACGTCTTTTATAAAATCAGTTTGAGATCAGAAGCGATCTGGACACGTTTTAAATCAAGTCTCCAGCTTCTCCAGATGCTCAGCAGAATCCTGCTGCGCTGCTCGGATGTGGAGACGATGACTGGATATAAATTTAGAGATGAATCATGGAGACTTTTGGATGATGACGACATTAAACATTTGATTTATCAGAGGTGACAGACAGGTGTGATGATGATGATGATGATGATGATGATGATGATGATGACAGTGTGAGCATTGACCTACAACCTTTTGCTTCCCTTCAACTCCCCCAGGTAAACAAACCTGAGTGTGAATCATCATCTTCATCATCATCATCATCATCATCATCATCTTCCTCTATAATTCACACAGTCTTATGTAATCTCTCTCCCTCTCTCTCTCTCTCTCCCTCTCTCTCTCTCTCTCTCTCTCTCTCTCTTAAGAAGGTAAAGCTTCCAGATTTCGTGACTCGTATTGATGCGAGTCAAAGTGCAGTTTTCTCTCCCTCACAGGTCGATACACCTATTCTGCAAGAGGAGGAGGAGGAGGGGGAGGAAGAGGGGGAGAGCTGGGAAACACCAAAATGATCGCTAAAAGCGACACGAGAGAGACAGGAGGGGATAAAAAACACACCAGAGACACAACACCGCGGTCTTACCGTACCAAATTTCCCAGTTGCATGTTCCAAGCAGCGAATCCACTTTTGGCATTCCACCTGAAAAAAACCGAAAGCGCAGAAATTGTGGCCAAAACGTCCGGTAGAGTCTCCGCTGTGCGCCTCTGCGGATCGATGGAGCAGCGGGTCCAACTCTCTCTCTCTCTCTCTCTCTCTCTCTCTCTCTCTCTCTATCCCACACTCTCTCTCTCTCTCTCCCTCTCCAGTTGTTTGCCTTTGCTTTGCCTCTGCCTCTCTCGGTCTCGGGCCAATACGCATGAAGTAATGGTGACAGCTGCGCTCTGGTACAAGAGTGCGTCGGGTCGGGGTGACGCTCCGGAGTCCAACACAGTCAGCAGCACTGAACCGCTCACCCAGAGGGGGAGAGAGGGGGGAGGAGAGGGGAGGAGAGGGGCTCTGTGAGGGAGCAGAGGGGTTGTATAATGTCCAATGTTCAGCCTGTCTTAAAGGAGCATTTTGGGGGAAACTTGTCCAGAACCATCAGAACACACTGACCTCTGAGTGTTGTAAAGGTTTGATGTGTTTATGAGCAAAATGCAAAACTGAAACTCTGCACACACACACACACAAACACACACATCTGATATTGAGCAAAGATGTCAGAACATTTCATCACAAGAACTGTTTTTAATTGTTTCCGAGGAACGTTGCAGCGGCAGTGAGCGTCAGCGCTGACAGAACCGGGCCGTACGCTCTCTGATGCAACACTGATGACTGACGCTGCAGAAAAACAGACGATCCAGAGAAAATGTTCAAACGCATCGCAAGAATAAATGCTAGCTAGGTACTTTCCTGCAGAACCACAGATTAGAAATCTGTTTCTTTTCGGTGGATTTCGTGTTTCTCTCTCGTCACATCGCCATGATCACAGGTGGAGATGTTCTGACTGCCCTTGAAAAATGCCCAGTTCTGGCTGGAAATGTCTCCAGATGTCCTCAAAACACATCCAGCATCGAGACTCGGACTGCAGTTTCCAACTGTGGCATTTGTAAGCGTCACATCTCTGGATTTTCTTACAGCAGCTGAGGACGTTTCAACCGTCTGTGTGGCAACAATACCTGGTGTCTTTAAGACGACCTCGGGACAGTTCCAGTCGTGTCCACAGACAGTAAAACTGGATTCTCACAGGAAGTCTGACCAGAGGAGGTTTCTGAAACACCACCACTGTCTCCTCCACCTTCAGATGTGAACGTCAACTAATAATCGCATGATGTGAACCTGATACAACATGTTTGGTGCACATGTCAACCTGTTACGTGTCTGTGGTTTGCAGGAACATTAACTGGATTTTACGCAGGCCTCGTTTTCTGCAACCAAAACCAGATATTTTCCAGTGGACATCTGGTCGTCTCCAGCCAAGTCTGTGGTGACCAACAGAAGCATTTTCAGCCAAACCACGATGTTTTCAGAACCAGAACCAAGTGGGTTTTATGCACGACTGTAATCAGAGCACAATCAGAAACTGCAGCTTCTCTGTGCCACCACTTATTCTGGTGACACTATTGTACTGTGTTGTGGGACGGGAAGTTCAGAGACAAGAGCGGAAATGGAACAAAGAAAAAAAAGGTAGAGCTGCAGGTTAGTAGGGCGTGAAATCACTGAAAACACTCTGTAACTTCTCTGAGGTGAACGATACCTGCAGCCTGCTGCGAGCGCTCAGTGAGCCGAGCTGTGAGACACATGTGAACATCGCTCTGTTTTCCTCCGTCGACACGGAGACAAAGACGTCCCGCTGCGAGCAGAGCTCTCCTGTTCAAAGTTGTCTCTGCAGCACATAAATACATCAGTGAGAGCTCTCCGCGAGGCGGCTATCAGTCCTCCATTCATGTTTGTCTTCTCTGTGATTTTGGGTGAACACTGCTGAAAGCCACAGCTTCTTTTCTCAGCGCTGTTATCAAAACACATCAGGGTTTTTCTGAAAGGCTGCGCTCTGCCGGGAACATTTTGTTCATGGGGGGTTGGTGCAGGAGGGGGGAGTGGACAAATCTCTGAGCTTTGAAAGTGATCTGTACATCCATCACCTCGGGAAACATCCTCGTCTTTCAAAGACCACACACGTATATAAACATTCACATGTGTCAGGCTACACTCACGCACACAGGACGGAGTGTATTCATAGACACGAGCACAAAACACAAGAGATTTCAAGAGATTCATTGGGCTGCACACACACACACACACACACACACACACACACACACACACCGCCCCTGGCACAGATTACCTTGCATAAGCCACAAAACAATCTGATTGGCCGGCGTGCCCCCTCATCACCTGAGGCCACGCTTAGCCGACTGATCCTGGCAGGAAGTCGGGCTGCGGCTTGAGTTTCAGCGCACCTGGACTCTGTGGACAGGTAACGTTCACCAGCAGTTTCACTCTCTAAAGGATAACTTCACCCCCAAAATCTAAATCCAGACATCATCCACTCACATCCACGTCTGTGGAGAGTCCGACCCGACCACCGAAATGAAATTTCTCTCTATTTCTCTATATTTATGTTGCAAATTTGTCGTTACAACGCTGTGCTTCTGCTCTGATCAAGTTCAGGCTGAAAACCACCTGGTTAGTGTTAGAAAAACATCAAGGTTTGTCTTCAAATACCCGTTTTGGAGACGATCAGAGCCTCTACAGTTTGATTTGTCCCCACAGGTCCTTAAAGAAAATATCCAGCGGACTCAAACTGCAGCCGGCTGTTTGGAAGCTTGTTGGCTTGTGAGCTGGGTGAAGTTGTGTCATCCTCCTAAACAAGTGAAGCTGATGCCAACTTGTTTTAAAATATGAAACAACAAACATAAAATGGCTCCAGACAGCTTGTCAAGTGTCCAGACGTGCAGGTTTAGTAAGCTGAAGCTTAAAGCTCGCAGATAGTTTTTGGCTTTAAAAGAGTGTAAATAAGGTATTTTTAAATCAGACCTCAGGGATCCTGGAGACTTGAGGGGCTGTATGGAGACGTGGTTTTGTTGTCAGTTTGTGTTTCATGTTGCTTTGTTCACACTCTGTCTATCACGATGACCTGATGGTGGATCAAAGTCTCGACACCGAGCAGATTCAAGCTTCAGCGCCGGAGGATGAGCTTACACAGACGCTAAGCCTCCAGACCAGGCTGACATCACAACAGCTCAGTTTTTGGCCGGTGAAAACTTGGCAAAAGGAGATTTTAGAAATCCTGAAGCAGCCTGGGGAAAAAAAAACATCTTTACTCAGTTTTTACAAGGATACAAACAAGTTGTTCTCTGTAGTTTTACTGGATTGAAGTACAACGTGTGCCCAGTGTCGTGTTTTGCACAAACAAACAAATCTTAGCACTAAATCACTGAACTGTGGCGACGCATTTGTGTCTCTGACGAAATCACAAATGTTTTGTGTTGATCTTTTCCCTCCCTGGATGAAATTCCCCTTCGTCAGCTCACCGTACAGTTTGTTACTTCCTGATGAAACCTCGAAAGCCTGTAAAAAAGCAGAAACAACAATGATGTAATAACTGACAGGCGGCTGCTGAGTGCTTACATGTGCAGAGTTTTGTACTGAACCAGCAACAAACCTGCTCGATAAAAGATGAGCAGCGATTGTCTCCCTCTCGATGGAAAAGGTGTTTTGGCTCATTTGTCACCTGACTTCGGTAAGAGTTTGATTAACCATCTGCTGGTGGTGGAGCTCTCATACTGTCCATCTGATTGGTTGAAGTTATTCAGTAACAGATGGTCAGTAGATGTTTCAGGTATCTGTGACTTTCCCTTTCTACACCGGACACGAATATCTGAACTTTCTCCTCCTCACAGCTTCCAAACAGTCTCGTTACTTTAGTTTGATGCGTTTGAATGTCATCAGGCTGACATCGGCCAATCAGAGCTCATCACGCCCGGCAGATGCAGCGAGACGAGACAAAGACGTAAAAGACGTAAGAAGCCGTAAACAGACAGAGAGGGAGGCTGGAATGTGGAGAAAAGGCGTGTTAGTGTCTCGTATCTGCAGAGAGTTTCTGATTTTCTCTCTTTGTTGCTGCTCGGGACGCTTTACCAACCCAACATGTGTCTATTTGACGTCCTGTGGTGCGTTCAGGAACAGCTGGGACAAATCCTGCTGATTCTACCTTTAACTTTAATAGGCATTGAATTCTATTAATATGACGTGAGCTTCAGTTAGCTTTGACCACAAATGTCCTTCAGAGGGAGACTTTTTACTTAATCAGTCACCATCAAGTATTTTTACAAAGTTCCTTCCCTTTTCCAGAGTATCTAGCGTTGTATTTTTCAGGCAGTGTTGTGAAATAAAACCATCTGGTTCCTCCTTTTCTTCTTACTGTTACGACAGTTTCAGGGGCAGTTCTCTTGAAACCCGCTATGGTTCAAATTAAAGTTGAATCATCAGATCGAAAGTGTGTTGAAAAGAAATGTTGGGTCTCTGATTTAAAATAAACGGTGTAGAAACTGTGCAAAAACCCCACAAGCAGTAAGAAGGAAACATCTTCATATGTCTGATGAGCGTACGTCCATTATTCTCTCTGCCTCCACCAGTAAACTGTTTCAGTCAGATTCTCTCACGCACAACCTGATAAATGCAGAATTCTGCCGTGAAATGTGCCTTTAACAACGCTGATTGTTGCTCCAGATGGTATTACACACACACACACACACACATACGCACATTCTCCTGCAGACAGTTTGAAGTTCAGAGTAGGATAACGCTCAAGTACATTAACTCTGCTGACATTTGTGCATCGTAATTCAGGAGCTGTAATGTACTTTGGACAAAGTTAATATTTGTCTCAAACACACACCCACACTCACACACACACCCACAATGACACACACTGACACACACCACACACACACACACACACACACACACACACACACACACACACACACACGGACAGCGTGTTCCTGTGTTCACGTGTCTCAATTAACATTAATCTCCCACACAGTGAAACATTTGTGCACATGATGAAATTTTCTACAAAATACATTTTTTAATTTCAGATCATTTGTTTTGATTTTGTCTCAACTCTTCAATAAAATACCAAAAAAACAAGTCCTCTCATTTCTAACCCTGAAACCAACCTGGTTTGGGAATCAACTATGCAACTAGTCTCAACACATTAAGAGACATTCTCATTCTCTTTTTGTGGCAACCAAAACCGGCTATACTTTCACAGGAAGTTGGAGCATCTCGACCCTTTAGAGTGGCGACCGACAGGCATTTTAATCCAAACCATGAAAACCATAAAGTCGCAACGCAAAGAAATGTTCAGTCCAGATCTCGGCTTGATCTGGCATATCTGGTGATTTATGCTTAGAGATGCTGAAACTCAGTCTCAAACAGCGGTTTCGTCCTTCTGGCATGATAATCAACTCATAGAAATGTAATGAGAATGTATAGTAACTTTCATGTCTTGTATTTATTCTAGTGAGGATCAAGGAGAAAGAAGGAAAGTCCTCACAGTTATCGCGTTGGGTGGAGAATCCCTCTCTTGTCTCTGCTCTCTGCTCACAGAGGGACTGAGTAGAATCTCCTTCAAGGTTTCTGTTGTGTTGTGTTACGTCTTATCACTGTTTTGATTCCTCTTGTCTTTTGTCCTTGATGAAGGGAGTGGACGGGTGACGCAGGATGTACAATCTCTTGCTGCAAGCGCTGTCTGCCTTCATAGAGAAGCCTGGTTCAGGAAAGAACGAAGAAGTTGTTCTTGACCTTCATGTGGAGAACATGAAAAAAGCTCAACTTTTATCTATTAAGCCCAGCAGAACTTTAATGTCTTAGATAAGTCCTTCGTGGTGAATCTTATCTTGGTGCATCAGTATACAGTAGGTGGGCTGACCTCACAGTCACAAACACTGAAGGTACAGTTGATGAACTTTTATCTGGAGCACAAAAAGGCCATTTGACCACCTGAACACTGGCGCTTCCTGTTGGTAACCACCGGTACTAAAACTTCACAACAGTCTGACTGCCTGTTGATATATGGTCAGTGATTATATGATATTGTTTCAGTGTTTCTATCTTCCAGACTTCCTCCTCTGGGGTCTGTTGTTTGGCTCTGCAGTAACCACTGATATCTCTCCATCCAGGGAGCTCACATATTCTAGTATCACACAGGTTTATGATTGCTGTTTCAATTTTTGCACCACTGTTACATTTGTATTAAAGCTCTAGAGACAAACTGACCAAGGAAAAAGAAGTTTGTGAGGAAAGACAAAGTCTCAACATTGAGTGTGACAGCAGCTTTACTCCAGCAGAGGGCAGCATCTTCTCTGTTACAGTAAACAAGAAGTGAGAGCTGAGGATGAAGATTCAACAGAAAGGTTTCAGAGTTCATACATGTGTTTAGACAGCTATAACTTCCAGGGAGTTCACATATTCTAGTATCAGACAAGTACATGATTGTTTTTTTAAATTCCTGCACCACAGTTACATTTGTGTTAAAGCTCTGGAAGACAAACTGACTGAAGAACAAGAAGTTTGTGAGGACAGACAAACTCTCAACATTGACTGTGACAGCAGCTTTACTCCTGCAGAGGGCAGCATCATCTCTGTTACAGTAAACAGGAAGTGAGAGCTGGAGATGAAGATTCATGAGCATGACAAAAGTTTACAGAGGAACCAGAGAGCTTTCAGAGGTCATACATGTCTTTAAACAGCTTTAACTTCCAAGAAGTTTACATATTCTAGTATCACACAAGTTTACGATTGCTTTTTTAAATTCCTGCACCACAGTTACATTTGTGTTAAAGTTCTGGAAGACAAACTGACCGAAGAACCAGACGACAAAGTTTGGGAGGAAAGACAAAATCTCAACATTGAATGTGACAGCAGCTTTACTCCAGCAGAGGGTAGTATCTTCTCTGTAACAGTAATCAGGGAGTGAGAGCTGGAGAAGACGAGTCAGGAACAAAATTAAAGTTTACAGAAGTAACAGAAAGCTTTCAGAGTTCATACATGTCTTTAAACAACTGTAACTTATGACTTCATAACGTACTACTGAAGACATCCAGGTGTATTAAACAAAAACACCCAATCGATGATGAAACACAGAGATCATTTTGAAGGTTCAGTTTAATGCTGTGTGTATTGACTGTGCTGCTCACTGTCCAGCTGCCTGTGAGCTCATTGATCCATGAAATCAATGAGACACCATCAAACCAAGAAAAATCTGACATCATCAGTGATTAAAAGTGTTCGAGCAAATCCTCAGAATCACTCCGACTTCACTGTCAGCCGTGGATCAGATATCTTGTTGAAGTAGCAGCTCTACTGGAAGGTTAACAGCTTTAGCTCAGTTCAGCTCAATAAACTTTATATGACCAGGTAATAAAACAATTAATCTGGTGATTAATTAGTGACCCTGCTTCCCACCCGATTTATTACCTCAGTTAAATGTTTCATAATGTGTTCATGGTCTGAGTCTCTAGTTTCAGGTCATTTGAAAAACACACGCTAGAGGGGTGAATGTGTTGGATATCATGGTAATGTCGTCTGGTTGTCAGTCAGATCTGATTAGGACGTCCACCTCGTCTCCGCCTTCTCGTCCAAATATGGTCACTTCTGGCTCTAAAGACCGGGACACAATGGACATAATCCAAAACTCCAGCCGTGATTTAAAATGGTCAGATAGTAAATAGTTTCCTGGGTGTTTTTATTCCAGAGGTGTCATAATAATACTAGGTCTGTCACATAATCAAACTGTAACCAGGGTTTGTAACTGTGTGCTGGTGCCCCAACACATGCAGCTGGCATGATCCCTGGCACTCAATCATCTACCACCTCAACCTGAACACCTTTACCTTTCACTTGAGTATGATCTATCGAGCTTTGGCGATAAGCCAGCAGAATTGTTCAACAGGAGGATACTTTCTTTTTATTTAATGACAAGAAAAATGTGAATCATGTGAAAAAGACTTGATGCAGTTTAAGCAGCAGGGTGTCCAAGCAGGGAAGATGTCACCTCCTGACAGAAACACATTCAGTTTATTGATGACAATAATTGCAGCACCTGTTATAAAGTCATACAGTTTATAACTGCTTCTCAGAGGCAAGCAAACAAATATACGAGCTGGCTCTGAGGAGCTGGTGTGTCACGCGACCTCCAGAGCTCTGGGATCACTGTGTCAAAGGTGAAGACTGCAGTTTGTTTGAACTGTGGTCTGTTGGTTGAATTGATCATGACCCAGACTCTCTCATGTTAAAGACTCCTGATATATGAACACAGACACTCAATGATGAACAATGTGTAGCTGTTTGTTGGCGTCGGTGAGAACTAAGAACTGTTGTGGTTCTTTGTCTAGTTCCTGGATCCTGTTGTCGTCGTCTGTCTTTGTATCTCTGTGCTGTTATCTTCAGTTTGAAGAGGCCATGTTGACAGCCTGACTCATGATCAGGACCTGAAACAGCAGCACTGATTGATCCCTGATCAGCTCTGATGTAACGGCTCAGGAATGTTCATCCTGCAGACAGAACAGAATGTGGATCCATGAGTGTGCCGCTGCTGCTGTTGTTGTTGTTGTTGTCATTCTCAGCCACGTCGTCCAGATGACTCAGCTGACGGTTCAGACATGCATCAAAACACTGTATATCATATATTTAATAGACCCAGAGTACGCTTTTCTTCTTTGAACACCTTTCCTTAACATCTGGAACTTTCTGACTGAACATGAGGCTTTTAAAACAGATGTACTCATATATCTGCAGCGTATTGACTGGTGGAAATCTCCGCTGCTCTTTATCCTGATTTCTCTTCATCCGTTGGAGCAGAAACGATCTTTGTGCTTCCTTTTCCTCTCCACCTGCAGCCTCCTACAGCCTGCATGGCAACCAGGCAGCCGCTCAGGTACATTCAGAACCAGCAGCTCTCCTTCAGACTTAACACGTTCACCTGTGTACTCAAACATTTGGTTGCTCAATGCAAGATTTTTATGGAGAAATCTGTAAACCTGTCTTATCAGCAGGAATCACAGACTGTAGCTCACAGAAACTGATGGAGCAGAATGTCAAACACAGATATTATTGATACGATTCAGCCTCGTCTGAACAGTCAGTTCTTGTTCATATGTTAAAAATAGAAACATCCTCGACTCGTTGTCTTGCTTCACAGTTGAAAGTGAGGAAATGGTTTTGCAAGTCGAACTAACAGCCTGGAGGACTGGTTGAACTTTGAGTCTTTATTATGCACCATTCTTTTTGCAAGCAATTCATTAAAAACAGTTTTTGAATGTTACTTTATAAACCCTACAGTCCTTTACAGTCTCGACAAATGATTTCTCACATGCAGCATCTTTTGGTTTGACCATGAAAGCAAAGGCTGACTGTCCGTTAAATAAAGCTCAGTTCACACAAGTCGAGTTTTGAAACACTTTATTAATTCTTGTTTGAAAAAGTGTTGCACATACTGTGGCGTAATGTTCATGTTACTCGGCTATTTAAGAGAAGAAAGAAATGTGTTTGACGTGTCTCCTCCTCCCTCCTGCTGAGGGTCACTCTGTTTGTTCAGGGGTTTAATATTTAGCTCACACACTCACCTTTCTTTTTGTTCAGCGGACAACTACGCTCGCTTTCAGATCTGTCAACACCGACAGATTTAACTGAGCAGCTGATGAAGACAACGTTGGTACAGTAGCTGTCAGAGGGACAGAGTCTGTCTCTTTGTCTGTTGTATGAGCACTTAAAGGATTCAACCTCAGCAGCTTTTCTTCTTTAGTGACTGGATAGGCGACTGAGGAGAGATGGGACCTCGAACAGCAGGTAAGAGCTGCTTCAGTTTTACATCCTGACCGCTAGAAATGCTTCAGTGCAGATTATCAGCATCACCAGAATCTCAGGGCTCACAGCCTGTGTGCACTCTACAGATATTCAAATAGTTAAATGTGACTACCTAAAAATCACTCACCTAAAAATGAGGATTCCGTCTTTATCTCCACGCTGATATAAACTCAGGTGAAGTGTCGTAGTCCACAGAACAGTTCTGGAGCTTCACAGCAAAACAGAGTTGCAGCGTTCAGCTAAATAACTGAAGCAGCTGAGACTTGATTTAAAACAGAGAAACAACCAAATAAATATGAAAATGGCTCCACACAGCTCATCTGCTGTGATCACAGTGTCCTGAAGACACACAGATAGATTCATATGGGCTCAGGGGTAAAATCCAGCGTCTTCTTATTGGAAGGTCACTGGTTTGATTCCCCTGGTCTGCATGTTGAAGATACTAAACCCCAAGCTGCTCCTGATGTGCTGGTCGGCACCGTGCATGGCAGCCATGCCATGGACAAAAGTGTCTCATAAATGGCCGAAAAAATATAAAATGTAAAAATGCCTGGAATAAGTGTCATACAGGGAGGTGAGGGGATCGAGCAGGTACAGTCGTCACGGCTGCGAGAGGAAGCAGTGGATTAATTATTATCCCGAATAGGAAGTGTTTTTATTTTTACGATGAGACAAAGGCCGTGACATGTTTCATCCCACAGTAAACAAAATGAACGTTATCATTTTATCATTATTTTCTTACCTGGGTGTGTGTCAGAGGTCTCTGAGTCACTGTGTCATTCTGTTAGAATATGAGCCATATAATGATGTGTGTGTAGAGGAGATACACAACCACACACACACACACACACACACACACACACACACACACACACACACACACCCACACACATACACACACATTATCTACAAACATGTAGATCTACTGTCAACAGAAGAGACAGAGCAAGTGACCTGATCACCAGTGTCGTTGTTAGCTAATGAGTTGGCAAAACTGCAAAAAACAACTTATTCTGCAAAACTACATGAGTTTACATTCAATTCTCTACTCTCCTCCTATCAGTGACCTGGTTGGGTTTAGGCACAAAAACACATCCTGGTTTGGCTTAAAATTCTTGTTTTGGTCGCCACAACCACAGTTCAGGACAGTCTGACTTCCTGTAAAAAACAAACGTTTTGACGTTGTAAAAGTCTCCAGGCGTCCTTAAAAATTTCCACTGCTGTGACTCAACCTGCAGCCGGCTGTTTGGCAGCCTTGTTGGCTGAAACAACTCCACCTTCATCTCCTCCACGTCCTGATGTGAAAGTCATCTGATAAACATATGATGTGAACATGATTTGGTACAAACGTCAGCCTTGGACGTATGGGTTGGCAGAAACGTTAAATTCTTACATTTTCTTTTAAAAATTGGAAACCAGTGAGCAGTTTGGCAGATTTGTTACTGTTTCTTTCTTCTCAAGAGATCATTTTGTGACGCTGAGTAAAATGTAAATAAGTTGGGAGGAGACAGATATTCCTGAGCTCACGTAGTAACGTCCTTTATCTGATCAAAGTGTTTCTCAAAGTGTGGACCCTCGCTCCATCCTCAGCTGTAACTGAGTCTTTCAGTCAGGACACTTACACCTGTTCACCGGTGAACCTGTGGACCGACACAAACAGATGTTTCTGGATCATTTCACAACTTTCGCAGGCTGTTGTCGCTCCGGTCCAAACTTGTTCCAATTGTGTTAAATCAGAATGAGCGTATATTTACAGAAAAATCTATGAAGGTTTTGTTCTTTGCTCTGTTGTATTTGTTTTACAGCATCCAGACTTTATTGGAATCGACGGGATGTTTCTTGGTAGTGTTTCTTCCCTCTGAGCGATGACACGAGCTGCTGCTGGTTTCTCAGAAGCAGCTGAAGATGTTCATATTTACTTACGTTGAACACACATTTAATCATCTTATCAGCTGCTGCTGTGTTTACACTGGAGATATGAAATCAGGCCTGCCGGTGGAGATTCATGTCTGTCTGTGTGTTTCTCACTCAGTCTTGTTTCAGGAACATTGTTCAGATTCAAGAGCAGTTACTTTGGGCTCAGTGGTGAAGGTCAGGATTAAGATATGGCTGGAGTTGGGATTAGGAAAGTTCTGGTTCTGGTCAAGCTGGTTCTCCAGGACATTCAGGAAGATAATATAACAGAATGAAAGAGGGACTTCACTTGACACCGTGACCTCAGTGTCGTCTTTATCTCTGCTGTTTAAGGAAGCGCCGCTCTTATCGAGCAGTGTTTAAACAGACTTGTTGGAAGCTGAATTGAGGAAGTTGGACACAAATCTGGGTCAGTGCTGATGTTGATTACTGTAATGGAGCACCTTATAATCACATCAGCAAACACAAACACTGTCGTCTCTCTCCGTCAGTGGCTCATTCGAAGGAGGTGAAGTCGGCCGCAGGAGGCCGACTGAGGAGCTGCAGCGACGGCAGCAGATACAGCAGGAGAGACAACTCCTCCTCCTCGCCCATGCTGTCCAACCCAAAATCAGGTGAAACACAAATGTCTGTACAGGGAGGGAAACAGATGCAAATATCTTTTCGTCTGGTTCATTCTCAGTCTAACTCCTTATCGCACCTTTGTTTTGATATTCAGTCTTGAAGAGACCGGTGAGCACCGAGGAGCTGCAGCGACCCGGAGGACCCTACATCAGGAAGACATTTACAGTACGTCAACAGCTGAACCTCCTCTAACTGTTAGAGTCAGGAGGAGTTTAATCACTTCTCAAGAACAAAAGGGAGGTGAATCGTCTCCACCAGGCACATTAAAGTTTAACGTTATACAACAAGTCACCTCCACATCTTTTATTCAACAGCAGCAGTGGTGGAAGATGCGTTCAGGCTCTTCAGTGGAGCGAAAATACTAAAACCACACTGAAAATACTCCTTCAAGTCAGAGTGTCATCAGCAAACATGTTTTCAAGATATGAAAGATAAAAGTAGTCATAGTGCAGTAAAATGTTTTAAAATCTTTATGTGTTTCTCAACAAGTATGTGAGTAAGTTTTCCTTCTATCACGATCACATTCCATCTTTTATTTGCATTTATTTCACAACTGCTGTACTAAATATTAACTGTTTCCTCGCTGGAATCGGCAGAGTAAATGTTTGGACGGTGTTTTAGATTTTCTCTCTGTGTGTCGACAGATCGTGGGCGATGCAGTCGGTTGGGGGTTCGTGGTGAGGGGGAACCGGCCGTGTCACATCCAGGCTGTGGAGCCCTGTGGCCCGGCTGCTGCGGCTGGGATGAAGGTAGGCATCATGGGAAATGTAGTTAGTTAGAGTTAGACGTGGTTTTGATTTTGAAATCTCACTGGCCACATGATGCATCGATCATTTGGAGGCTGGTGTGTTAGTGGCTCAGGAGAGAGCGTGGTCACTCGTCTACATGATCACCATTTTGTCACCATATATGCACAGAATACTGTGATTTTGACTAAATACGTAACTAAAATAGATCTAGTGATGCACTACTGAAACACCCAGACACTGTATTTACTCATCAAGCAGAGTTTTCTGAATAATATCTTTATAAATCCTCATGAAACCATCGTATCTCTCTGTACTAAACATTTCCGTTTAGCCTTTTGACCTGATTCTGTTCGTTCTGTACCACCAAATTTCCTGAATCTCTCTATGTGTCCCTTCTCTTCTTTACTTTACAGGTCTGTCAGTTTGTGGTTTCGGTCAACGGACTCAATGTTCTGAATCTGGACTACCGGACCGTCAGCCACCTGATCCTGACGGGACCCAGAACGGTGGTGATGGAGGTGATGGAGGAGACGGAGCACTGAGCGATGAAAACAACCACTGATGGAAGGACAGTAGAGATTTTATGAAAACAGTTACTAACACGTGTTTCCTGTGTGAGGTTCTCTTCAAACGACTGTAAGAACACAGTAAAGGAAGAAGAGAGAACCTCGTTAGGAACGTTCTGTCTTTAAATTATCATCCAGCGGATGGAGAGCGTTTGATTTCAGATTGGCTGAAGATAAAACTTTAAGACTCTGAGAAGCCCAGAGAAGGTTTGGACTTGAATACAACAGAGTCAGACATGATGGATCTGTCTCTGCTGTCGTCACACAATAGAGTTGTTACAGACAAAGTGGCTGTTGAGTCTCAAAGTCAGAGTTGTAGTCTGAGAGCGGTGTCCTGGATTTCATGTTTCCAAGCCCATTCGAAATATCCAAACCAGGCAGCACAAATATGCTTTTCACTTGTGTGCCTCTTAAAACATCAGCATCACCATCTTTCCCAGCTGCAGCCGTGGAAATGAGAGCAGAATGATAAGATGACACGATTACTGGTGGATCATGAAATATATTTGATCTAAAGGTTCAACTTTGGGGGGTTTCTACATGCTGATTTCAGGCGGGGTGAGAGAGGATGCCAAAGAAACAGACAGTCCTCAGCAATCTGATGAAAAGTAGATGCTCAGGACCAAAACAAACACTGTGTTGTGTGAGCCGTGGTGGTTTGTTCCAGCTCGTCTCACCTGATATCACCTGTCCGTCCAACTGTGGATGTCTCACTGATGTTTTTGTCTTTTATTTATTCCAAAAAAACTAGATTTTAAATTTAGTGAATAATTCTGAGTAAAGATCCGACGTGCACCAAATGTTTCCGACGGAAAAATGTACATATATTTATAAGACAGAGCTCGTGTTGAGGTGTTGTTGAGACACACCTGTGTTGTGTTGTCATGGAGACGGAACCTGGAAGTCATCCTGTTGTTGACATCGCTCCGACAGTTGGTGTTTCCCTCGTTGGGATGGTTTTGGACTTTTAACCCCTGTGTACCACCTCACTGCCTCCCTCACACACACACACAGAAACACATTACCTGCATGTATCACACACACACACACACACACACACACACACGTGCCTCTCGCTCGGCTGTGTTTACTTTTCCATCCACTCCCGGCGGCGTCTGATTCCCAGAAAAGGAAGTGAGGAGTGTGAAGACTGTGGAGGGAGATCAACAACTTCAGCTCAAGTACTTTGTTTTGAAGTCGCTCTTAACTTTTTTTTTTTTTTTATACCTTTGTACATTACCTGTTATCACTACATGTCTGTGTGAGTTTGTTGGAGTTTTCTGTGCTCATGTGTCCAGATTAAAAAGCATGAAGTTCCTGTTTTACTCCCTGCTCAGTGATTCTGCAGCGAGTCTCTCGGCTCCTCCTGCAGCTCTGATGGTAGTTTCCATGGAGGCGGTTTATGGTTGGTGCTGTTTCATTAACAGGTTAAACATCCTCATTACACACATGTCTCCCCTGTGCAATGGAGAATAGGATGCATTGAGCTTTTACTGCTTGTTTTACGTTATTACTGTCATTTCTTCACCTGTAAATGTTTGAATTTGTTTGTGAAATCTCTTCATGCTGCAGTCCTCGTGTGGAAAACAAATAAAGTAATCAAAGACTTTGATTTGATTGATTGATTGATTGATTGATTGATTGACTGGTCGACTGGTTGGCTGTCGATTCAAGAAATCCTCCAAATTATCACTCAGGTTGTAGAAAAGATAATGAAGGTGGAATGTTCAAATATATTGTAGGTAAAGTTCAAACAGGTTTTGTTCATCGACACATTCGATGAGAAAGTTTCACTGAGGAGGCAGTTTGTAAAGTTACCAGCTGGTGGCAGCATGTGTGTGTTATCAGACGGTCATGTCTCTGCATGTCCACACACCTTCTCAGTTTACTGTCAGGTTTGAACTGAATTAAAGGAAGATGAATGTGAACCATCCATTTCTTAACATCCACGTGTAAACGTGAAAAAAATGGTATATCACATTCTCAGTTCATCTGTTTTGTGGCGTCATTATCAGACATTTCCAGCAGTTTCTGTGGCAAAGGGGAAGCACAAAAATCAAACTTAAACAAACGTAAAGTTGCAACGATTTAGTTTAAACTTGTGTGTTTTTGCAGAAACATACGTAGCTCACGTTCATTCTGGTGACAGGACGTCCAGATCACAGGTCATATCTATGGAACACATGAGAGGAGCTGCACAGTTAGATGATAAATAACTGTGAGCGACATCCTAAACATACCTTTGATAAGTGGATTCATTGTCAATATAAACATATTGATTATGTAGCTTTAAATGAGGAAGCTGTAACGCTCCCCACTGTGAGGATGCCAGAGGTTACAGTGGATGTTTGTTTTGTGAGACGAGGACACACACACACTTACGAGTTGAGTTGATTTATTTTGCTTCTTTGCAGAACATAATTTCGCATTGTGAAATCTTTGGGTCAGCGCTGCACCGCTGAACTTGGCTCCTGCAGCCCTCAGTGTGTGAAATACTTCCTAAAAGAGCCAGACCGAAACAAATCACTGTCATTACTGACATTCTCTCACGTCAACACTCTCACTCGCTCCCTGATTGATGGTTATTACCGGGTACGTAAAAAACGGTCAGAGTTCACAGAGTCAAGAGGTCGTTCGAGGAGTTCAAGAGCACGACCTGCTGCAGGAGAAGGTGGAGAGCCGGTCAGGTGGAGGGCAGCGCAGGACGTGTTTCATATTCAGGTTTGATTATCCAGCCTCAGCTTGAGCTGGCAGAATACTGGGCCTCTTCATTCTATGTTTCACTGTGAAGTAAACACTGAAGGCGATAGAATAAAGACATCATCTGCTCGGAGACTGGTTCATAAACTTCACGCTCACTGTGTCGTTCTGTTCTGCCACCGGGCACGAAATGGAAAATGAAGGCAGCCTGGCACCATTTGAGACTAAACGAGTTAATAAACCCCCATTTTTCTCCTGTGCTGTTGGTCGTCGCAGCTCTGAGGCAAACAGAAAGCGATCCGGTCGTCTTGGCGTCTGTGGCACCAACAATAATGGCAGCTGGAGAGCTTGAGGTTGTCGGTTCCCACTTTAAAAATGCAGACAGAGCATTACCTCCACAGCATCAAACTTCTTCTGTCACCATCACAACCTCTCCTCGTGTCTCAGCGAAGAAGAAGTAAGACAGGACGACATTCCAGAGCATTCCCATGGATTTTTATAGAATTCCAGGCAAGTGGCTTTTGACTCTGAGCCTGTAGAGACACATTCAGCACAAACAGAGAAGCAGACCGACTGTGGAAAGACTCACTGATGATCCGCCGGCTGAGCTGCAGGTCTCCCAGCAGCATCAGATATCAACACCATGAAACAATGTCAAGCTGATATTTAAGAGTGTTTGTGCTTTAAAATCTGCCTTCAAACTGTCACTTTCATTCTTTATTCATGTGAAAATGGGATCTCATCAAAATATCACCATTTAAG